>NC_135389.1:14738500-15101833 GCF_051989625.1 Stigmatopora argus | reverse complement strand
GATGATGTATTGGTATCATCTAATATAAAGAGAATATTGTGCAAAAAGTCATTTCAGAAAGTTCAACCATTATTTTGTACAAATTCATTGCAGAGAGTGAAATATTTCAACCATTTTAATATTAAAAATTGTAGACATTGAACTATCAACTGCAGTAGTCATTTAACAAGTTCAAAATGAACTATGACCGCCAGTGCCTAACTCAGAACAGAACAGCTCAAATCAACATTGCTTAATTGTTGAATAACTGTTGATATTGTATCATTTTATGGTTGCAAGAAACTGAAATTTCTGATGGATCATGTTGTTTGCAATCATGATGACATTGTCTATATAAAATAAAGCCACATTATGAAAGGTTTTAACGCATGGCTTTTGATAACACGCACCATACGGAGAGTATGCAGGAGACTCCTAGTTGTCGAAATTATTCATGTATTCGGTTGCCATGTTAAAGTTTAATGGCAGTGTGAAAAGTGGCCGTACATGAAAATGTAAGGGTAATGGGCTTTTATCTCTGCATTTTTCCCTCCCGTCTATAAGAAAAGATGGTGGCCTTGGCCACAAATTGTTTCCCATTGCTGCTTGCTTTGAGCATACACTATAAATGGTTTATTTAAATTTTCTATAAGAGCCCTGATATTGCCTGGCAACCAGTTCAGGATCTTCCCCATCTCCTGCCTATGAGTCCAGAAAGTGAAGCAGTGTTAGGTTTTTCAACTAAATATATTTTCATACAATTTCACATCAGGAAGTAAAGTGATTGGTGAATGTCGCCATATTGGATTTATTTACTTCCATAGGAAGTCAACTCCAAACTCCGATTTAGATTAGAGCATTTTGAACTCGCATACACACGCGCACGCGCGCACACACGCACACACACACACACACACACACACACACACACACACACACACACACACACACACACACACACACACACACACACACACACACACACACACACACGCGCGCTGAGGCACGTATGGCTAAAATAAGCCATAATCACACTCGATAATCACAGCCCCTGGTTGATAGAGCTTTCCATTCATATGGGGTTTATTAATACCCCTTCAGACATCTTCACATGAGGATTACATTAAATGCACACTCGCCTCCATAACAGACAACAATGAGCAGGCCCGATGGCACACTACATGCACGCACGCACATGAAGACAAGCCCTGCCATGTGAGCTGTCCCTTGTTGCTTGCCTTTCATGAACATTATATTGCTGCCAATACATCTTTTACAATATCAATTTGCTGTCAGAAACTGAATTACTTCTCACATACTGTCACATTGACAATTTGTAGTTCCATAAAGGATTAAGAGAGTGTATATTTTAGAATTAGTGTCCTGTGTGGGTATTAATACTAATATTATTATACCACTGTATTGTTGCTCATCCATATAAAAAGTCAACATATAAAAGCTTATTAGGAAAGGTGAAAATTAAAGAACCTAATTCTGTTTGAATGCATCTCACCTTTTTAGTTTATCTTTTTGGTTGTAATGCTTCAACATATTTGATATAGTAAGTATGTCCTTTATTCATGAATAATATTGCTGTGTTTTTTCCAAGTTTGAATACAAACTTCTTGGAAGGACAGTTGATGATATTCAAACTTGACTTTAGACCGCGATTAAAGTGTGATTACGCGTTCTATTTTAGTACTACCATAACTTGCCTCGTGTGTGTCAGAGAGTGATGTAATGTTTCATTCTCAAAAGTCTGCATCACTCGCCTTAAGAATCAGTGAGTTATTACATAACAATCCCAAAAAAAGACATCCCCAGCTCAGGGAGGCCTGGGAGAGGCTGAAAATAGAACGCTGAGCACGAAAAGGAAATGACGGAGTTATTTTTAGCCAAAGAGACAACCCCTCCGCTTCTATTAATAGCAGAAGATGTTGCTTTGGGTCCTGTGTGTGCGCCTTGCACTTGCCAGGACATCTCCATGAACCTGAGACACCACTTCCTCCACCCACCCCACCCCACCTATCCTCCGAGGGTTAGCTTTCTGGGATCTAGTCAAAACTGCACACACGATGGCTTATTAGAGAGCAATTCTGCTTGCTTGCGTGCGTGCGCCTGGCACACGGGAAATAAAACGCGGCCTGTGTGCAATGAATGGACCAATGTGAGATTCATGCTGAGCTTGTTCATGTGGGCTTTATTGCTTTAGAGCGCCAAACTGGCAGTTCTGCAGCGAGTGAAGAGGATGGAGCAATTTGTGATTACCTCAGTTGAAAACCCTAAAAGAAAAACCACAAATCAATGTTAAATAGCGCCTGAGTCATTTTGACATTCCCAAACACTGAACATTCCTTGAAACCAGTAGTGAGCCATTTACTCTGTTCACCTTTTTCTCTTTGCTTTTGATTACTTTTGTCAAGAGGAGACTAACTGTTAAATCAAATCAACTGTTACCAACAGCCCTGATAACCGATAGCATCAACAGAATCCAGTGGCGGGCCGTAAGGGCCTTCAAGGCCTTCTCTGCTGGCCTAAGAAATATCTGAATCATATATTATATTTTGTCCATCAATACTTATTAAATAATTCCAAATAGTCTGTTAGCTTCCTTTCATTGCTTTTCCCCCTGGTTGCACTGCTTCCAGATGTGTGTTTTCATGTTGAAGCATTTAACCAATCACATTTCAGTCATTATTTGTTGCTAGGGTCAGAAATCTGCCTCAAAGCCTTCACAATCAGTTCTGCGGGCTCTGCCGCTTTAAACAAGCGTCGATAAGACTGTTGCTTTAACCAATCAGATTTCGAGTTGGCAACACCACACTGTATTGTCGCGGGCATAGGGATACGTCATTGCCTTGTCGCAGGCGGAGGGATACGTCATCGCTTTCACCAACTATGAGGCTAGTCATTAGGCAAAGCTACCAAACTGTATTTGGAGCGGGCTGCACAAGCAAATATATTGTTGTGTTGATTTAAAGCCATTTTCAAGACGGACTATGCCAGAAATACGACAGGACAGGCTCGACTTTCAGCATTAGCTTCGATGGCGATAGAAAAGAAGGAAGAAAGAAAGGAGGATGGATGGATATTGTGTACAGTTAAAAAGGATTTTTGGTGAGTAAAATGTGGCTATATTACTAAATAATATTTCAATTGCGGGCCTGGTTCTGATATCTGTAAAGCTGCAGTGTTTGTATTTAATCACTAAAACCCAATTTTAGTGCAATTTTTGCCGTTTCGCCATTGACGTCCATCGCTGTCTTTTCCCGGGGAAATCACCTCCCTGGCCTTGTTGTAATGTCTGAAAAGCTCCAATATTTGTATTTAATCAATAAATGCTGCTAGGAAGTGGATTTTACCCCATTTTAGTGCATTTTTTGCTGTTTCGCCTATGGACGTATATGGACGTATCGACCTTCATCGTTGTCATTTTCCCGGGAAAATGATACTCCGGGCCTGGTTCTGATGTCTAAAAAGCTCCAGTATTTGTATTTAATCAATAAATGCTTTTTTCGGCTGGATTTTACCCCATTTTCGGGCAATGTTTGCCGGTACGCCATTGACGTTCATCGCTATCTTTTCCCGGGAAAATCACCCCCTGGCCCGGTTGTAATGTCTGAAAAGCTCCAGTATTTGTATTTAATCATTAAATGCTGCTAGGAAGTGGATTTTACCCCATTGTTGTGCATTGATTTATTGATTATTTCTTATGTGTCGCAGCTGTAGCTGCAGTCGAGGTTTTATAGCCATAAAAGAGTTTATGAGGGTTGGATTGATTCGTTGAAGGCGCTACGAGAAAATGCACGGACCGCTACTGACAGAATCTCATGAAATCTTCTGAAAGAAGAAAAAATGTCACGAGAAATGCATTTGGGGCAAAAGGCTTTTATTAGCACCCTGTTACTTGTTAGCGAGTCGGCCCACACACTCAGCATGTAGAATTGGCAGTGTGTAAAGCATTCAGCCATTGTTTGGCTTTTTTTTTAAACGTTTTTAAAAAGACGACTATGGGATGCTACTCACATTTGTGTAATGGCATATAAGTAAATGAGATTAAAGGCCACCTTTTTTTGGTAGTAAGATTTATTGAAAGATTCTTACAGAAATATTTGTTTTAATTTAGTTTTTACAGTGGCTTCCATACATAAGAGTACCATAAAACCAGTGCTGGTTTGTGACGTGGCAAACATGAGTGTGCTCATGTTACTCGAGTGTCATGCAAATGCCATCATCTTATGCAAAGCAAGTAAAGGCTTGCTGACTTGGAGTTTAGGAAGACCGACTGTTTTATTGGGGGTCGGTATTTGGGTTTTGATGGGATCGCACCACCAGCTTGGCTCCATGAAAGCCAGGTTCTAACCAAGTGGTACAGTTCTGGTTTGTTGGCATTCACTGGAAAATCTCACAAAATCAAAATCTGCTCATCCGATTTTGGTTGTTTTCGATGTTCAAGGATGGTTTGGGCAATCCCATGATTGAGATTTTCAACAGTCCAAGCCCATCGTTCGATACAATGTTGGAAAATGCCCCAACTATGGCATTAGGTAATGAAGCCAATTTTTATGATAGATCCACAAATTATTTTTATTTGGTCTTCACTGTACTCCTTGGTCGGAACGTGGCTTACTAAAATTTAGATGGGTCTGACAGAGGGTTGGCCTTGCTTAAAAAAATAGTAATAATAATAATAATAACAAAAATACACAAATCTTAATCTTCAGGAAAGATTTCACATTTCGGAGACTGGCCGATAAAGTTTTCATCGCCAAACAATACAAATTCCAATGATATACTCTCATTTTGAAAATCCACTTGTTATAAAAGAACCCATACGTACATGCAAACTCAAGGCATGCTTGGATACGAGAAGATATTTAGCACAGGCATTCCGTGGAATAATGGTGTCTATATCATAAGGGACGTTTGAAAAGAAACAGCAAGAAGTTCCCATGGCCTGGCGGGCTACAATGTGAACGAAGGAGGCGGCGACCACAGCTTTTCTTGCCTATTCCCTCCCTTAATGCTCTCCATTGTTACTCCTACACGGCCTCAGAGGAACACTGATTTCACACTTGACGCCATCATGCGACCAAAGCGTTGGAAAGCTTCCTAAAGGCCCCTCTCCAACTCCTCCGCCGTCATGTGAACGCTACTTTTTTATTTGCTCTTCCCGAGGACACTTGAATGCATGCCAAACAATGGATTGTCCAATAAATATAGACCTTTAAGTTCTTTCTATAGTATGTGCCCACATGGACTGCTGATTGTCACCACCAAAGCACAGTGTAGTAAAACCTACTGTTTGCATCTCGTCTCCTGGAAATTTTATTTTTATTCACATCGCCTATATTTACGTCAGTATTCAAACGCTCAACAATTCTACATGAGACGCATTTTTCGTGCACCACTAGGCTTCGGGACAAAAGGATCCCAACCCTTTTGAGTAACTCATATGTAGCCGTTCACTTTCTATCCATCCCTTTGACAAACTAGAATTTTGAATATGAAAACAAAATGATCGAGCTACTGTATTTCCTTTCCAAGTCTGCGCTTGTTAGCAGTGGCCAATTAGCTAATTAGCCATCGTTATCCCACATCTTTATGAAGTCTTACTGTTTCGTGATCCCCGCCTTAACGACGGCGAACGCAAAGGCTTTTTTTTTTTTTAAAACGAGGTCGCTGATGGCACATTTAATAGCGAGAGACATGAAAGCACTGTTCCTCTGAGAGTGCAATCAAAAGTCGGCCTGGTTACACAAGAGTCATGCATGTTTCATACATACACTGGATGCATATACGCAAGACGGAGAGAGCGGGGGCGACATCGAAGTTGTCGCCATGAATAAATGAAATGAAAGGCCTGTATGCCTCGTGAAACACACTACTAGCTGCACACTATACAGTATATATACTGGACGTAGTACACACCTGCTGGACACAGTATTAGAGACACTGTCACATAAAATCCAATGTAGAAAAAAAAAATGGGGCAGACGTTGGATCCCACATAAACCGCCTGGTGGTGTAGTGGTTCATTTGCCTGACTTTGGTGTCATTTTTATCGTTTGGCCAGATAGCAATAAGACGGAAAATGATAGAAACCCATTTTCCCTTTGGATATGGAGGCACAATTTTGGGAGTGAGATTTGAAAGAATGGGGAAATCAAACCTTAATTATCCCAAGGATATTAATGTAAGTTAAAAATGTATTTTATTAAGGTTTCTCTCGTAGTCTCGGACTAATGTGGTATCTCGGATGAACTCCAGGCTGTAACCGGGAGTAGTATAGTTTTATTACAAATATTTGAACTCAGGTCTTTTCCATGGTCTGAAAACATGAGCAGTCTGCCAAACTAACTGCAATCAATTGCAAACCATTTTTTTAAAATACAATAAAAATAGGTTTTGCATCGGATCTTATTAAATGGTCTCTCTAATGAAGTGTCGGGTGTTTCGTCTTGGTTTGCGTTCTTCAAATTTATGCTACATTTGTCAGCTAGCAGTGAAAAAAAACAAAATCAGTGCATTTAAAAATAAAGAGGTTAAAAGTCTGTCAGACCACCCCCGCGGGACCTCGCTTGATTGCCGACATTACATTAAACAATTACGCCATTAACAAAGTATTGGGGGCAAAAAGCATTGCTACCGGGTCTCAGTGATCACAATATATAGTTATAAAAAATACAGGCCTGTCGTTCATCATTTAAATATGAATAACTTAACATAGAAACACAGATAAGGCCTGTTAGTCATAATTTAAATATGATTACAGGCCTCAGTACAAAATATGATACATAAAGAAGCAGCATTACACATAAGATAAATATCATGAGCCCGTACACCAAAAAAAGGCAGATATTTGTAGTGTATAAATATATACTGTATACTATGGAGTATGTATATGTATAAGAACACATTTCACAAGCATGTGTTTGATGTAGATTTTGAGGCCAGACTTTAGAAAATGTTGTAAACCTTAGAAAATCGGCCTAGAATTTGATCATCTGGCAAATAGGATGCGAGTGGTCGCTTTTTTTGTGCTTGACTTGAAGCTAAAGCAAACAAAAGGGAGAAAAAGAGAGGTTTGTGGCTCAAAGTGTCAGTGCAGTTGGAAGTGGCACTCATTCTTTAACTTTAATGGGTTGCAGGAGAAAACCAATCACCGCTGCAGCTGGCTGCTGTGGTAAATGTTCATGCTTTAGTTCCATTGACTGTGATGGACAGGCAATTCAATTGAATTGGGAAGTTCTGGTGGTGAATGAGCAAACGCATTGGGCGTCTGGTAGCGTCAATGGCAGCCAATGAGTTAATGAGACGCTGGCGTGGCTTGGAACAAAGAATTGTTGGAAATCATGAAATTCATGACTTTATGATACGATTTCTAGAGAACATCATGGTATTTGTGGTTAATACAAAGTCTGCCACGATTCCATTCAAAGGCCTGAGAACAATTTCATTAATTATGTGGACATTTAACACAATCAGTTAGTTACAGTTCACCTAAAGCCAGACAATTGATGTTTTGAAGTTTACATTTCCAAATTTGATGTAGCAGAAATATTTGGAGCATTTGAATAGAAACAATTTTTTAAACAAAACGGCATATCTAAAAGATAATGTTTTGCATTTGGATTACTAGATGTATGGGAATCTCGCTGAAGTGTATAAAAATTATACAAACGCCTTTTTTGTGAAATAAAGAAAATTCACACTGAATACTGGTGTGAATAAATCCTAACGGGATTCGCCACTAACTAAATGTTAAAAATTGACAGCTATAATGAATATTATCAGTAATCACCGACACTCACCTTCATAATTGTCACAACTCACCAAAGTAACAACTGCTGTGATGACGTTGCCAATTAATAACGGCACAATCCTGTAATATATGTAACGCTATTTATGTTCAGAATAATTCATTTTTATAGATGTTGGTAGTTACAATAGGTATAATCAGTTATAATTGGTCCCATTAACTTATTGGCAAAAAATGTCGGATCCATTTTGACTGGAAGGACTGGGGAGCAATCATTTATCGTCAGCCCCTCCCAGTTAAAATGGATCCGTCGTCGGTGGAGTTCTTGTTTTTCCCAAGAAAGCAGCAGTTGTAAATGCTACTAGAACTTTAGGAGTCTCTCACTCCTGGCTTCATTTGCTTGTTTCTTTTTTTGGCAACCAATGTGTTGTGAATCGAAGCACCAAAATTCAAAGGACTGAAAAAAAAAAACCTCAGGTTTACAAACTTTGGCAACACACCGAGAGGTAGGAAGACAAATGATACGTAAACAAAAAAATGGTTGACACGCTTCAGTGTGTGAAAGGTGTGAATTACTGCCGAGCTATGGTTCTAAAATGCCTTGTGGAAGAACGCTGCCAAAAAGTAAAGATGGCTCAAGTCGCTGGGGCGCGGACAAAGCCCTGAGTGCAGGATGACACTGCATGCTATTTTTTTTTAACAAGGTCATGCTCCATTTAATATCAAATATGAAAAAGTCACACACTGCATCCTCACATTGATTGGTAGTTTCCTCCTTTTCCAGGCCTCAACTTGTAAACATTTATATACGGAGAGACACAATTCGGTGACAGAAGTGGGATCCCAGAAAAAAACACTTCCTTCCTTTCACAGCTCACCACTTTTGAGCTCTCATCCCCTAAACCAGTGACAATTCCCACCGTCATTTCCGTAAGCGTCCACCTTGCACGGCGTTCCGACGACGGCGCTCGTTCGCCAGATTAAAAGCTTCCACTGAAGATTTGGAAGAAGAAGAAGAAGAAGGAGAAGGCGAGGCCGCGGAAGCTTAGATCCGGCTTACCCGTCTGGTGAGAAGAGGGTGGAGGGCCGGCGGTGGGCAGGGCGTGTAAGGGGGTGGCAGAGGGCCGGGTTTGATCCCCCGCGTCCTCATGTAAGACAGAAACTGGTCGGGGATTTCCGCCAGCACTTCTTTAGCCAGCCGGGCCATGCTGAGGATGTGATTGCCCCTGCGGTCGATGTAATCCCGGAAGGGAACAAACTGAAACACAGGTCAAGATAACAATGTCAAATCTGTTTGAACTAGAAATACTATTGACAGCCACCGATGTCCAATCCATTTTTACCGGGAAGCACGAATGATCGCTGCCAGGCTCTACCGATCAAAATGAACTAGGCGCTGATTGTTGCCAAAGAGCATCAATTTTTTTTTTTCTGTTACGCGGACGTTTTTCTACTATACAAGAGCCTCGGAATCTTTTCATACCTGAACAATGTCCCGTTCAGCAAAACGTCCTTGTGAGGAGATCCGCTCCTCATCTCCATCCAGTTCAATCATTTCTAAGGGAGAACAATTAAATCTCAGGACACGTCAGAAAAACTAGCATTTGATCCATTCTCATTACAAAATGATACATAATTAATGGATTTACTGTCATTCATCATCCTCCAGTGATTATTCACCGCCAGCCCCTCCCATTGCAACTGAATTGTACATCTGTTCCCCTCACTGACATTGAAAAATAATCAGTCACTTCCTTTCAACCCACCCATTTCAAATAGATAAGACTTGTCTCTCCATCGATGTGTTTCAGTATCATTACCCCTGTCCATCACACCGCTAAAATTCACAAAAATATGTCGGGGTCGGCCTGTGCGGCATTACTCGCATGTTGTCAAACTTGGTGAGGGGGCGAGTATTGGCCAGAGGAATATTATAGAATTATTTAAAGGATTGTGAATTCGTACAAAAGATTCAAAGGATTTTTACTGTCACTGTATGAGGTCCAATGAAATGATTTTCAAGTTTGGTTATTAAAAGGTATGTTTTATTTTAATTTTAAATTGTTCTCAGGACAAGTAAATCTACTCATATGTACTGTGCACTAATAAAGGAAAGTTGTCAGGACATGAAATTTCAAGTCACACAATTTTACCTGAACTAGAGTTCATTCTTTGTACCGATTGTACGAGGATCGCAGAGGGTGCTGGAGCCGAGAGTGGTAATCACACATTCTAGGTTCTATAAATAAAAATTATACTGGTGGAACGTTGGGATGTTACGTGGGAAATAGGCACTCGTCATTCAGGGTGACAATGGGGTATTTTCCCCTCAGCAATGGCGTGCCACGAGAGCAACAATTATTAGGAAGAGGGCATGGAGAGAAGCCTTGTGCCATGTGGGAGTGGAGATAGCAAGTGTGGAATGGAGGATTAACGCCTAACACACACAGACACACACACACACACAAGGGCACAATCTGCACGCCGCTTACCATCAAATTCCGCTGGTCCGACCCCGACAATTATAATTGACATGGGTAGAGAGGCGGCCTGTGAGGGTGAGAGGAAAAAGAAGGCATCAAAGGCAAGTGAGGGATTTGGCACTGTTTGCTATCTTTGGGGCTGCAGGCTGTCAGTGAAATAGTGCCGCTAATTACTGGCTGAGCCCAGGAGAAAAAGGAAGCACCATTGTGGAAAAAGAAGGGGGAAAAAAAGAAGAAAATCAATCTGCTTTTCTTTGTCGACTAACTTTTAATACTGATAGTTAGTGTGTCCGTAAAGAAGACGCGAAAACCTGCGAGCAGTTGCCCGTCATAAATACAGCAATTTGACTAAATACACCTTTGCACAAGAGTACAGGAGGTGACAGGATAATAACAAAACTGCTTACATTGACGATAGACTCTTTGGTCTGAGCCATGTCTGTGATGACGCCGTCCGAGATGATGAGGAGGATGAAGTATTGAGAGCCGTCTGTCACTGCCGATGCGTACCTGGGGTGGAGCCAGGGTAAGGGAAGATGGCAAAACAATAAGGACGTTCTGCTGCGGAAACCAATTTGCGAGAGTTTATTGTGCCTCGTCAAAAAAGTTTGAGGAGTCTTGAAAAGTTTGCTCTTTAAGTTTTAAGTTGACTTGTGAATTGATGTGAATGATTCAAGCAAGCCCACAAAAAAGATAAGTCATCTGACATTTGCACAAGTGCTCATTTCAGGGTCATTTTAGCCATTGCCAGTTTTCAAAGATTGGATAACTTAGTTGTAAAATTGAAATCATAGCAGAATGGTAACACTAAATTGGAAATATTTGATGCGCCGAGACGTCTCATAAAAAAATGAATGATAAGTAGTTCGAGAAGAGATTGTTTTTAGGCCTGAAAAATGTCTCAAAAATGTCTCCTTGGATTTACACTTGTAAAGTTATTTGTGCAAAAGTATTACATACATGGGCATACTATTCTAGTAGTATACACCCAGTATATACCCAACAAAATATTCTAAAGTAGTCTAAAAATGCCAGCACAAGTAAAACATTTAAAAAATACATTTCTCATGTTAGAGATGATCATTTTTGATTGTAGAAAAAAACAATCTTTGGTCCTCAAAGTTTTACTTCCCAGCTTTAAGTCAGTTACAAAAACCATACAAGAAGATAAAGAAGCTTTCTTCTTCTGTACAATATGACTCGCAAGAAACATTATGTGAGATTGCATATTCTGACCATCCCTCTAATTAACCGGAGTCCGAACTGCTGCTGGTTCTGCTCTCAGACATTTGCCACCATAGAAGGCGAGATGACGTTGGAGAAGGTCTGATGAATATTTCAGTGTTAACACTAAGAATCAAAATGGTAGCACTAGCTACTGTTAAGCTTGCAGCCGCAGAATAAGGACCAGCAAAAAAAATATGTCTTCTGGGTCACGGCAAAGTGAACATTTGGGGAAAACAGATAATGCTCATATTTTATTACATAATGTAACAAAAATCAGGAATAGTTTCCATTTCTGTTTATATATAAAATGAATTGCAAAAAATGGCGACCTATCCTCGATAAATTGCTGAACGGCACCTACATTTGTACTGTGTTGGCCTTTTAACTAACGGTCTCAAGCATGACCTAGCATTTTGTTTTAATCGAGTTCCGCCCACATTACGCACGATGCATCCCAAAAGTGAACCTCACATAACAACCCCCAACAAGACAGATGAGCAAGACTAAATTGCAAACATAGCCATTTCATCATTGCGTGTGGGTGGAGCGTGGCGGTGAAGTTTGCTGATTGGTCATAAAACCTGATAGCCTAATTAGTACCTGGCCACGTGGTTGATGACCGGGGAGAAGTGGGTGGGCCCGTAGAGACGCACTGACTTGAGACTCTGATAATAAGCCTCCATCACGCCCTCGATCCCGCTGCAGTACGGATTCTGCGGGTTGCCATTCTGCAGGTGTAAGCACACACAAAAGTAATGATGAAATAAAGTGGTAATGCTTTTTTTTTGAATATTATTATTATTTTTGTTTCAGTGCCAGTGAAAGTGACAAATTATGAAAATATCATCTAACACAAGGGTATCAGACTCGGGTTGGTTCGCGGGCCACTTTAACATCAACTTGATTTCACGTGGGCCGGACCATTTTAGATATAATATTTAGATTTTTTTTATAAATGGATTAAAAGAACTGGATTAAAAGCCTTGAATATTCATTTTTCATACATCTAAAACAATGTTTATTTTAGCTTTTTTCAATATATTTTTAGATTTTACAAAATTATTTTTGAACTAAAAACACAGAAAAAATTGATTAAAAGATTACAATTATTGATTTAAAAGGGCGAAAATCAGGAAATTTAATATACATCTATACTCTTCATTTTAATTTGATCCTAAAACAGAAAGTCGGCACTCATGATTTACTTTCCCGGGCCACACAAAATGATGCGTCGGGCCAAATTTGGCCCCCGGGCTGCCACTTTGACACATGTGATCTAACATGAAGGTTAAATTCAGGCTACATTTTCTTGCACTCAGCTTCACACTAGATAGATAATTAACTTAAGCAGTGCCTTTCCATTAGCTTCGAGTCAAATCCTGACAACAATCAAAGGTAGGAAACTGTAGAATTTCAGTGTTTTGTTTCACATACATGCATTTATATATGAAAAAGAAATCTATGATAAATTGATAAATAAATCACTTTTAAAATACAAGTTTATTTGTTTTTTTAACCTGATTCCGACCCTCTGTTTAACAAATGAAAGTGTTTTATATTCCTCCTTTGTTTTTTTCTGAAAGTATAAATAGTGTAAGGATGCCACATGTTCAAACTAAACCACTATAGGAGGATGTTCATATTTTAGTCCTAAGTGGCGAAATGAACGTATGTGTGCCCGTTAGCACTAATGCCTCTGGAGAAACATCTGGAAGAAAGAGCAGATGTGCAAACACTATCTTTGCAACTCTGTTAGTGATGGAGATTCAGACTTCTCATTATCATAAATGACATCATCCTTCACCTACCAGTGACATTTCAGAATTTGGTTAAAAACTCAATCAATAAAATTACCTTCACTAAGCAACATGAAATCCTCCGTCCATCCCACATCAATAAAGTAGTTGTAATCAAGTTGACATTTATGAGATGAAGCGTCCTCACCAGAGCGAACTCGTGCGAGACGCGTCCGTCGGGCGGCAACTTGGCTCCGAAGCCCAGCGCCGGGAACATCTTGTCGCTGTCGTAGTCCTGGATGATCTCTCCCACTGCCCGCAACGCCATGGCATAGTCGTTCAGCTGGTACGGACTCATGTAGTGCAAAGAGGTGGGCTGCGAAGGGTTGCCTGTAACAAAATACATTTTTCAGCATTCCAAAAATGCACTGCCCCAAAAGTACACCATAAAGGATCACCTCCTCCCTTTAATAAGCTGTAATTCTCACACTCCAGCGCCCCTGACTCATTTAGTAACAAAAACCCGCTGCGGCCTCGAGCCAAAATGTCGGGAATAAAACAATTGCGCTGCTAATATCATCGTTTGTTTTTGCAATCGCACCAACCAGCGACGGCATGGCGTGTAGACGCATGTGCACAGGCCCCTAAAGTTAATTATGTTTAATAACTCTTGCTGCTGTTACGTGTCTGCCCCGAAGGCACCTTATAAAGCCTCATAAGAGAATAATTATCATGGCTTCCCTCTAGAAAGTTGGAGAAACTAATGTAGGATCATTTTTCCTTTTTTGATGGCCCAGCAGAAATTGATATCGGTGATGGAAAAGTAGAGATGTAATGTAAATTTGCTCAAGTTTTAATAATCTTTGTACGCATGATCATTTGTATCCCTTTTTTTAATTTAAACTTTTCATTGGCTGCCATTGAGAAGAATGGACATACAATCTATTTTAACTGTGAGGGGACTATATATACATTATATATATATATATATATATATATATATATATATATATATATATATATATATATATATATATATATATATATATATATATATATATATATATATATATATACAGTCGTGGTCAAAAGTTTATATACACTTGTGAAGAACTTAATGTCATGGCTCCCTTGAGTTTCTGGTTATTTCTACAAAAACATTCATGAAATGTTGTTCTTTTATGACTTTATTATGAGTCCTGACTTAAACCCCATTGAGAACTTGTGGACAATGCTGAAGAAACAAGTCCATGTCAGAAAGCCATCAAATTTAACTGAACTGCACCAATTCTGTCAAGAGGAGTGGTCAAAGATTCAACGAGAACCTTGCCAGAAGCTTGTGGATGGCTACCAAAAGCGCCTAATTGAAGTGAAAATGGCCAAAGGACATGTTACTAAATATTAGCGCTGCAGTATGTATATTTATGACCCAGCAGATTTGATCACTTTTTTCTGTTCACCCATAATAAAGTCATAAAAGAACCAAACTTCATGAATGTTTTTTTGTGTGACAAAGAAGTATCTGTTCCAATCACTCCATCAGAGAAAAATCAGAGTTGTAGAAATAACTGGAAACTCAAGAGAGCCATGACATTATGTTCTTCACAAGTGTATGTAAACTTTTGACCACAACTGTACACACATACATATATATATACATACATATATATATATATATATATATATATATATATATATATATATATATATATATATACATATACATATATATATATATATATATATATATATATATATATATATATATATATATACATATATATATATATACACACACATATATAGATATATATACACATATATATATACATATACATATATACATAGATATATATACATATATACACACATATATGTGTGTGTATGTGTATATATACGTCTTTTCACAAATGTTTTTAAATCCATGAATCTATCAGTATACATATATATATATATATATATATATATATATATATATATATATATATATATATATATACATATATATACATATATATATATATATATATATATATATATATATATATATATGTATGTATATATATATATATATATATATATATATATATATATATATATATATATATATATATATGTATACTGATAGATTCATGGATTTAAAAACATTTGTGAAAAGACGGAAAGACAGACAGTTTTTGGGCTCCGTTTCCAGTTCCCAACATTTTGGGAATTTTAAAGTGGCTCGGCATGTCGGAGTGACAATTAAATAAAAGTCACTCAACTTTATTTGTCATTTAAAACAAAAGCCCGCGATGCCAATCAAGAAGGCGTAAATGATACGGGAGGCCCAGCGTGTTGCCTTCCATCACTCGGAGTGAGAACACGCACTCACCGTTTGACGCCGTGAAATCAATCGCCACTGTGAAATTAATCTGCGTCCTGCAAAGACAAAAAAAGACTCACTATCAATTCTGCGCCATCCATTGGCAAGCCACTAAAGCTGTTGGAAAGTCCCGCAATTAAGAGGCAAGTTCCGGCTCGCCTGTCTGTCTACATTTGGGCTTACCCGCCTCGGATGTAGTCCAAGAAGGACAGCTCCGTGTCCACCAAGCACGACAGCAGGGTTACCTGCAGCACAACACGTCTTTTTACCATCTTCAGTAATATTTCAACTTTGAAAGTTAGACCTTGCCATACTCCGTCGACTTTCTATTATTTTGAGCAATCATTTTTTTAATCAGTGTTTGCTAACTTTCATATTTTCCATTGAGAAAATCTAATGGCACATAAGAAAAAAAAAATCATTAAAAGTTGATGCGCAGCTTGACTATACTTTCAATGTTTTACTGCTGGACCATTTCATTTAATGACAATAAAGGCTTTTGATTTTTCGATTTTGATTTTGATTCTGTTCTCATTTTACATCACTGCCATAACTAGATACAGAGATAGATACATGTCGTGAATTTTCGAAACAGGCCAAATTGGATAAATTCTCATTTGTCATAGATTGGTTAGAAATTGCCGATACTCAAAATACAGGTCGAAATGTATATATTTTTTTCCCAGTACAAAGTCATAAAAACTACAGTAAATACATCAAATAGGATCTAATGATGATTGAATTTTTATTACACATTTTATATTCAGTTAACAAAACACTGTTTGGCATCTTACTACGTTTTGGGGATACACTTGCACGGTTGGACACGCAAACAAACGCAAAGACAGAATAGAGCTCACCGTTCCCGAGTTTTGGTACTTTTTCTTCTTCTTTCCTTTCTTCTTTGGATTCAGCACCTGTGCCAGAAAAATGACAAACATTTACAACAATTGGCATATGATGTTATGGTGTTGAGGTTGAGTGAACTGAACACACTCAGGACTACGACTGTCAGCCCTTGCTTTGTTTGAGCCTACCCAATACGGTGTCACCATAATCTGGAGAGTTCAAGGAAATGGACAGACTTTGATGTCAGATATCAATAGAACGCGTTGCCCTATTCTCCTTCATGTAGTGGAAGACGTGTGGAGCCAAAGGCATGGGAATATGTTCTAAAGAAGGCAGTGTAGGCAAAATGGAGATTGCATGTTTGATGGCATGCAAAGGGGGAGCAAAGCGTTTTTTTTTCAGCGTCTTCTTGTCGTCAGCATTTTGTCTCGCTCTCGACCTTCACTGATGGTTTGATCAGAAAGACGAAGTCAATGCCATACTCTACAGCAATTAAGGAAGGAATGCTGCAAGCACAACATGATAATACTCACTACACGTGCTGTATATGTGCTGATACAATCACTTCAATACACAATACTCGATACTTAGTTGGGTGCACAAAATGTGCCTTGTTATTGTGTATACGCTGTGTTGTGTGAATGTTTCTCCTTTTTGTGAGCACGTTTCCTTCTTGTCTAAGTATCTTGACTCATCTTTCTGTTGGAAATTAAAACATCTTTCAGTCTTAATTTGTTTTGCCCCCCTCTTCAGCAAGTAAAATGATTGACTCGCCCATTGCATAACAGTCTACTTATTTGCCTTCAAGTACTCTTGGCTTTCTATCAAAGTACACTTCATGTCCTTTTGCACCGTCAAATGCCTTCCGATGAGTTCTCAAGTATTTGGCAGAATATGCTTGCTGGCAAGATAACAAGATTTGCATTTCATCTGATAGATTAACCATGAAAAATAATCATATATTCCCAAGTGGAATTTATCGGACCGCCTCCCAAAAGCAAAATCCCCCCCAAATAAATCTGTAATTTCACCGTGATACCTTTCAGGATATGAAACAGTTTTAGTGTTAAGCGAAACAAAAAATTAATAGATTGTCATCTGAGAATGACATAGCAAAACCTCTAATCTGAATGGAATAATCACTAATGATCAGGTAAATCCAATTGTGGCTGTCAAAATCGCAATTTAAATGAATGTTTCAGCCCTAGTACAGATGTGCAGATGACATTACCTCATAGATATGGAACTGTGATTGGCTTCTGGACATTTCTCTGTAGCTTGTGGTGAAGTCGCCGATAAAGTCGTGTCTGTACGGGGAAGGACACGGACACATGCGCATACACACAGTCAGGGTTGTCACGTAAAAGCGTGACGAGCACCACAACGTGCCAACAGATATCTTAAAATATCTCTGCTCACCAGCCGATTGGCGATTTGCATTATTGAATGACACGGACGTTAATTGCCGCGCTCGCAATCTGCTTTTGAAAAATAGCGTGAAGCTCATCAAATTTGGGCTGTGATCATAAATGAGGCAAAGGTCTCGTAACATTGATGTGAATGTTGCGGTGTGTTACAGCCAGTTAAATAGGATCTACAGTGTGCATGCAAAATGAGACTATAAAAAAAAAGTAAAACTCTGGCCATTAAATCCAGATGTTGTGTGTCCTCACCCCCCATCTCTGTCCCAGTCGTAGACCTCCACCTTGATGCTCCTAGAAAACAGAAAGATAAAACACCATTAAATGTCAAATACGTACTTATAAATTTAGATACAATAGCCTAAAAATGTTTTGTGTTCCAGATGAACAAGATCGGTTTAATACAGTGAGGACAAAATTGATTTCCTCCATTTACATTTATTTTATTCATTTTTTTACAGTTAAAACCACTGACCCTTTATAGTGAAAATGACTATTTTAAGTCATTGGTAAAAATGATACAAGCCATTCATCATTTTAATCATTATTGTTTTTTCTTCAATATTATTTTGTCATCATGAATAAATGTACAAATTACTACAATTTTCAATTACAGAAATACACAGGCCCAGTCGTAGTATTTAACTAATTGTGTGCAATTAACAGCGATGGACGTTCAATTAATTTAAACCGGGAAGCCTGACTCTGAATGTTCATAATTCAGTGCCACTGATGTCAATTACAAACTGCCATTGAGAGCCAATTAGCAATGAGGGTCCTACAAGGGTTAAATAAATCGTAATTTGTGCATGACAGGATTGATAGCAGTCAAATGACGATTTGCCTACTTTATAACCTGACAGGCAATACAAAGTGCTGGCATTTTAAAGGGCTGATATTTAACCTTAAAATCATACATGAATAAAAAATGTGCTTCTGCAGGTTTAAGGTCAAGTCATTACAAATGCAAATCCCTTTTTTTCCACGAACAAGTGGGGGAGAGTCCACGTAATCCAACACAGAGCGCTGCTTGATTATAACACCATTAAAATATGCAGTGCTTCCTCTTAATCTCATGAGTAAAGGCTGCACTTTAATCTCAATCAAGTGCAGCTTCTTCTCCATATCAAGTACACGATATGTATCGGAGTATAAACATATTGAAATGATACAATAAGACACGCACGTTCTTAATATGATAAACTTCACTTGTACACAGACGTAAGGTTTCTTCGTAAAGAACCTAATTGCTTGCTTCTTTCATTAAAGTTGGCAAAGTAATCATAAAGACAAATTTTGATGAATGCTTTAACAGGTAATTAGAAACACTATTATATTTGCTCTAGGGCTAGATTTTAGTATCATAATGACTCACACTGGGATATCTCCATAGCGACTAGAGGAAAGGTAATTTTTTTAAACACATGCAAAACGAAAATGGATTTGTTTTACTTTATAAATCGAAATTATTTATCAGTGTTACTTTTTAAATGTATTTTTGTCCCATCGAGAAAGACTAGACATGTAGAAAAAGAGAGCTATCTGTGGATCTTTCTACTGGGGCTGCCATCGACAATAACAGACATGTAATCCATTTGTACTGGGAGGGTTGGCGGTGATCATTCACTGCGTGGCACTCCCAATTCACATAGATTGGATGTCTTGCGCCGTCAATGGCACTGAAACACGAGTCTTTACTGCAAGCCCTCCTAATTAAAATGGATTGGACGTCTATCGGATCCACTGGCAGCCAATCAGTTAAGTAATTTTTTCTTAACATCAATAGCAGATCAATTAGTCACAGCATTTTCAGACTTAAATTCATACTTTCCTCCCACCGTTTGAAACCCTGCAGTTTAATAGTCCAATGTGGGTTATGTGGAGTATGGAATGTATTCTTATGCTTTTTATTAGTCAATAGGTTCATTTAGTGTAGTCACTAGGATAGAATTTTGCATGGGCTAGCGGAAATTTCCGTCCGTGACACCTATGAGTTGGGGGCGCATCATCTGCATGTGATAGTATCAAACATGATTAGATCACTGTCCCGCCTTCTGTTTGTACCTATGTCACATGACCTTTGTCAATAAAACTAGTCGACCTGCTGGGGGGATTCAGGGAGTTCAAACTAGTCAGGCTGGAGGATAGACGCGCTCCTGCCGCTGGCTGCTCTGACCCCCTCCTTCAGCTGAAGCTAGATAAAACTCATCATGGCCGACTCTGTGTGCTTCCTCTGATTCGAAGTTATTGAATGTTTATCGATTAGATCCAACATTTTCTGGTGCCGAAACCCGGGAGATTCATTTCTGAATTTTCGGACCACGGTGGACTGAAAGCCGAGAATACTGACGTCAGCTACTCTTACTTTAAAAGAGAGGGCATTTCGGTTGATCGTGGCCCGCTTGAAGAAGGAACCCCCATCGAAAAGGAGGAGGCACAGAGACGGTAAGGGGCTGTTTAAAATTAATATTTAGGACAAGGCTGGTGGGAATCCCGTTTTTCCAATCGTGAGAAAGTCGAAGAAAAACGCCTCATAAATCGGGGATAAATGCATATCGTTGGGGAGTATGTATGTCAAAAAAAAAGAAGGTAATACACAAGGTATGCGGCGGACGTACACTTCGGCCATAAGTTACGTTCGTAAGGCAAGCTGGTGACGCGGCTTTAACCTAGGGGGTGAAATAGTCCCTCGGTAAAGGATTTCTGGAGATTGTCAAAAATAAAGCTTCCAAAAATACTGCACCCGATGAGTAAGAAAGCGCTAGATTAAAAAGTATAGTACTACTATTATATAAACCAGAAGCGTTTGTTAAGAACCGGAAGTAGGCCGTGACGCGCTTTAAGACGCGCTCGGTATGCGCTTGGTATGCGCTCGGTATGCGCTCGGTATGCGCTCATGAATCGAGGATTGAAGAGAATAACGGTTAAAAAGACGGCGTAGACGGATAAATAGGATAATAAAAGATAAGTATTAAAGAGATAATAAATTAGATGGGACGTCCCTAAAGTATCGCCGTAAAATATCGCGGTAAATATGTATTAATAGCGTAACATGTGACCATTGTTTAAAAAAAAAAAAAAACGTTCAAACAAAGGGACGTGGAGTAAGAAGATGTGAAATTCATGCTGAGAGATTTTCCTGATCATTGAAGAATGAAACAAAAACATGGTTAACATGCTTGTGAAGATTCTGGACAGAAAGGATGAGGAGCTGCTTTAGGTGGTTGTCTTTCCTCAAGAAACTTTCTATCTTCATGGAGAACAAGAATGATATGTTTTTCACATGTACTAGTCACACATTTCAAAATTGGGGCCCTCCCTATGAACATCATTGAACATGAGCTCAAGAGGTACGACCTTTGGCAAGATGAGCTAAGAGGAAGGCCTATGAGGAATTCTCAGAGAACCAAAATCTGAAGAAGGAACATGAGAATTCCCTTAAAAAGTCTGCCTGCTTTTGAATCTTGCTGAAGACACACACAGAACAAAGGAAGAAAATGGCCGAAAAATGTGGAGCAGGCAAGAAGCCCACTTTACAGCCGGCCCCCCTTCACAGAAGCGGACACCCCTCACCCGACAAGCCAAGCACACCCGGTGCAAACAAAAAGAGGGGGGGGGGGGGGGGGGGGGGGGGGGCTCGCCCATAGCTCTTACTGCCCATTTCACACCTGGACCCAGGAGAGAGCCCACACCAGCCCAGCCCAAGGCCCCCTCCCCCTGCACAAAGAGAGAGAGAGGAACCACAGCACTGCAGGTTTGAACCTAAATCACTTGAGTCCGATTGTCTCCACAGGGAGGGGGAGGGAAGGAGAGAGAGACAGAGAGATGACAGTGTTGTAATATATTAGTGACAAATTATGGGTCCTTTATTAAACACTGATATTTATTTATATTAGGAAATGCCTAGTGAAAGGTTATTTTCCCTAAATTGTAATTGAGGTAATAGTGAGCACAGAAAATGGCTCTTATTTTAAATAAAACTGCCTTCTTAGAGCGGATAGGAATTCAGCCAGAGCTTTAACTATTTGTTTTAGAAATATGAGAGTGATTTGCGATTTAGACTTAAGTATTAAGAATCATCCAAATTATTAATGATATCAAACATGAAGACAATGCAGAAATGGCATTGATCCAAATTATTAGGTAAATTGTAGCTGGCAAGTTTAGATAAAATAATTAATTTAGGATAGGCATAATTTCGCTGAGATGCAATAAACATCATGACTTGTGATCAGTGCACGGATGACAATTCATTGTTTTGCCCATCAACAGATGGAATATGCTTTAGCGTGGTTCATATTAATGACCATTAGAATATTAATTGCATTAGAATCGAACAATTGATGCCAACCAAACAACATTGACCTATTTCCTTTTAGAATGACTTGCCATGACACAGCAAAAGGTGGTTAGCTGCCAAGAAGCCCCAGGACTGGGGATGGCGCTCTTCACCAGTGATAAAAAAATTGCAGACCACGGATGTCTGAAAATGAGTGAGCGTGAATGGTTGTTTGTCCTTTTTGTGTTTCTAATTGGCCGACCACCAAGATATAATCAATCGGTTAGGTATCAAGGTGGAAAATGATTTAGCAAATTGGAATCGATTTCGGAATTCGCCAATAAGCCCGTTCCAGGGATGGCAACGACAAATTATGGAAAAATATTTTGTCCAAGGAATTTTTTTAATGAAAAAGCAGCAGTACTCCAAATGTGAAATTTGAAGTGGAGAAACAAATCTGCTATGCGAAATTTGGGAGCACTGGGAAAAAACAGACAGTGCTTGATACGAAATTCCAAAGTACTATTGATTTATTGTGATAATGGCATCCAAATTGTGTTAACAGAATAATTGACTGAATTGACAAAAGTTTCCATATTTCGTTCCGGAAAAATATGGAAATCCAATTTAGTGGAATGTACCAAACGCCATTATTAACTACACGATTGGAATTGGAGGATGAGGCTAATCATATGCCTGCATAAAAGAAAAAACTTTAAAGAAACGCATTAATTTTGGGTTGGCAGAGGGAGATTGCATTTCTCAACAGGAAACATGATGAGCAACCCAGGATGAGAGTGCAAATGTTCCTGACCAAACCAGCAGACATGAAAATAGCGGATCCATTTTGTGCTCTGTAAGAAGGTTCTCTCAGTTGAAACGTATGCGGAGGCAGGTAAGATAAACTTTTGACGTAATCAAACAAAATGGCAAGCACTCCAATATTGATTGGAAAGATTATTGCTCGGGGAGCAATGCTGTAAGCCATGAGGAACTTTTTATATTGGTTTTATTGTCTCCATAAAAAAAGATGAAAGCGTTTCAATTGAGACCAAACCTTCTTACAGATTTTTAAAGTAAACAATTAGAGAGAAAAGAGAAACCACAATGGATAGAAATGTAACTAGATTTTAATTTTATGCCTGACTATTGAGAAATATTGATTAAGAAAGTTTTATAGGAGCTGATTGGCAAACTCCAAAGACAATGGAATGTTACATTTGATTAAAAGACTACTAGTTTGGGATATTTTGAATTTCAAACAACTGAGGTTAATATGCAACGCGATACACATTGTTAATTGAATTGGGACTTGATTAGTATGCATTTTAAAAGTAATGGGCTTTAATTGCTCTAAAAGACACAGTTATGCTAAAAATGTTGACCCTGACAAACAAGGGGTGGTTACATTTTAGTGGGTTCAATTCTTTTCAGAATTATAAATGTGTGCATTTTGTTTTTGGATATTAATTGATGTGAATCTAAACTATTACAGAGAACGGGAAAGCTGTTTTCCTGAGGAGAAAGCAGTCTGGTTTGCTTTTTGTATTTTTCCTATTTTTGGTATGATTAGTTAATTTGTGTAATTGTAGGAAAGGAAAAAACAAATATAGTTCTTGATCTTAACAAGGAAGCAGTGATCAAAATAGAATACCAGCTAGCATATTTAATTTTGACTGATAGGCATTTAGGCTTTTCACAAACTATAGTGATGGAATAAGTAAGATTGTTGTGATTTTTGTTCATTGGGGTATTAAGCCCAACCTAATAGCTGTCTGCAGATGTTGAGTACGTGTTTGAAGACAGCGACAGAGTGCGGCAGCTGGGGAGGCAGCGCGGACACTTGCTGCACAGTATGCACAGCAACAAGGGCTGAGCCGATCTCAAGAACAGTCTGCAGACGACCTGTACACAGCTAAAGGCCTACAGTGCCTACCAAAAATGTACTCCAAAATTGAGCCATGGACAATGTCTCAACAGGGGGGAGATATGGACATCGAAATACCTACTTTTAAAATTTTTGTAGGAACTGTTTAATTTGTTACAGATATAATGTGCAAGATGACCTCAGGCCCAAACGAGGCCAATGTCCAAGAGTGTGGGACTGGTAGAGCAAACAAATAGTACGATAAAACCAAGGCTTAAGAAAACCATGGAAGAGACTAAGGAAGGAGAGAAACTTATCCAAAGAACATGTAAGCTGCCGTGATCTTTCTGTATATCTTGCAGGAGGTGGTGAAGCCAGGTGACTGGATCCTGATCCGAGTCATAAAAGGAAGTCCTGGTTCTCTCCACGATGGGAAGACCCATTCGTGGCCCAACTCACCAACCTCCACAGCAGCAAAGATCACTGAAAAGTCAAAGTCGATTCATCAGGTCAAGGTCGTTCGAGACAGGTGACTCTGAGTGGACTAAGTCGGACGGTGTCAAAACCCTTGTCCGTGAAGAAACTCATCTGACGTCTACTCACCAGCCACGAGCACCCCTCCCTTAACCCTGACCTCCCATAGACTTTGCACCTCTATACAGAAGCCACAGTGAGAGCTGTTGTCATCCACATCACAGTGACTGGACTGTCAGTGACAGCCTGGGCGTATCTGAACGCCCCGCCCACAGAGCCTCGAGTTGGAAAACAAGTGCAGGAAACGTCCTGCCTCAACGCTGGAAAGGCAGAGCCAAGCGGTCCACTCTTGGACGGGGACCCAATACCAGATGAGTATAAGCTCGCTGACCAAATTGCACGACTCCAGAACAGGACGGAGGAAGGGTTTGCAGCCATCCATGAACAGTTGTCGGTGACCTCCTGATGGCGTTCCAGAACAGAATTGCTGTTGACACGCTCCTGGCAAAGGAAGGTGGCGTGTGCTCCATCTTTGGCGACCAATGCTGCACGTTCATCCCGAACAACACAGCAGCTGACGGGAGTTTAACCAAGGCCCTGGAGGGTCTTCGATCCCTCAACAGCAAGATGAAAGAACAATCTGGAGAACTACTATGGAGAAGATGTGTGGTATAATTTCATGGTGTTCCAGGAGAAACTGATTGTTCCGAATGAAAGTTGTTATGTGTGTAGCCGTATTCCCATTTCCACAGGTATCCTGACAACCTGAATTCACTGGGTCTAGACGCCACACTTAAATCCTCAGTGGTGCAGATGAGATGCATTCCTTTTAAGGGGAGTGAACATAACAGTAAGAGATAAGAGATCAAAATCAGTGCAAAATCAGTGCAAAATCAGTGCAATTCAAACCACGTGATGCAATCTGGGGTAGTGATGTTCCTGGTGACCATAAGTTGTGGTCCGCCCCCCAGAAAAGCATACGGTTGCTACTTTCCCAACTTGGGGTGGATAAAGTTATGCTTCGTGTAAAGACATTGAACTGTTACATGAGTGCTCATTAACCAAACTGTCAAAGCCCTTAGGGATGTTGCGGGACGGAGGATGGAGGTGTGTGTGCCATGATGGGAGAACACTGCTGCACCTTCATCCCAGACGAAACCAGTCAATGCTGTTTAAATTTGCAACTCCCTCATTTGCGATTTTGTTTCTGTTCTGTATTTTTTCTGTGTGTAATCCCCTGTATCAAAGTTATGATTTGAAACACTATCCAGCACACGCTGGTAGCTTACAGTGACATACAGTATCACCGCATGGCAAACCATACTGGAGATTATTGCGCTTTCAAAGTGTGACGAGCCTCAGTTTGTCGAGTCGTCCGGGTAATTGTACTTGTCTTGACTTAAAAAATTGTGTTCGCTCATTAAGAGGGACGCAGAGGAATTTTTCTCGAATGACGCTAAATACCTCGAGTTTTTCGCCTCTGCCTTGACAAGTGATTTTATTATTTTCCATACCCTGTTGAAAGTAACTGTTGATGATATTTGTATTCTAGAACCTGGATAGGAGGGATATAAATTGATGTCTAATGAAAATTCTTTCAAAGTAACTACAGGGGGGAAATGTGGAGTATGGAATGTATTCTTATGCTTTTTATTAGTCAATAGGTTCATTTAGTGTAGTCACTAGGATAGAATTTTGCATGGGCTAGCGGAAATTTCCGTCCGTGACACCTATGAGTTGGGGGCGCATCATCTGCATGTGATAGTATCAAACATGATTAGATCACTGTCCCGCCTTCTGTTTGTACCTATGTCACATGACCTTTGTCAATAAAACTAGTCGACCTGCTGGGGGGATTCAGGGAGTTCAAACTAGTCAGGCTGGAGGATAGACGCGCTCCTGCCGCTGGCTGCTCTGACCCCCTCCTTCAGCTGAAGCTAGATAAAACTCATCATGGCCGACTCTGTGTGCTTCCTCTGATTCGAAGTTATTGAATGTTTATCGATTAGATCCAACAGGTTATATATGAAATTTTACAGCCCGGTGAGTTATGTGTCTTTATTAACTACTGTATATTCGTGGCAATAGGGTGCACTTAAAACTTTAGATTTATTTCCAAAATGTGTCTTGTAATGTGGTGCACTTTAAGTTTGCATTGAGTTCCAAAATTTGTAAATGTTGTACAGCTTTATCAAGACTGGCTGACAAAGTCGGCGGAGTTACACCCAAATTTGTGAATAGATTGCAGTGTTGGAACTTTCATAAAATCTGGCGTCACTTCTAAGGAGCCACACGTCAACGAGACTGACTCTGCCAATGAGAAGGAAACTCGTGTGTCGGATGGTAAACTCGCCCCATTGGCCGAACTGTTTATTTTGGATACAGAAGATGATAGATTTGTTCTTTGCTAGTTCAATGACGACAACAGAACTTTTTCTCATTTGAATGTGGTGCGTTGTATGGCTGCCAAAATATGCAAAGTACAATTTGGTGGTTGCGGCTTATAGTCAGGTGTGCATCACAGTTAAAAATAAATATTTTTACGGTGATGCAAGGCTGTAGTGTACCTGTCGTAGTCGCCATTGCAGAGTGCTCTAACGGGAATCTTGAAGGCCTGCCACACAGGATCCAGAGTGTTCTTCACCACCTCTGTCTTGTGGCAAATGGTGAACCTGACACACACACACACACACACACGTTGAGAGAGCTGCCTCAGTTCTCAATATCTTGCTTGATTCAAATATTAGCATTACACCCAAAAAAAACAACTACAATTTGTATTATGCATGTTCGTTATCAACAGTAAGATACTAATAAGATTGATTTAAGGGATAATGGGTACTGTATTTTTCTGTTTTTTTTCTGGATGCAGATTGCCCATGAATATATACATCTAGCAGAGGATTATATAAGAACAACACATTTAGTGCTTATAGAGTATACACAGCAGCTTTCTGGAGCGTGAACAATCAATGTCTGTGTGTTTTAGCACGTGTGTGTTGGAGGACAACAACAACGGCGGCGGCTGAGGCGAGCAGCAGCTTGTCAACTCACGATCCGTCTTCATTACTGCGGTAGAAGACGAGGAAAGGGTCCGACTTGCCAAAGAAATCCTTTTTGTCCAATTTGTTGCCGCAGAACTGCAGCATGACCGACTCCTTCCAACATCACACACAGCCACAAACACACACATTGCGATGACTGCCATGGCGACAAAGTATGACGGGTCAATTCAAGAAGACTTTCCATTTGACTTCATTTTACCGTTGACTGAGGCTTTGGGTTCATACAGTATTCTTAACGAAGCTACAGTGTGATTCATTTGGATTGGCGCAAATACTTGCATGGGGAATTTATTTTCTTCATTTTCATGTGGTAGAAAACAAACAGTGATCTCTGGGGTGACCTAGCAAATTGATGTATTTTCAATTTTTTGTGCTTGCTCTAAAAAGAATCTCTGTTGAAGTAGAAAAAGAGTGTGGTAATTGGCATCAAGGGAGTGTGTTGAGGCGATACATCTCCACTGAACACCAGGCTTTGGATATTGGGAAGGAGCTAAGTTTAGCCTGGGTTGCTAGTGGAAATCAAGGAGAGTCTTTGCTGCCTTTACATATTAGTGTATATGAATTCACTATATGATATATTTATATATATATATATATGTATATATATATATATATATTTATTTATATATATGTATATATATGTCTATATATGTATATATATGTGTATATATGTGTATATATATATGTATATATGTATATGTACATATGTGTATATATATATGTATATATGTGTATATATATGTATATATATGTGTATATATATATATGTATATATGTATATGTATATATGTGTATATATATATGTATATATGTGTATATATATGTATATATATATGTGTATATATATGTGTATATATATGTGTATATATGTGTGTATATATATGTATACATATATATATATAGTATATTATAATCCTATTTATTTTACCACATGAATATTTAACATGTGAAACGTTGATTTAACAAACAAACAAATGCATTATTCCTCAATTAACACAACTGCTATTTATTGATCTAAAAAAGTCTTACTTGAGAGAGCAAAAAAATAATGGCTCTTGTTCCCATGGCAACAAGAACAACTAGAACATAGGAAACAACTGCTGCTGTGGACCCCAACATAATATTACTGTTGATCGCATCCATAACATGATATACATATTAGCTGTAACAACGCTGGATAACACACAAAGAAAGAAAGTAAGAATAAACGTGCTGACATCATCATCGTTTCTTTTTCTCGTACCGTTTGTGGCAGCAGCAAGAAGCTATTTTTAGAAAGTCCGCTTTTAGATACTGGCGTTCTAATTTTAGCGCCATCGGGAGCGTCTGCTGACAAACACACACTCTCTCCATGCCGCATTTAGGAGAAGGAGGACATTTGTGTGTCGGGGTGTCTACAAAAAAAAACTAAGCGAGGCATACGTAAGACACATTTTTGTGCCCGAGCATCCACTGACAAACAAGCACGATCATTGTGTTGCATTTGTCGGATGTTGGTGTGTCTCACCCGGCAGTTGCTCAGCTCCTCAGCTCTGACGATCAACGTTCCACATTTCTTCCCAGGAATACCCCTGCAGCACATCACAGTTCATGCTTTGTGTTATGGGGCACCTTTTAAATCTTGTATTTTCTTTTTCCAGAAAAGTGTGAAATCAAGAAATATGTGGCTTTTTTTTTGGCATGTCTCTGCTGTTGTGGAATATTGTCACTTTCAATCATTTCAACAGAAGAACCATGAGTTATGAGCTTGGACATGGCATGAATTATCCCTTTCAGAGACAGTGGTTATTAATTAATTAATCAAATTCAAATGAATACAGAAATCCACTCTGCTTATGGCCCCAAAGTGAGACGCTAAAGGATATTTATTTTTTTCGTAGTGTCTAATTGATTGCCAATCATTGACAGCGATCAATTGGGAGTACAGGCTGTGAATGCTCATTTTCATCTGCCATCGACAGTGCTGGACGTCTAATCTATTTTGATTAGGAGTAAACATTCATTCGCCCCTCCCAGTCAGAATAAATTGACATCTAGCACCATATCTGGCAGCCAATGAGTTAAGAGTGTGCTTTGTTAGGGGAAAAAAAGTTATAATTCATGCATGAAAATATTAAGTAGTTCTTCTGTCTAATACTGACAATGGATATGCAACTCACATCAAAACTCTCTCCAAGCGGCTTCCCAATGAGCCCACAATCTCACCCAGTGTGCAAAAGGCTTGGCCAAGGAAATCCTGCATTGGAAAAGGGGGGAAAAACATTGCTGTCAATAGCAGCTAATGGATGAAGTACTATTTAAAACATATGGATAGCATCGTGTCCTTTCATAGGCCTTAAATTTCCCAGTCAATTTGAAAGCCGCACGCCAGTTTTGACATGAAGGCTCGAAGGACTAATAGTAGTGTCCTTGTCCATGCCCGGAGGGCCTTTGCAAGAGGATTGGCTTCAGGAGCATCAACAACAATAACAATTCTGTGCAATGATATGTGCATATACACACACACACACACACACACACACACACACACACACACACACACACACACACACACGGCCACACAAACACGTTCAGGCGTGTGTAGACGTCCTGCAGGCGCAATTCTTTTCCAAAGACCCTGGCTCGAACAGAGCCACAACACAGCAAGGTCTTCCCGTGCTTGACGACGAAGAAACATGACAAAAAGCGGCGACCTTTCCAAGAGGAGTTCACTGGGAAGAAGACTCAAATACAAATGTGTGGCTGAGGACAATTGTAATGTAGCCCAACACACACAATCGAGGCTTTCTTATACTTTGTGGTAAAACAAACAACAATAAAATCATTTTCTGAATTAAAAAAAAAACCTCAACTGTAGTTTTATTTTTAAATGCCATCGCCCAATGACATGACATTAAAACGTGCCTTGAGATAGGTTCATTTATTCTATGACTACATTAGTAACTTGGATCTTAAATCACCTTTCTACATTGAATTGAATAAAAAAGAAATGTCATCTGTTCCAGCCTAGCACAAAACTCAACAGGAAAATATGGACTGCTTTCATCAAGAAGAAAGTGTACCTCATTAAAAAGTAACAAATAAAATTGCTTGATATCGGGGGTTCCACACAATATTGCAAGGTAACATAAGGTTTAAAGCAATGTTTTGATTTATGACTTTTAAAGTGCTGCACATATTTACTAGAACTTTAAAAATGTGTCTTGTCTAAAAAAAAAACCCATGTTATTTTATTCCATTTTTGGGACCTGTGACGGACCCCTATGGGACATCACATTATCGGTAGTGAAATATAGTAAAGGGGCTGAGGTTTTGGCTTTGGATGGTTTCACAGTATTTGAGCAAGAAGTACTACAAAAAAAAAATATATAAAGCAATATATGCTCACATGTTTGGAGAGGTTGTCGCTTTTGCAGTCCAAATCGTACCTGAGTGGAGAAGAGCCATGATATTAACCCTCATGCAAAAATGTTGACTTTTAATTTTGTTTCATTTTCACAGGGCACTCACTGAAGTCCTTGACTCATTAACTCATTGGCTGCCATTGACCCTGCTAGATTTCCAATTCAGTGACGAACGTTAATTCGGCCCTCCCAGTCAAAATGGATTGGACGTCGTCTAGTGCCTTCAGTGGCATAGAAAGGTGAGCTATCACAGCCAGTCATCTCAGTGTAAATGCATTGGACGTTTATTACCCTCAATGGCAATAGAGATGAATCATTTAAAAATAATAGCTAAGTCCATGAAAGAGTTAAAGTTGATTGCTGGCAGTGAATTATGACATTTCAAGTACCAATGACGGCAATTCCCGCCTAAATGGATTGGATTTCTTCTTCCATCAATGGCCGGCAATGAGAGAAGACTTCTTTTGGCCCTCTTTTTTGTGAGATGTTGAAAAATGGTGTGTGTGTGTGTGTGTGTGTGTGCTGGCGGCGAAAAAGGCACAGGTGCGCTTCATGTGTTCTGTCGGCCTTTGTCACTTTGGACACCTCATGAATCATTCATACGATCTTGTTTCATAATGAGACACACTGACAAGTGTGTGTTTTTGCTTGTAGTATTTGTGTGAACACATGAGCAAATAGAGGAAGGGAGGGGTGGCATTCAAAACAACATGATGGATGTATATGTTGATTCAACCATGTGCGTACACACACACACACACACACACCCACACCCACGCACACAAACACATTTCCCGTATAAACACACAAGCACGCAGATATCCCATGGCGACTCGCGAGCACAATTTGTGGATGACATCACTCGGCGTCGCGCCAGATAGGATTCCGCTTCCTGTGTTGTCCATCTCCTTATTGGGCGTGTGAGTGTAAAATGAGGTGGGGGAAGCGGAGTGACTAATGATGGCAGACAAATCCACATGCATACACAGACGAGACCGCAAAATAATACGCGCGCATCTGGAGAGCCATTTAAGCATGGATTGGAGTTTCTTGCAATCTCTGTGACAAAACAATTTCTTATTAGTCATGTTTTCTTCGCTAATAGTGTTACTTTCTCTGCAGTCCAACACAAATAAACCATACTAGGGCTGACAAAACTAGACCAATCATGTCAACACTAGTAGCCTCTTGGATCTTACTTGTCGCACAAAATGGCCTCAGCCAAAAACACTTTCACAAGCCAGTTTAAGCATTCATTCAACGTCCATGATGGTTTACAATGCAAATGCTTGAAAATGCTTTTTAATATGACATTTTGAAATCCTAATAGTTTTTTTTTAAAGTTAAGCAATTAAAATGAAAACATTAAAAAATAAAGGTATGATTGATTTTAGGTCCACATACATTGTATGAATGTTATATTTTTGTGGCTGGAAAGTGACAGTTACAATTATTCTTTTTCAAATGTATCTGTTTATTCATTTTTTTGGGGTACTACTTAAATTGTTATTTAATCAAGTTGCTTTTTGAATGTCTCTTTAGTCGAGAGACTCTAAAAGCACAACGGAAGAACATGCAGAACCTCTCCTGGCTAACTCGAAACCTGGAGGGAACAATAAGACTATAAATATTAAATGTCATTAATCAGTGTGATCGATGAGTAGACATCCCTACAATGACAGAGAGATCCCTTTCGACTTTTTCCCCCCGGAGGGCATCACAACAAAACAGACTCTTCGCTTTGTAGATTTGGCAGAAAAAAGGAGATTATATAGATGATGCCTGGCAAATTTCATTCAGATCTTTCCAAATGGGTAAAATAACAATGACTACTTTAATTAATCAACCCTGAGACCAACAAAAAACAAGAAATGAAAAAAATCGGACGCAGATAATAAATGTTTCACTCTGATTTGTCCACTAATAACAGAGGAGTAGCAAGTATTAGTTGAAGATCAAGAACAGAGTAAGCGACAATTTGAGCCCCCTATGTGGGCAGTCCAAAAAAATGTGATTCTATAATACTGTAAACCCTCCATTTTCCCTTCACTAACTAAGGCTGAATGAAGCATCTAGCACAAAGTACTTCATGTCTTCCTCAGTATGTGTTCCTCCTGATGGACACCCCAACTTTATCATTGCAGCCTCCCCCCCAAAAAATGCCTTCAAGTCAGAATGACTTATTTTTCCTCACTGAGGGCAACCGAGCAGAATGAGAACGCTGCTCTGGAAAAAAAAAAGTGACAAGAAAATGTGTCTTTTATTTAAAAGGCGGAATAACGTACATCTCCCTCCCGCGCACAGCATGAATATTTCACGCTTAGCTTTGCTCCGATGCATAGAGTCGAGCATGCACGAATCAATGATTAACTCACAGGTCAAAACGTAGATTCTGCCTCTCTTCAAAGAAATAATCCAAGATAAATTTGCGCACGAAGTCGGGGTTCAGTGTGTTGTCGATCACTTCTGTCCTGCCGAACTGTAAAAAGAAAAATCGGATCAAATAATCTACGCATCTGTACCATTTCTCCTCATTAGGATTGCGTGTGCCGGAGCCTAATCCCATCATATTTTGGATTAGAAATAGCCAGACAATATTATAGCCCACAAGTAGGAAACACAACAATTCACGCATCCATTCACATCTACAATACAGATTCAAAAAACTGCCTGTGCATGTTTTCTAAAAAAGTACAATACAGTTGCAAATGATATACATTTTGGATCAACGTTAAGATGTCTGTCGTACATTATTGCAAGTGTGTAGGACATTTGTGTTTTCACTGCTGTAGACAAAAAAAAGCCCTTTAATGACGGCAGTTGCCTGCAAGTGTAACGCCAACGCATCCCACTGGGATACAATTATAGACTAATTCGGACTTTGCCCATTAGAAGGCCACGCTAACCTGCTTGCTGGTATTTGGTATAGCCTTCCTGCCCATGTGAGATGTATAATACATTTTTTGACAACAAAACACCTGAAGAAACGTTTGATCCTCTTGTGGCGTAAAAAGTGTGAAAACAACAGTCTTGTTCATATTGTCAGTGTCTCCCAACAGTTACCAGACATGGTTTTAGACTTGAAAAAATGACATTTGTGACTCACCTCTCTCCATTCCCTGTTTGCTATCCCCTGAGTGTACAGCACACAAACTGTGGAGAGGAGAACAAGATTGAGAGAAGCCTTGAAACGGAACATTTCAACAGTGACAACTTCATGCTGACGAGTCGGGAGCGTGTTTTCCCCCGGATGTCGTTTTGCCGGGGAAACTCCCTAATTAAATGTCACTAGAAGTTTGCCTTGCAGCATGATTATATGTCAGTGGAAAGAGAGAGAGAAGATTGGTGGGGGGGGGGGGGGGGGTTGGGGGGCAAGTTGTTGTTTGTGTAGGTGGGAGAGAAAAAAATGAGGTTAGAGTGCGGCAGAATGTCCTCCTTATTGAGTGAGGACGGTCAATGATATTGACATGCCTCCCATCCCTTGGGGGGAGTCTCGGTGTTTTTTTTTTGCTCGACCGCGAAGATGCCGCGCTGGTGGAAAAGCAGAGCGAGGCGATCATCTGGCACTAAAGTGACATTTCATTAGCATTCACGCCGTCACCGCCACTGTACTGGAGCTGTGCTCGTCTTACCAAGTGCAAGGAAACCGTGTCAAAGTGATGACGGTAATGTATAGCCATCATTTTTTGGGAGGTTTTTAAAGCATGATGGCAAGTCCAAAATTCAGTGCTTCAAATACGCCAGGCAGCACTGAACCGGGGGCCAAAGTACGATAGAATACCGATAGATAAACTGTACTGTACGAGAGCCTCGGTTCCTCTCTTCTCTCGGGACTGCGTTAATATTAGTCGTTATTTGCAAAAAATAAAGAACATATACCCGTGGAGATGGTTACATTAACTGTCTACATGTGTTGCTGCACCATTTGTCTCCATTTCTTAAAGGGGAACAGCATTGACATCTAGATGCTAATTGTTATTGTGTGTCTTTCCTTCTGTATATTAAAGAGGCACTAAAGTAATGCAGTAATTAAGCGGTGTATAATTAGCATCTTGACATGGCACAACTGTGAGGTGAAGTTCTAAATTCGTTCGGAGAGCTGCAAAAATATTTGGAAAATATATTATTTTGGGGGTAAGTTTTACAGAATATGGCTTGGTTGGTTTTGGTGTTGAAATAAACAGAATGTACCGCCTTTGTTTCAGTTTGGCAACACGTAGTATTGATTAGAACAATGGATTAGTGACAATTTATTTAATGTCAATGGGAATTTCCGACTAAAGACATACGCAATTTGAATTACGAGTTTTGTCACCAAGCGAATGCAACTTGTACGTCAAGGTAGTGCTTTTTGGGGGAACCAAAAGAGGACGAGGAAGGATGAGCATCGTGGCCAGGGAAAACGTTTATGCAAGGAGGCACTTGTGCTGCGTCCATGTCTCTGCTATGCTGACAGTCACTGGCCACAGTCACACAGCATTAGAGCGCCTCAACACACACGCACTCCCACACTCACAGCCACATATTCAGGGCCCCGGGCATACGCTGGCGTACCATATTCATATTAGCTTATAAAGCTGGATGAAATTCCACTGTTTGTGCATGTTACCACTCTCATATAGACACGTTCATATAATGCTTCAGCAAATTGGAGGAAAACGGGAGCAGTAGCTATGGAAAAATACCCTGAACTCAATAGGAATAACATGGCTGTCACTCTTTAATTTGTTATTTACAGAGACAGCTAAAAAGCATTCCCAACTATTGTAGTCAACGGCGTCCACTATGTCAAGTGAACAGTCAACAAATGTAACCATACTGAGTAACTGAGAGGAACTAATTGAAGTATTAAAAGCTGACACAAAGAAGCGAGATTCACCAAAAGTCCCAGTTTTAGAATCTAGTTTATAAACCTAAAACAATGACGTGTGTGTAGTTGTCGCTTTGGTTTTGGGTCCAGTTCAACAAAAAAATATGGATGGACCCAATATGAATGAGGACACTAATTAAAGTATAAAGTCTACTACGCACAGACACACACACACACATGCGCACACACAAATCAGTAGGGATCACATGTGTATGTTGACGTTTCATGTTAGATTAAAGGACGGCTGAGCATATGCAACCAGATGAGACCCTCAGCACTGCACGGCAAGTGCAATGCTACGTGAAATGATAACATGGCACACAATGGACACACCACACCACCTGACAAAATACCACAATGTAGACTAGGTTGTGTGTCTCCTTGTTTTTGTGTTTGTGATCCTTCTGTCTCAGAGGGAATTTGAGTCGGAAGTTGACATTTCATGGCAATTAGAATTCATATATACACTGATATGGTTGCTCCACAATATTGTGCATGCCTAGTGTTTGACAATAACTCATTTACGTCATGTGCTTGTGTGTGTGTTTGTGTGTGTGTGCTTGTGTGTGTGTGTGTGTGTGTGTGTGTGTGTGTGTGTGTGTGTGTGTGTGTGTGTGTGTGTGTGCGTCACTGCTCAAGTTCAGGTGCGCGTGGGTCTTACTGGGATCCGATTTGGAGAATGTATCTCGGTCCAGCAGGTTTCTGATGAAAAAGCACACAAAACAAACATTAGCACTAATTAAAAAGCATCTTAATTAGCTTTCTCGACAAATGCCAACAGACAAAAAAAGTCTTTTTTGACAGAGGCAATTTGATTGGACGCCACCAAGGCAAAGGCATTAAAGAGACTCCAGAATTCAACCTAAAGTGGAGCTTATTAAATATTTCAAGCGTGCAGCCTGTTTTCTCTCTCTTTTTTGCCTTCCCTCAGCGCCATCAAATTTACATGATGCCGCCATCTTGGCTCAACAGGACCAATGGGTAGGAGAAAGAGGCTGAAGTAAATGAGGATGAGCAGAAGCCGACACCGAGCAGCTGCTCTGAACTAAGTAAATCAAATCACAACAGTGAAAAAAAATTCATTAAAGATGAGCTTGGAGGGAGACCCAGCGTGGTCATAAACAAAACCAAAAGGGTTCACATATAACGCAATTAAAATGCAGTGGTGCCTCTAGATACAAATTAAGTTTCTCATGTGACCACGGTCATATTTCAAAACTCTCCTATGGAGCCTATCCCAGCTGACTTCGGGCCAGAGGCGGGGGACACCCTGAATTGGTGGCCAGCCAATCGCAGGGCACAAGGAGACAAACAACCATTCACGCTCACATTCATTCCTAAGGGCAATTTAGAGTGTCCAATCAGCCTGCCATGTATCTCTTTGGAATGTGGGAGGAAACCAGAGTACCCAGAGAAAACCCATGGAGGCCTGGGAAGAACACGCACTCCACACAAGTGGACCGACCTGTATTTGAACCCAGGTCCCCCACTGTGAGGCTGCCGCGCTAACCACTCATCTGCCGGGCCGCCCGTTACAAAGAAATACAAATGATATTATTCTAATATGACATAAGAAAAATAGTCTTCTGAAAGTAGCACAGGAAGTAATATTATGTCCAACACAATCTAACAATCTACAGCAAGATTTAGAATAGACCAGCTTTTTAACACCTGTTTGCCTACCTACATTTTCATGTGGTAAAACAATGCCAGTATAGTATGTTGTATTTTGTATAAATGTAGCGACCCTGAAGGGCAATTGGATCAAACAAGAAGAAAATAGAATTTCATCCAATAGGAATGAACACGGTGGTTTTATGCCATGCCTGCACAAAAAAGTAGCACAAAAGTAAGAACACGGATAACTTTGGACAGAAAGTAGTACAATGAGTACATTTAAGTCAAACTAAGGAAGGGATAATCAACAGACAGGAGTTTTTTTTTACAGCTAAGAGGAGATAGCGCAGGAAATTGTACTACGGCCGAAAGGACGTAGGAGGCAAGGCAAGTGAAATTTATTAGTGTAGCACAATTCAATGCAAGGTAATTCAAAGTGCTTTACACCACAGGAGGTGTAATTACGTCTCACGGGAAGTAGCGGTAGCACAGGAATTTGTACCATGGGTGGCATAAGAGAAGATTTGGGAATTTTGACTGACAGGAAGCAGAATTAATATACTACAAATGTAAACTTATGGGGTGCCAGACTGCTCGTGTGTGTGTGTGTGTGTTGTGCTCATGCCAGCAGTTGCTCCATGTTGCTGATGGGGGGCTATGAAAGTGTGCTGAAGGGGTGTTGGGCTTGTTTGGATGATGAAGCTATCATCTAGCTGGGGGGCGAGGACAGTGTCGCTCGTGTCCTGTCCTGTCCCGTCCCACTTGACAGGCGGCGAGCACGGTGTGGCCTGATGTCAAGTGATGTTTCTGGATCAGGCTCTCGGCTTCCGCTGATCGCAGCGTGGCCCAGATGGTTACAAGCGTAACCCCTCCCTCCACCCACCCTCCAGCCTCACCGAGGCTACCCTGCAACCCCACCCCCTTAAATAAATGATAATAAGCAGACGGGATAGCATCCAAGCAAGTGTGTGGGAGTGAGAAGTGGGAGACTTCACCTGCCAAATGGGATGAATGTCAGATAAAAAGCTAGGGAAATGAGACAACAAATTCACAAGTAAATGCTGTTTTTAAAGGTGAATTTCCTTAACTGTTTCTAATCTGTGCAGAACTTTAAAAAAAACTCATGCAGAATTGTTCTAATTCAGCAACACTAGAGGGTTTTCATGCATAAACTGGTTTTTCATGTCATTGAATTTCAATAAAATTTAAATTGGATTTAGTCTATGCCAATCTCCAAAACTTTTTTCTTCCCCTTGCCGCTGTATTTTGGTGTTATTGTCCTGCTGCAGAAAGCAAATGTGCTTCAGCTTGAGGTCAAAACCTGATGGCTGAACATTTATTGTTTAGGATTTTCCAGAAAGGAACAGATTTCATGGTTCCATCAATAAAAGTAAGTCATTCGAGTCATAGAGTGGCAAAGCAGCTCCAGGGAGGCACAATCCAACCAACCATCTTTTGATTGATGATATGTTAGACTGAAATGCTGTGTTACATGAAGTAGAGCAATTTCAAAATGATCAACTTTGACATTTTTTTCATCTTTCCACAGTATTTAATCAACAAGGGGGCAATTGAAATGTGTTCTGATTTTAAGTGTTATGTGAAAGTACACCTGCGTCCATATGTGTATGGCATTAATCACGGGCACGGATACAGTATACGCGCATGTTTGCATACCTGAGGGCATTCACCTGGTCTTAGTCAAGAATGTGTGTACATGCAGGGGCTGGGGGGCGATGTGAGTGTGTGTATTCCAAAAGGAATGGTGTCCTAGGGTGGGATGCCCCGGCTGAGTGGCTCTGCCCTCATCAAACATTTAGAGCAGCTTTCCCTCCCAACACCGGAAATACATTTGAATTACATTTAAACTCCCACCAGACACCAGTCACGTGTTGGTCATAACATGGCTTCAAGGCAGTTTTTGAGGTGTGGCCAGATCACACTGTTTTCAATTTTCGCTTGGGGGGGTGGGATAATACAATATTTGTTCGAGATTGAGTCATACAAAAACACAATCAATCCTATAGTCCCAGTCTCACAGATTTTACCTACCAATTTAATGATAGTATCTAGCCAAAACGTATTTAAAACTAAACGATCAAGACTCACACAGATCCATAACTATTAAAATTGTACAAAACAAATCATTCATGTAACATTGCCCATTTGCGTTCCTAAATAGAATAAATAAATACAATAAAACACTTTTTTAAAAATTACGTCACTAGCCAGCACAAGGCATATGGCTTACTGGAAAAATCTAAAAACACCATGATTTTATCGTACAAGTTCAAACCGGAGGCTGAAGCACCATAAAACTCAACGAAAAGGCATTTTTTAAACTGATGCACTTTTGGCCACGCTGGCCGGAAAAAACAACAACAAAAACCAATTAAAACACCACAGTGATGAAACTCTGTGATCTCACTCGGTAACAACTGCAGTTTTATTGGCAACAACAAAATGGGATTAAGTTTGTTTTTAAAAATTTATTTTACAAAGATTAGGACTGTGAGTTGTCCCTCAGCAAATTCAATAAAGTACCCCCCACCCACGTGATAAAGGCACTTTAAAATATGCTTAATAAGAGGAGGAGGAAGAGGACGATGTTGAGATAGAGGTCGAAAGACAAGTGAAGTTAATTTGGATTTCCATCTTTTCTGACGGTGAAAACGACACCTGGCGGGATAAGACTGCGGCGGGAAAGTGGGTCGGATCGAACAACATCTAATTCGTTTTGACTTTAATGACCACACAGGGCCCTTTAGGCCAACAATTTGGAGAAGCTATCAGCCAGCATGTTAAAGTCAGCATGTTTCTTTTCACTTTCTTCCATGAGCTTGCCATATCTAAACTTAAACCAGCACTCAATGGAATCCAAGCCCACTTTTAGTTGGCCTGTAAATGTGAACATTTTCTGTACGGAGGCAGAAAATGTTGAATGGGTTTGGTTTGGGCTCAGCGTGAAAGAGATGATGACAACAATTAAAACAGGTTCCTGGAACTTTGAGTTCAAAAGTGCCAATCCAGTACAGCGTATTGATTCCAATTCTCAAAAGGTTCTTCTTCATTACTGCATATTGTGACAAGCACGGTGTCTCTTTCTTGACCCAGACAAGGGAAGTGAAACATTGGCGCTGCCGCTGACACATCGACCCACCACCCAGCGGGTCAGCGGGAGGTCTTCAATAGCACCACATCTCACCACATCAATTCCTTCCTTCTCGGGGCCCTAAATGTCAGGCGGCTCAAACTCCACAATGCACTTGGACCCCGAGACATGAGGCGGCTGAGTGATCTTTGACGCTCTGACTTTCCAAACATCTGCGCGGCACTCGGTGCCGTCTGCTCGCAACACGCCGTCACATTAATGGGTGTTTGTGTGTGTGCTGGCGTGTGTGTGTCAGTCCTTCTGTCACCATTTACATGCAAAGCCTATGTTAATACAGCCGTCTTACAAACGAATGATCATTATGCAGTGCCATTGACATTGATTAACGTCTTAGTTTAAACGAATTGGATGTCTGTCTCTTAATGGGAGCCAATAAGAGAACAGGATTTTAACAAGCGTGAACCAGTACAACTGTTAGCAAGCTTCATGCTCAAATGAAGACTAAAACAGCCAGGACTGTCACCAAATTGTTTATTTTTTTAATACGGAGTATTAACGTAGAATTTGAGTGTGGTTTCTCTCCCTAGTTGAGATGTTCCTCCACTTTGACACCTTTTACTTCGTCTTAGGGAATGTTCAGGTGCAACAAAACTCATAACACTTACTACCTTGCATATGTTATCATTCCTGTGTGAGCACAGTGACTAAATTAAGACCGTGCATATGTTACTTTGATATCAAAATAGGAGCCACAAATAGCTTCCCTTAATCCTATCCTACAGGTGGACCGACCTGGACTTGAACCCAGGACCTCAGAGCTGTGAGGCTGACGCCCCTTGCAGGCAATAGAGCCCAATTCATTTTAACTGGGAGAGGCGGAAAAGAATGATCATCTCGTTTATTACTACAAAACATACTCTGTGACCTGGGTTAGCAGTGAATGAGTTAAACTAATGATAACTTTTGAATAAATTTCCACTGTCACTGAAAGCGTTAAGTGTTAAATCAAGGCAGCACTGTATAAACATAATAATTACAGAACCTTGGCGCCAGAGTGAAACATCTAAGCACGTGTCAGTTCACACACGACAGCTGGCGCCCTCCCCCCAAAATTCACATCTCTCATACAAGCAGAAAAAACAACGTGTGAATGGGATCAAGTAGTAAGCATATTCCATACCTGCACGACACAGTGAGTTCAACTTTGGTAGCGGGGATGGCTGCGGTGAAGGGGTCCGCATCCCCGATGCACGCCATGCTCCGAGCTGCAGTAAAGCCTCAGTGGCTGGCATGAGAGGGAGGCTGGATGATGAGGATGATGATGATGACGGAGATGATGCCGGTGGTCGTGTAGTAGGGAAGAAGATGAACCAAGGTTGGTGGGAGTGAGGAGGAAGAAGGCAGAGGCTCCTCTTTCAGATCGCTGCTGCTCCCGTATGGAAAGCCTGGTGTGTGGCAATGTCGAAAGAGAGAGGGAGCAAGGAGGAGGGGGGATGGATATGGGGGAGAAAGAGCGAGGGTGGGGGGACGAGGGAAGGGTTTCAATTGGCTGTGATTTCAGGCAGCAATGTGACATAATTACACTCATACCTGTAGTAGAGAATTTTACGTTAAAGGAGAAAAATACAGAGAATGCAAGGGGAGAAATAGAAGACATGGAGAGGAACAAGAAGAGGGTAATAGAGAGCAAAGGGGGGGGGTCACTGGCAAATTAGAAACATGGCCATATTTCTGACCTCTGACCCTTTCCATCATATCACCTACCCCGCCAAAGGGATTCACCTCATTGGTTGCCATTGATGGCAATAGACGTTGAATACATTTAGATTGGGAGTGTCAGGTATATTTCAAATTGATTGGACGTCGTTGCATGCGCAACAGAATATACATAACCTCAACCTTCTGTAGGTTTCATTTAATGGCGATGGTAAAAATGAAAGAGAGAGAGCGAAGACAGGGATCCAGAGATGAGAAAGATTATGAAGCGAAGGAGAGGGATAAACCACAAGATGATACAGCAGGGAAGTTTTGAGCATCCACGGATTAATTTATTGGCTGACACAGACGGCAATAGACAGCCAAAGGAGTTGGACTGGGGGGGCTGGTAGCAATCATTCACTTCCAGCTCCTCGGATCGGAAGTCTACCACACTCAATGGCATTGAAACATGATCATTCACTGATGATCCAAATCCTGGAGGAAAAAGTGGTGTCAAAGTCACATGAAGGTGCGTCCGCACCCTGGCAGATGGTTCGCCATCGGCAACCACCTCGAACGCGCTGGGAGCAAAACAGACGTGTTAGCAAACCTAAACATGCCAACCCATTTTCAAGAAGTCTAACATATGTCTGTACAGCAGCTAAAACCTAACGACAAGGTAAAAGCTCCTGACCCATTGGATTTCTTTGATGTCCAATCCATTTAGACTGTGAGGTATGGCATATTCTTGACATACTAACAATAAGCAAAAAAAATTCTAGCCCACAAAACAAACTATGGTCTTTAATAATCCGAATCCCTGTCCCACACATTCAAAGGGTGTTTCCTGATGAAAACGTTGCGCTGCGTATGCAACTCCTCTGACATATGCATCGCTGCAAAAAGATAAAAAAATATTAAAAAATAAAAAGCCTATGCGCCTCTGCTGCTGTTTTTATAAGAGGATATATGGCTCCGTGCGCTTTAATAAGCGCCCGCCCGGAATGCTTTTGGAAGCAAGTTCAACTGAAACTTTGCTGTAGTATAGCTAACACATTGGCTGCTATTAATTAACACATCAAATCCATTTTGATTTTACTGGTCCTAAAATGGATTGGATGTCTATCACCGTCCGTCTATGGTAGCCAGTGACTTAACTCACATATTTTACATGGGAAAAAGTCTTCGTTGCTGCTGCCACCTGGTGGAAATTATAATCTTATAGTTCTAATCTAGTCTATTGCCTACCTAGATATAAAGACAAGGTCCAATGAAAAGTGTATTATAGTCTGGGTTTGCTTTGCTGCATATTTAAACACAAGCAGTTCGACTGGATTGTTGGGGTCGGGGCAGTTTTGAGCAAAGAAGAAACCATCAAGGGATCTGTTTTGTTTTGACAGATGGCGTTTATTCTCACTGGACATCATCTGACATTAGAATAGCTACAGAGACTGCCATTTGGAACATGGCTTCTACAATTTCAAAAGGGAGGAGAGGAAATTTTAAATGATGGGAAGCAGGGACCGATCCAAAAGGCTCACAACAAAAATGATCCAAGCATTACTTAACAAATTCAAGTCAGGAATCGTTCATATCAATGGTCCCAAAAGAAAACATTCAGTTGTGTTAACATCGTCCACATCAAAACATTCACGAGATCGGAAGGCCTCGTTTTGAAATAATGATTTTTGAGATGAAGGGAAATAAGTGGAACTAACCCACACGGACAAAACAAAAAAACTGACAACCAAAGTCACCATATTAGGGTAATTGCGCATTTAGTGGGTGGCACAGACAGTGTTAACTCTTTGACTGCCATTGATGAGGATAAAAGCCCAATCCATTTGATCTGTCTAAATGGATTGGACGTCTATTACTGTCAATAGTAGCCAATGAGTTATTGATACATGAATTAGGTGTAAACCGCATCCATATATTTGTCAAGAGCGGGTCAATGTAAATATGCAGATAGTGAGCAGAGCATGGATCATATGTATAGTGAGCATTTCCGTATAAGCATGGTGATTTAACGCCATGTCAACATGTAGTGAGAGTGGAAAGTGTAACATACCTATAAGTTAGGACACAGCATGTCGACACACATGTAGTGAAAGTGGACTGTAACATTTGTGGCATATACGCGAGTACAACTGCAGACCATCTCCACATAGATGAAATGTACTCAGCCTGGATCACGACTAGAAAGTAAGAAGGTCAAAGTGTATGTATAGAGCTGACCACGGCCAGTGTGTCTTTATAGTATACTGAGTGTTAGTGGGTTTGGGCCTCAAAATAAGATAAAACAACTCACTAATATGATGTGCTAGGAATAATGTGGAGTGGTCTTACATTACAACATGAGGCGTGTGTGCGTCACAAAATAGTCGGGTCTACATTATATAAATTAGACAGATCCAGCATCATAGGTCATATTTGGACACTCGTTTACCAAAACATTGTAGATATAGGTACTCACCAAGAGGTGGTGATGAAAGAAGCCTTAAATGGACTTGTAGCCTTTAGGGTCACATAAGAGACACACGTTGAATTGCGGACATCCAGTAACCGGAAGCGCAGAACTGAGTTGTTTAGACCGGCTAGCAACCCATTGCCTTCCAGCCAAGATTTCAAAGCATGAGTGGTGGCCATATCGGATCACAACAGCGCTAAAGACAATAGCCAATCGCTAATGTTTGGGAAATACAATTATAGCAACTTTGATTAAGAGTTGTCACTTAGAGGCCATTCGTGTCAGACAGAAGCATCGGAAAAATCAAAGTGCACAATATAACAGTGTCCATCTGGAGACGTTGGAAGTGTTATCAGTTACTCGCCACCTCCTCTGCTGCATTGTCAACAGTGTCGAAATTGCTGTCCAGTCCGCCGCTGCGAGCACGCCAGATCTTCACCGTCCGGTCGCTGTGAGAATACAAAAACCCAAAAACAAAAATTGAGGCCTTTTGAGAAATATCAACAGTGCAGGGCTTCTTTGTTTATAAATTGAAAGGCCAAACACTGATTCCTCTAACAATGGCCACCATTATAAATATGCAAACTCACTCAGAGGCAGTAAACAAGTGGCTGGAGTTGGTGGCAATGCCATTAATGGGGCTGTCGTGACCCTTGAGCTCGCCCAGTCCGGCCAGAGTGTCCGTGTTCCAAAGCTTAAGTACTCCACCACGGCAGCCGCTCAAAAGAGCCGGAGAACCTGGGACCACACCCAGGGCGCACACCCAGTCACGGTGTGCGTTCGGGACTTGCTGAAAGAAGGGAGAAATAGAACTTTACTAGTAAAGGAGGAAGATGCAAGCGGATATTGAAGCAAAATAACTTCAAACCGACAAGCTAAATCAAACCACTAATTCTGCGGGGGAACAATATTGAGATATTGTCTCAACAAGATGAGAGTCAGACTGGGAGAATACTACATACCTGTCAACCTCTGCCGATAACTGCCCTTATAAATGATTATGATTCCCCTTACAAACCCCCAAAAAACCTTACAAACACCGTACGACTCGTACGGTGTTTGTAAGGTTTTTTGGGGGGTACGACTCGTACGGTGTTTGTAAGGTTTTTTGGGGGGTTTGTAAGGGGAATCATAATCATTTATAAGGGCAGTTATCGGCAGAAGTTGACAGGTATGATACTACTATAGGTAGTTGAAAAGTTTGAGTTGCACGAGGAGCACCTGCAGCAAATCCTTACGGTCCAGGTCCCACTTCTTGATGCCATTGTCACGTGAGCCGCTGAAGAAAAAGTCACCCTGAACTACCAGAGACTCAATGCCGTCATAGTGGGGGGGCTCAAACTTGTGCGTCGGACTGATGCTTCCCAGGGAGCCTTCGGTCACTTCAAAGAGCTACACAGACAAACGCAAAGTTCGTACAAGGTTAATGCATCCAGAAACAATAGAAGATAGTTTCCTGAGACCTAAAACAGAAGTGAACAACATTGAGGAGCACACAAATGAAAGAAGCGGAATGACACACCTTTACATAGTGGTCTTTGGAGCCGGTGATAACCAGATCTTGGTTGTTCTCTGACTGGTCCACAGTCAAACACATAACAGGACCCTGATGACCAGTTAGTTTACCAGTAGATGCAAATCTAAAAAAAACAGTGACCATGATCAAAGGATTGTCTATTATTTAATAATTTAGGATCGAGAAAACAGAAAAGGGATTCCCACCTTCGTAGATCCCACACCCTGACAGAGTTTCCCGTCGCAGCGTAAAGGACCGTCCCAATGGGATTCAGTGCGATTTGATTGATCAGGTTCTCGCCTACTGGGACGGTGACCGTCCTGCTAGTGTTGGATGAACAGACGTCACCGACGTTAACTTGTCCAGAGGAGCTACAGGCAAATGGGGGCATCGAGAAATACGATTAGAGAAACGGATTCACAAACATTTTTTTGCTCCCCTATATCTTCCCATTCATTCACCAAAGTGTCCGGATGCACTTGGCTGAGTCGCGGATGTCCCACACTTTAATGTAAGAGGTGGAGACAGTGAAGACTAGGCTGGAGCTGTAGCGCACGGACACTACATTGTTGGGGTGTCCGGCTAGCGACATGATCTCCTGGCCCGTCACCAGGTTCCAAACCTTGCAACTCCGGTCTGGAAAAAAAAAAACAGGAATATACTCAGAGTGCAGCATTGTGGTTATTAAAACAATGCTCCTTCATCCAACAACACTCACGAAGCTTCTATGCTAGCGCCTACATATGAATAGTTGTTTTCATTGTGTGTGTGAGAAGCAAATACTTGGGCGAAGAGCTGATGACTTACCTTTTTATGAATTCCCTCTAAAATGGAAGTACATGAGCTCGATTTATAGCTTTCATTTACCTTTGGAACCAGTGAAGAGCAGGTCATCGGTGCAGTCAACACAGAGGACAGCCTTGCTGTGTCCCTCGGCCACGTGAACGCACTGCAGCAGGGATGCTGAGCGGCTCTTGGTGGACGCCACGGGGTTGATGATGCCCCTGCAGAATCAAAAAACATACATGAAAATTTGCATGTTGGCCAAAATGGCAGGATCACCCCTTTCAGTAGGAGCTGTGACACACTCACACAAAAGCGCAGAGTTGTGACGCTCCGTGGGAAGTTCCGAAAAATAACGGTGGACACCAAAAGAATGAAACATTGACAAAATGACAGATGGGAGAGATAGCATTGCATGCGCCTAAAACATTTTGTAAACAATCATGCACAAAGCAAAAATGAATAGAGGTCACAAGGACGCATAGTTAGTTAATCCTTGAAATAATTCTATGTTATTGCAACATAATCTTTGACTGCTGTGAAAAGCACATAATGGACTTAATGTCATTAAAGCTGTCGAGTAGAGACAGTAGAGTATGTGAACCCCTATATATTATACCGCACATGTAGAAACCTTAGTTTTATCAATAACTTTGTTTTAAACCCTGATAATCTGTCACACTACTCACTTTCTGCTGTTTGCTGCCGACTGTTTCATGCTTGTTGTTTCACAACATCAAAAATATTTGATAATGGAGATAGTTATTTTAGACATTGACCAAATTACTGATTGCACTTGTGCGAGTAGCTGAAAAAGTTATTCTAATTTCAAGGGTAAAATATGACTATTTGGGAGCCGCTTGGAGCGTCAATTTCATTTGTTCTGTGTGACGAAGCTAATACATCAACGTATTCATAATTTAAATGATTTTTCCTATTGAAATGCCTGGCGCGATTTCAGCTTTCTCAAAGTGAAAAACTGCACTCTATTAATATGGTACTTACTAAAAACAAAGCAATTCTGCATTTTCTGCGGATGGAGCCCGGTCCTGAATTTTGCTAATCACAGTAAATAAGTAGTGAGGGCAAAGGTTGGCCCAGAGTGATTGGAAGCAAAGGGAATCAGTACAGAAGTAAACACGGTCAATCCAGTTGATCAATTTAGTGCCATGCTTCCCCAAAGCAGGAGTAGATTAGTCATTAAATTTACTGTAGCCCTTTGGGTGTTGACATTCTTACTGTTTAATCTCCTTGAGCTTTGCCCTGTCGCCTGCCGCTTGGGCCTTGTCATACGTCTTCCTGCGAGTGAGCGGCGACGGTGCCGGCGAAGCTCGCTTTTCTGCAGCTGACAGCGTTCTGTAGCCTGAACTGATTGTTGGGTTCCACAATTTAAGAGTAAAAATGCATTGCAAAATAACCAAAAAAAATGGAGTGGGAGTGATGATGAGGTGCATGCGGGTCAACACTAGGAAATTTTCACTCACACCCTGGAAATTTTGGAAGAGAAACCAGGCGAAAGGGCCATAAGATCACTGCCACCATCTGTCGTCTCGGCGAGCGGCAACACGGGGCCAGCGAAATCGGCCGTATCGGGGGCGGCCTCGCTGTTGGCGTACAGCAACTCCATCTGAGTGGTTGTCCGCCGACGAGCCTGAAAAAGGAAGTAAACTCGCATACATACAGAACCTGATCCAGTCAGATGTGAAGGATCTCACCATCTACTATGCTCTATAGAAATCATTATAAGAGTCATGGTAAAATTCAAGATTAAGAAATACCTTATTCCTGGACTTGGTCTCGCCACAGAGCTTAGTGAGATCCGATACAGCGCTGATTGAACAACAAAGAGATTTTGATTGATATGCTGAATATCGGATCTAGTGACAGTACTAGTCAAAGATTAAAGAATGAGCAAGTGAAGCCACACCAAACTTACTTTCCGTCCACAGAAGGACTAGCAGATGATTCGTCACTGCTGCTGTCGTTGCCGTTTTCTGTAAAAAAAAATGAAACTGTTGTTAGAAATGTTTCCCGCAAAAAGTCAAAATGGACACTTAGAGTGGAACCTCAAAAGTGGAATACAAATAGAAGTTATGTACCGTGAATTTACTGTTGCAAGATTTACAAGTTACCTTGTTAAAATCTCTAACCGCAGTACATGGAATGTTTATTATTTTAATAATTCAACACCTTGATGATAGCAAAGTGTATTGGGTAAAGCTGCATAGCTGCTCAAAAAAAGTAATAAAAATAATGATAAAATATCCACACATTCACCAAATGGGAACTGAACCCATGCTAGCAGCAACGAATGATGTACAACCTTGTCTTCAGTGATCACAAAAATGATTTCCCCCCTAAAAAAATGATTTCAAATATTGAGAAAATGTATTCTCAATGTATGATTTATTTTACAATACGAAATCTCCCTCCAAATTTTGTACTAAAAAATATCTCCCAAAATACAAAACTAAACCTGCAGCTTTCCCCCCCTAAAACAGTGTTTTTTTTCTGTGGACCAAAAAGTGGAGTAGTGATACAGATTTAAATACTGCTTTTGTTTTGCACAACTGCCTTTCACTAGAATTGATTTACATTCATTTTATCATCAAACTAAATGCTTGGACTTTGGAGGTTCTGCTGTAAGTTGTAGCTGAAGAAAATATATTTCACAGTAAAGGAGGGAGACAAATGATGGCGGGTAATGTTGGCACAGCGCCATGCTGGTTCAATGGGAACGTCTTCTTCACAGAGCCCAGTGTCAAAAAAAGAGAAAGAGATGTGGTTAAAGGAATCGTTAGTTCAGGGCTCCTGCGGTTTGACCCATAGTACATTGGATCCATTAATGCTTCTTGTGTGTGAGCAAGTGTGTTGGGCAGTTAGCAGGGAGCTAAAGCATGAAGGCCACAGCAGGTGATGAGCTCAGGAGAAGGGGAGGAAACTGGCTGCACCTCATGCACCTGTTTAAGTTAGTTCCATACAATGCATGCTTTCACATAAGAGACTCCAATGATGTTGTTCCACTTACCAGCTGGCACGTTACCTAGCTCTGTAAGAACACCATAAACACAAAAGGAAACCGTATGGAAACAGAGAATTCACCCAAAAATGAGCAATTCCACCACATTGTCAGACTAAAGAAAAGTAAACCGCGGCTACAGTTGTTGTGCAGACAAGACTTCAGGTGCTTGAAGAAAATATAGTATATTGAGAGACAGGCTACAAACGATCAAAGGTTGATGTCCTATTACTTTATGTCGAAAAAGGTTATCTTGAAACCAATCTGTATTCAGAATATGGCAATGGGCAACAGTCCAAGTCATGCAACAAATAGAAAATAAGGTTTTTCATGAATGGGTAATGCTTAAAGTAAAGATATCGGTGTCTACCTTGCAAGGCGTTACCGAGCAGCGCGTCCAACTCTGGGTTGAACTCTGCCTTCTCCTTCAGCATGTGGAAAAGCAACTGGTTCTGGGTGGCACTGGTGATCTCTGTCTGCTTTAGGCGGCCCTCCATCACCTTCACCTGGGACTCCTTCTGGGATGCCTGCAGACCCTGGACTCAAACACACATACAGGTTACAGCAATTCCAAAGACGGTTAAATGAAACAGAGATAGCTGGCAGGCCGCCTGACAAGCTAGAGGGTTGTTGCTTATTGATGGAAGGTTGCTATTTAGTCAAGTGATCATTGCCCCTCTGGATTATGTCTAGGTGTCTAACTAGTATTTAGCCAAAATGCCAAGTTGTAACTTAATTGCAACAAAAGGCAAATAGCGGAAGCTATGTGGCTAACTTTGGTAAGTCAACGCTTTAGGTTTAATAGAAAAGATTAAATACATGATGACGTACCTTGTTTATAGCCATGGACATGAAATGATCCAGCAGGAAACGAGCCTCCACCAATGTGCAGGAACCAATCACGGTAGAGACGTCCACAGTGTCGCCTTCCTCCTGGACACCGACAAAGGTGAGTGAGCGAGCAAACACAACAGCTATTCGATTTCCTCACCTTGGCCTCTTCCATTTGCATAATGTTGGCCTGACAGTCAGCAATGCTGTCATTGATGTAATCAATGTTGGCAGACAATGCATCCACTTCCTCATTCAGCGGGACCACTGCCTTCTCAGCATCGGACCCTTCCCTGGCCAGTCGCGCTCTCTTTTTCACCACCTTCTCCTTCCGCTTGGTCAGCTCCTCACGTTGCTATGAAAATGAGACACTTGACTAAGTAGACAGTTTTTAGGAAGGTAGCCTATTCAACACGCACTGGTCAATATCACATTGATTCATTAATATGTGCTGTCCCTTATCAAATAAATCCATTTTTTTCTCCAAACCGACCTTAAGGAGGCGGTTCATGTCGTTCTCCATATTGGAGATAGTCATCCTCTGCATGATGATATCAGAGACATGCCGCTCCAGAGACTGCCACTTGTTGCGGGCCATTCGAGTGGAGTAAAGACCGCCAGCACGCCTGGGGGAAGATCTGCAAACAAAAGGATATATTTGATTGTAGCACTCCCACATAATATGCTTAAACCTATTAAAAGACACTTAAATCATAAGTCTGAAGGCTGAGTTCGTGCCCGTGAGCTAAAAACTGCTACTTGAAATGGCCTCATATGTTTATCGGGCACTCATGGATTGGTCGTTTGATGCCATCACAGGCGCTTAAACGTGAGCATACACAGACAGGCATCCAAATAAAAAAAAACTGGACATCTATTATTGTTAATGGTAGGATTGAGTTGATACTATAAATAAAACTGTGTTATTGGGACCCATAAGGTTTTATTCATTTTAACTTGATTAATTCTATAAACATTTGATCATGATTTTAAGAATAACTGAAACTTCTGACCCATATATGTGGACATCCCATCTTGAAGCATGTAGGCAACAATTATATACCAAATGGAATACCCAAGATGTGATGTCCCCCTATGTGGACGACAGGTTTATATGGGGATTTTATCGTTGTTGTTTTTTAATAACCAAAATCAATCACTTGTCCCATATAGGGCTAATAATTATACTATTTTCAAAAGATTTGTATCATCTGAATCTGTCAACGGGTTCATGAATTCACACCTGGAGCTGTTGAAAGCGAGGTGTCCAGAGTACATGCGTCCAGAAAATGGACGATGGGATGAGTCCTGGTTGATTTCTGGAAGGTTGATCTTACGAATGACCTTCCCAGAGGTGGGCCTGGCTTGCCTTCGCAGAGCAGTCACCTGACCACATCCATGGAGGACTCTTAAACAGAATATGTCTAAAAAAAGAAGCGCGCTATCTCGAGGCTAAAACCCACCTCCTCGGTCTTCCGCCTCAGGACAAGTTCCTGCTGCCGCTTCTGGGCCTCCAGCAACTTCAATTGGTGCTGAGAAAGGAGAGGAAAAATTAGCATGCATCCATGAACAGTTTACAATGAGATCAACCTCGGGGTAAGCACCTCCTGTTTCCGCTGGTCCTTCTTCAAAGAGGCGATCTCCCTGTTTCGGCGGGACTCGTTGAGGCGGTTCTTCTCCTGCTGCTCTTTCATTTGCTTCATGAGGCGCACCTAACACAACAACATTAAAGTTTAGTTTATAATCCTGGGGAAATTTCACCACAGAAGGAAGGAAAGACGTGAGTGACGATGACCATATAACAGCATTCAGAACTTATAACTTAGAAATACTAAGGCTACTTTCTCTAGCATGGTTATTACTTAATTTAGGAATGTTACCTTGGTCCTCTTCATTTCGGCAACATCCATCTGGAGCTTGCGTAGCTGCTTCTCGTACTGCGATTGGTTCTTAAGCAGGCGGGCGTGTTCCTTCTGGGCTGACTGCAGTTTCTGGAGCTCCTTGTTCATCACGCTCAGCTTCCTCTCGTATTCCGTCTTGATTTTTCGGGCCTTGTCATCCGAGCCACTCTCCACCGAGTCTGCAAAACGCTCGTAATTAAGAGTTCGAAATAACAGAGCAAATAGCTTGTCATGTCTACCTAAATCATTTCTTAAGTTTTTTATGTAATAGCAATAAATCTTTAAAAAAAAAATCATGTTAGCATTTTTAAGTGCATTTATTTTTTGTTAACTTCACATAAAAAATTAAATCAGCACTTGTGATTCTTCTCAAACAAGCACATGTATTTCTATTTTGAGAATAGAGGAGTACTTTTCCACCTGTTCTGATCAAATAGAAGCTTACTCATGTTCTGGAGGACGCGATCCCGCTCCAACTGCGTGTCCTTGATCTTGCACTGCAGCATCATCAGCTTTTGCTCATACTGCTGCTTGAGCGTGTGCAGGCGACGCTGGCTGTTCTCCAGCTCGTCAATCAGCTTCTGTTTTATGGCAATCTCGCACGTGATGTTGGCCAGGTCTGCCTGGAAGTTTTCTGCAAATGACCAATTGAATTGAGGCATGTGTAGCTCCGATCCAACCGTGAGGAGGATAACATGGAAAGTTTGCAAATGTCAATGTACAGCTACCAAGAGGTGACAACACCCCTCTCACCTTTCTCATCAGACTCAGAGTCGGAGTCATCTGAGCTGTCCTCAACCTCCATGTCCTCATCGTCCTCCTCTTCTTCATCATCCTCTCCTTCATCGTGCTCACTTCCATCCTGTGGCTCCTTTTGGTTGTCAGAATGAAAAAATGAATTGCAGCAAGTATGTAAGATTTTGTGTTTAATTTCCTGAAGGTATAAACCAATTCATTCAGAAAGCTATTAAATGAAAATAGCTGTCAAATAATTTTTGAAGTATAATTCACCATCACCTATGGTACAAAAAATGCGTGTGTTTGCTTGCGTCTCACCATGTCGGCTTCGTCGCTGACTCGCTCGCCATTGTTTTCCCTGTCGCTGCTCTTTTCCTGCTCGTTGTCGGGAAAGTCCTCTTTGCTGACGCTGAAGAGGTAACCATATGCATGTTAGGCTTTTGCGAGATATTTCCACCACCTTGTTATTAATACTCCTTATTAGAGCTCAAAGAAAAGTCCTTATGTGTGGAAAATGAATGCCATTTTAGTACATAAGCAGGCTTTACTTTCCACAATGTATGACAGCAATGTTTCTGTTCTTAACATCAGATACCCTACACAGTAAATATATATGTACCTGCTGGCCTCAACATGATGTACACCCACAACTGCCTCTACAGTGATAACAATGCTAAGCAGAAATCTGAGACGCATAACGGAAAAGGAAGCTTAATGGTGTTAAAATTGTTCAAGAAAATAAGTGGTTTATAATGTAATGGTGAGTGAAGTACGATAACAACTATGTCAGATGTAGAATAATGAATAAATGTTGCAAAGTACAAGGAAACTTTCAGGCAAAAAAAGCAACCACTGTATTTTAACTCTGAAGAACCTAATGTTTTGGATGGTGAGCAGTGTATGGTCTCGCTAGATTGTTGGTGAAAACACAGCATGTCAAACCATAAAAAGAAGAGGGGGGTTGTGCATTGCAAATAAATTTTCATAAATTAAATTTGATTAGCAAAGTAATTTCTACAATAATTTCACAGCTTCAGCAACACAAAAAGTTTTTTTGTGAAAGAACTCAACAGCTCGTGACAGACAGGGAGAGTTGATGGGCGAACTAAAGGCAAGACTGAGGCTTGTGTTTCATGAAGATGATGAAGATGGGTTTTGACGTGAGAAGAATAAAAGGGGCAGCAGGAGGGTAGAGCCTAACAAACCTGTCGACAACCTCCTCCTCCCTCCTGTCTCGCTCTTCCAAAAGCAGCTGGAGTCTTCATGGGAGTAAGTAAAAGGTTAAATAACAAGGAAAGAGGAAGAGAAAAGGAAAATCAGGAAAGATCACAGGAGAGGAGGAAAGAGAAAAAATGTAAAAGGGGAAAAATAATAGGATAAAGAAATAGAAAAAGAAAGGAAAGAAAGAAAAGGACGGAAGATCTTTTAATTCCTGATTTTTGTTTTTAGCACAGCAACACCATTGCCAAATACTTTTGGTTGATGCAATTCATATATCGATAGCTCTGTGTCCCAATTTACAGATTTTGTTCTTTTGCTTTCTAGAGTTGCAACCAAAACAAACATTAGGACAACGAGAGCAATTGCTTACCTTAGGAATCTAATTTGTTACGTAACAAGTTCCCCTGTTGAAGTTTGACAAATTACAACCTGTAGAACCTGCTCTAAAATGGCTGTTTAAAAACCCAAACACCAGTCTTCCTGTTCAATTTTAGTAAGGAATGCTTCAAGTTTTTTTGCGCCTCATTTCACAATGAACATGCCCATAAAATGTTGTCAAAGAGGTACAAATCTTTTTAAACTGTGTCAAGGATGCTACTGATTGAGTTTTCATATCAAGACAATCAATGCCTTATTACCTTTTCTTTTTCTTTTTCTCTCGCTTTTTGAGTTTCTCTAGGTCTTTCTTGGCTATCTCAATGATGTCAGACGTTTCCTTTTCGGGGGCGGAAGAAGAAGAAAAGGAACCGGGTCCACTATAAAAGGTCTGGCGGTTGGAGACGCGAGAGAGGTTCTTGCGCAGACTCTCGTTGACCGCCTCACTCTCAAGAAGCTTGGCTCTGAGGACCAAATGCGGGGAAACAAACCTTTGAGCCCGAGTGCAAAATTAATATAACAAATTACAGAACTCTCAATAATGTAAATCGGCAAAGAATCTGACCAATTCCAACAATTAAAATATTAACTATCCGCTGTACTGCTTTGTTCAAAGGTAAAGGCGAACAGATAGCATTAGGCCATTTCTGAGTTTACCTGAGATCTTCAATTTCTTTGATGTAACTCTGTATCATGTTGCCAATTTCTTCATTGCCTCCTTCACCTGAACAAGGACATTCATTTTAATAAAAATCAGTGAATAGAAATGTAACAATACAGTAGAAAGTTTGGAGCACTCTGCTACTCGGCAACAAGTTAGCTATTAAATAGATGGCTTAAAAAAGAACAGATGCATACAGATCGTAGCAGAAAGCACTGTGTACAGTCAAATGATCTATAAGCCATTTAGCTTTGAGAGTTATTATGTAAAATGAATGCGAAGTGATATTCAAATGGTTTAGAATTAGTTTGCCTTTCAAACTATAACATTTAAGAATATAGTATAATAGTACCCGCTCTTGCAAGGGCCTGGTTGGCCTGGTCGCTAAGCAGCTGCGTGAGTCGTGCCCGCTGGACGTCAATCGTCTCCTGCATGGCCTTCACCCGTACGCGGAGGTTGCCGTTTTCCGTCTGCAACATGGTGTTCTCATGGAACATGTCGCTGAAACTCTCCACGCCGTCCTCGCCTGCCAAGCGTTTGCCCTGTGCGAGGAAGGATGGCAATCTTTTCAAAGTGATAGATTATGGAAAAATGTCTGGCATCTTAAGTGTGTGCTAAAAAGCTTCCCATTTAACATGAATTAGGATGAATGAGACATAAGGGTGACATGTTGGTGGTGTAAAAAGATTTGAAATGATAGATCATGGATTTTTTTCTTTTGCTAGTTTCTCTAATATGCTTTCTTTAAAATTTGGTATTTCAACAAGGTGTGTAGACTTTTAATATAAACAGTTTGTCTCCTTTCCAACATGCCCTGTTCTCCCCACAACTCACCGTCTTATACTCCATGAGTTCCATCTGCAGCCTTGCAATCTCAGTTCTGAGCGCACTGATCTGCTGGCTGGCTTTGTCTTGGTTGACCACCACCTTGTTCTTAATGTTGCGGGCGCGGTTTGCGTACTTGAGCGTGTTAAGCGTCTCCATGAAGTCGCGGTCGGATGGACTGATGCACGCAATCATTACTGTTTGGCTGAAACACAAGAGGATACTTCTTGAGTACTTTTATTACAAAAGCAAAGGGCAAAAAATGTCTCCACTGACCTGTTTCCTCCCAATGAGTCCTGCAGGAGTCGTGTCAGTTTAGAGTCCCGATAAGGCACGTGCGAGGACCGCTTGCTACGGTCGCCCAAAGCACTAATCACATTTCCTAGGGCCAGCTTTGAATGGCACAAAATGTAAGAAACATTTAGTAAAATTAATCTGACAATTAATACCAGTAATATAGTACCAATTTGTTTGTGTTGAATAATTTTGCCACACATTAGTTTGGTTCAGGTAGGCATACAGAGCACCCACTAGATGACAGTCTTCCACAATTTTCTCTTACCAATCCGCAGTTGATGGAAATGCCCTCCTTGGCTCGGTCTCCAGTGGCACCAGTCCTCTTAAGCCTCTCAGAGCCCGCAAGGTCCACAAAATGGAATTTGGCACTTAGCGTTTCGTATTCATCCATGTCTCCATTACCGTTGGAGACCCGATTGTCACCGTCGTTGCTTTCTTCATGCTGCGAAGACCAAGACTGGGTCATCAAATATAGTCCGAAAATTACAGTTTACATTTAATGTTTTTAATTTAGGACTTGTTTGCATTGTCCAAGAACTTTTACATAGGTGTGTATCTGTTGAAGTCTGACTCACATTGTCGCATGAGGTACAGACACGGACTTGGCACAGGTGGATGGTAAAGATGGCATGTGAACGGGAACTCTGGACGTTCATCTGCGTGCTGGCCGTGGTGCGTGACAGAGCACCTAGCTTCAGGCACTGCATCATCTGGTTTATCATTGGCAAATATTAGTGATGGCATGAGAAAAGCGGAAAATGTTCCATCTTACCTCGGCTTCAGAGGACACGGTACGTGTGGTAACGCCAACTGTGTAGATGCCCCCATTGGCATCCTCGTGAATCTTGATGTGAGATTTCTGCTTCCCGTCCCGCACCGAGTCAAACAAGTCCAGAACTTCCTCGTTGTAAAGCTGCAACAGGGCAAAAAGCGTAATGAAAACATTTCGTTATGTGGTGACTCACCATGGTCAATAGACTACCCTCGGTGATATGCGTGTTTTTTTTTTAATCCAAATCATTTAAAAATGGAAAAACAAAAAAAATGTGGCTGCTTCGATTGCTTTTTTTGTTGAACAGAAAATGTCAATGCTTTGGTTGAGGTAAAGCACAGGTTTTATTAATCCTGTTGCCTAGTTTTATATGCGGTCATATGCATTTTATCGAGTCTCGGGTTGCACCTCGTCTTTTAGGGAATGCGGGTGCTGTCAAAGTGTGACGGAGTTGCACAAGTGTATCCCGATTTTGACCTCCCTTGTTAACTCCTCCATCGCCACCTCCTAAACTGCAAAGACCCTCCCTCGCTCGCTCCCCCGTCGATATTGACAGCTGTCGCCCAGCTGGTTACCTCCAGGAACTGAGCGTTGATCTTAAACTCTGGCATGGGGCTTCCCTGCTCCTGAGCAGCCTGCCGGCGACGCTCGATGCCCCGGAAAAGGTGGTGCACGGCACGGGGTATGATGCCTAGTTCGTCGTCGGAAATATTGACATCGAAGCCCGTCCCCATGGTGTATGTCTTCCCAGAACCCGTCTGTACATGCCAGGACAGGAAAAATAAATAAACACAGAGTTGGAAGACCTGTAATAGTCAAGACAGTGCATGCAATATATGAAAAGATGGCCCAAAATACCAGTGAGACAGGGTGAAAAATTTAACAACCTTCACTCAGTTCACTCACTCTGAATACTATAGTTACTATTTTGCACATGACATTTTATACAAGGTGGGATGTTCTGTTGAAATTTGTCCAATTGCTCTTTACTCAGTTGAAATCAGTAAAAGGGGGGTGGGGGGCAATTTTCATTTCTAAAGTGCAGTGTTTGTTAAGCAGTCTGCAACTGGCCTGTCCGTAGGCAAAGACGGTGGCGTTGTATCCTTCGAAGCAGCCATCGATCAGCTTCTCGGTGCAGGTTTGGTAGATGGCGTCCTGCTGCGAGTCCATATCAAACACGTAATCGTACGTGAAGGATTTGTCCTTGCCCAGAATGACCTGAGGCTCGCCAGGCATCACATACGTGCAGATGTGGCATCCTTCAATTTTCTCCCGCGGCAGTTGAGGACGGATCCTGAGGGAAAATAGATCCCCCAAAAATATCAGATCTACCAATTTTCAATGAAATAGTGTTAGTGTGTGTGTTTTCAATTCATTTTTTAAGTTGTGCAAAACTATTCAACTTCTATAAAGTTTTTTAATCAACTGAGAATCTTTCTTGTTACAGTGTAGCATTTCAACGATCTCACATTGATGCCATCAACCTGGCTGAAAAGCACCTGGCAACATTTAGCATCAGTGTATTTGTGAAGAAAGGCCTCATTGTGCCTCAAAAACAATGCCTGGGGGTCCAGCACAGTGCAACCATTGTGCGTCTGAGTGTGTAACATCGTACCCTGGTGCCGATTGCACTGACACCGTGGGAGCAACAAAGTACTGGGACATGTCCAGGTTGTTTTGTAGTTGCTTGCGATCACACTGCATACATAACAATCTGCTAGAATGAGGGTAGGACACTATTTGTTTCAGGATCATAAACAGTGTAATCCAGGCAAGAATCTGACAATTGTAGTGACGTCTGTTGGCTACTTCATGACCATTTGTGACCCCTGGCAACAGGTAAAATCCCAGAACATTGAAAATTGGGTGTCAATCGGTCTAAATTTAACCTATTTTTAAATTCACTGCCATTGACGATATTAGACGCCCAGCCCCTTTCTATCAGAAGCGCTACCCTTAGCTAATATGGGTAGGAGGCTGGTATATTTATAATGAGTGCATCATTGGTTTCTTAATAGGATCAGCTCTGAAATAAACTTAATCATGCTAGAAGGTAGAGTTCAAATATGATAATGTTGTTTCAGAGACCATTTCTGAAAAAACATGTATTTACTATACTTATCTGCAATTATTGTGTGTCACGACTAAGTGTCAATAGGAAACTGAAGGATCCCAGTAAGGCAACAGTGCATTATACTACCAAGCTTTGAGGGGTTGTGTTCAGGTTCCATAAAAGTGTGACGGAAAAGAAAAAAAACTGCTGCAATCTATTTTGAGTGGTTACAAATTGGGGTAGAGGCAAGTTAAGGTTGCTGACCAAGAGGGCTTGGGGGTTGAAGTTCATCAGAATCTTTAAACAGAGACATGTTGCCTGGTCTTCATCAGCCACTCATGCTGATTGCTGAAGTGCAAATGAGAGAACTTTTGAAGTACACCTTTTAAAGGAACTGTTCAATGGCTGCTTAAAAAAGTAGACCATACTAAGCTATAAAGAAATCAACCAATGTTGCGCCAAATTGAGCTATTTTAGTGCACAACAGGATTCACCCCTTTGCTGAAAAGACATACTCCGGGTTAAGCCCCACACAAACACAATATACTGGCCAGTATGCATGCGTGACACATTGGATGGTGTTGCCATGCCAACTATAAAATGAATTAAAACCTTAATCCCATCCTGAGAGGATATCAAAGTCTGACCTACTAGAAAATGCCAAGAGATTGCAAATGGAATGGGTATAGGGGGTAGGAATTAAAAAAAGGCCTCAACTCTACATCTTGCCATGCTCCAACTTGGGCCCAAACGTGGACACTGTACCGCAAATAGGACAACGGTGTAACTCCAGTGGGGTTCACAAATAGGACACAGATGCCTTATCATCATATTTATATAAATGAGGCCGATGTTCCCAATTCAAACTTGTGTGTATCTGCTGGATCTGTTTTTCCAGTCACGCTTTTTGATATTAGTGTGAAACAATATCACTGCACATGGCTTAGACCAGGGGTGGGCAAATTGGTCTGCTGTGGATGCAGGTTTTTGTTCTAACTGATCCAGCACAGACCATTTAATCAATAAAGTTTCGGCTGAAACAAGAAGCTCCTGACTGCAATCCACTGATTGCACTTCTAAGATACCAGATTTGTGGAAAGGTTTGCTCTTTAGAGGTTGGAACGAAAGCCCGCACCCACTGAGGCCCTTTGAGGAATAGTTTGCCCACACCTGGGCTAGTTTTTTTTTTTTATTTTACATAGAAAATGAAGATTCACACACAGTTTGGAGTACTGTAGAACTATGAGCAACACTGTTGTATTTGCCATTTCATATCAGATTTGTTGGATAAGTCAGCAGCCCCCTTTTCCCCGACTGCCCGCATCAACTTTGACCTGCAGGAAGTGGCCAAAGCTACTATCAGTGCATCACACTGGGACTTTGAGCCACCTTGTTTATTTGGACACCACTATTTCCAAAAAGGGAGGATGGGGGATGGGGGTCAGCAGGGGGTCTGTGTCTGAGTCCTACATATTATTAACATATGACGTGGCAGGTCAAAATCTTGCCTTTATGTTATCAGGGACAAAATAAAGCACATTTGTTGAGAATCCTGGAATTTTGAACATTTTTTCATTTTCATATTTTTATGTTAAAAAATTGATCATTTAGTCCAATGCTCCAATTAATTATTATTAGTATATAAATGGGTTGTAATAATCCATCTTTCCTATATGTGATCAGGTAAATTAGTGTGTAATATTGTAAGATTCAATATAAGTATATTTCATATTTTGGAATTCTCCACTTTTTCACTTCAATTTTAATTGATTTTAAGGAACACCTGACCACAGTTCTAAGATCAATGTTACACTCCACTGATATTGAAACTGACGCAAGGTCCTTGTGATCGTCTTCAGCTTTCACAGAAAAATCTCCAGTGTTTTTGTTTCCCTGGCAAAATTATCTGTCAGTCACATACATATGGTGCGGCCCCAATAAACATGGCGAGATAGCAGCAAGTGTACTTAGGGAATACTTCGGTTCAGTGGCTGCGAACAAAGCACAGGCTTCACGGGAGCTTTGGGCGCCGTCGAGGCTGCCTTGTTGACATCACTGTCCCTTTGTGCCCAAGTCTTCATTTATCTCTGCATAGTCATTTATTTGTTTGTTTGTTTGGCATAAATATCACGATTAGTAAATAGCTAACTCAATAGCGAGATCTCCTAATGATGAACAAATCTTAAATAGTTCACTTTCATTGACAGCAATAGTCATCCGTTCTATTTTAACAAGGAAGGGACAAATTGCTGCTAGCCCTCCCAGTTCAAATGGATTGGACAATTATTACCGTCAATGACAGTGAATGAGTTGAACACGAACAGTGGTGTTATCAGCTGTTGACTTTCATCAATTGACTTCAGGTCTGCTTGACTTCCTCATCGCATGACCTGAGGCTTACAAAATTGGATTCACTTATACATGTAGCTGCATGCTTTCCACTCATTACCCTTAAGCTGGCTGAAGCTTTCAGGTCTCTACAGATCTTTTTAATGTCATTACACTCTCTTTCCCAGCAGCCTGAACAGCAGCAAAACCTGGCAGGGACTTTGTAAATCAAATCATGTGTCATTCATCTAATCATTCATGTCTTTCATTATGCTGTTTCAATGTATTTTGCTTCTAAATGAAGTTACATTGTTTTAGGTTTCAGTTTTACGTACAGCACTTGGTTGCAACTGCAACGGGTTGGTGCAGAAAAGTGGAGAATGTGATCCCTTGTAGTTACTTTTGTCAAGTGACTGATGTGACTGTTGCTAAGACGACTTGCTTTTTCTTCTTTGGGCAACCAAAAACAGGGCAGTGCAGCCGAGTGAAAACTGTGTATATCCTATATTCACTCATTGTACCAAATTCACCCTTCTCACTATAAAAATCTGTCTATCTGTATGCATGCATATGCATATAAGGGAGCAAGTGTGTGACAGAAATCGCATGTGTTGGAGAGTGTGCTCGCGTGCATGTGAGCGTGTCTCTGTGTCACCAAGCAATGGAAAGAGTGTTGCAGTCACCGTGGTAACCCTCTTTTTCTTCAATCCCCGCTTAATCTCAACAGAGGCATCGCTGTTCTTTCAGCCGTAGCCAGCTAGCATTGCTGGTAATGCGGCGCAAGTACTCCGGATTATTTACATAGCGCTGTAATACAGTTACAATGTTCTTAACACATTGGTTGCCGTTGACGTTGAGATATGTCAGATCCATTGGTTGAATGATCACGGACAGTTCAAACAGATTGGACATCTAACTGCGTCAATGGCAGCCAATCATGATCATTCGCTTACAACCTTCCCAGTTCAAGTCAGGGAGAGTACTCACGGATCCGGCATATTGCACAACATGCTTGTAAGCGGATAGTACACAAAACACTTTCTAAACATGATGCAACCTGTGCACTCAAGTACCGTGACAGCTTGACTTGGGACTTTTTTTCTGTGATCAAGTTTGAAACCATTTTAAATTGGAATAATCTGAAATGCCTGTAACTCAAGTTGTAGCCTTAAACCCATTGCTGATATAAATTAACCAAGTGAGACTAGTAACTTAAAAAAAACATAAACCATGTCTTACAATCCATTATATTCAAGATTCTCTGGATGGTTGCCTTTGAATTGACTTGGTATCTTTTGCTCCTAATTGCGGGCTAACTGTGGAGACCAGCACCTTTTCTCTCCTATATTTGGATTTCATGGGTTTAAAAAAAAGTAAGAAAAAGATGATATAACAATGGAGGAGGAGAAGCTGCCCACATATCCTTTGCTAATTGCATCCTTGTTTGGGGAAACAGACCACAAGAGGATGACAGCAACACTGAGGAGTTCTTCCACTGGAAACTGAAAAGGAATAAATTGTTGCAAGACTTCTGTTAGCATCTTCAAAAAACTGTGCTTGGGAGAAACTGAGAAAAACATGCATTACTTAACACATTAGTTGTAACAAACAACAAAGTGGGTCTTCTTTTCCTTTCTTTTTACTCAGTATATGTATCCGAGTTGCCAAGTAGACTTTACTCACAAGGATCAAGATTGTAAACAGAATACAAGCAAACCCCAAACCAAGGTGGAGATGAGGGGCTTTTATACAGTAATTCATTCCTGACATGACTTTTGCCAAATGAACTTGCTTTATTCAAGAGGACAGTGCGGACTGGGAGAATAATAATAATAATAATAAAAAGCCCAATCAATGTAGCCACGTGGAGAGTGGATACCATAAATAGTAAGATGGGTTGGATGAACTGAGATTAACATTATAAAAACAACAATAGAGGGAGAGGAATAAAATACATGGTCATGATGACGCTGTATGACCTTTGACGTCATAGCCATGCACATGTCGCATTGTTTGGCGAGAATATGGCCGCATCTGATTTACCGGCCGTGTAGTGCATTCAATAACACCGAGACGTAAGCAAACAAAGAGTCGGTCACGCAAGTGTGTCTTTCTGCCACATTCTTTCATCCGCGACCGTTATACGAAGCCGCAGGCAGCCAAAACAACACACCTACGCAGATACAAACACCACCGATCTCAAAGAGCACCTGCTCGGCGGCCTCAGCACCACAGCTGGAAATCGGCCTGCACAAGAAGCCGCCGGGCCCGGTTCGAAACCGGTTGGCGACTTCAGCATAATCGCAAAGGTGCTGGTGAACTAGCTTGACAGGTGTCATATACGTACACGGAATTGGACTCACCTCAACGCCACACGGACCGAACTTTCATCCTGGCCCGACGTCATGATTCCTCACGTTATCCTCCTCTCGAATGTAGAAGGGGGGATCAGTTACCTTCAGCCGGACGCTGCCATGTCGAAAAGAACGCCAAAATAAGACGTTTCTTTTTTTTCTACCTGCGCCAAAAGCCGTGGCTGCATCCACGCGCGTGCGCAAGTCGCAGCCAGGACCCACACCAACGCTAGGAGAACCTGCGTGAGCGCGCACGCAAACGACGTGTGAGATGCGAGGCTTGCACTGCAGTCACGCACGCGCCTTGTACAGAAGCGCCGGCGGGCGGGGAGGTAACCGCAATGCGTCACAAAGCCGCGCCCACCTGCATGACGTCATAAACACGCGTGGTTTCCTTGAACTAAAGAATCATTTTATATTTTCATCGTTACTTAAAATTATTGACCTAATCAAGACTAATGTCTTAATTTTTACTTGCACTCCATAGGCTTCTAACCACTTTAGTCACTTTTTGTACTACTTTTGTGATCACTTATTCATGTTGACTACTTATTTATTATTATTTGTTTGTTTTTATTTATTGATCCTTTATTTGTGCACTTCATGAAGTTTTAAATCTCATTATACTTGCATAATGACAATAAAAGCATTCAATTCAAGTCAATAGTACAGCACTTTAATGTTTCCTATACAGAAGACAGGGATCCTCGAATTTATTTACATGTCAAGCACAAAAGCCGCATTTTACGAAATGAGTTGTCTAGTGGAGTTTATTCTCACATTATTATTTTTTAAGTGGTTTTAATCCCAGTTATTGTTCTCCGGGATGCAAATTGTGCTGTAAATTTGTTTTTGCCATTGCTTGATTTAGTTATAAGCATGGGCACGCACGTAAGAAGCAACACATGAGGTTGAGTTGGTGTTCTAATAAGCAAATATATAGCTTGCTTCAAAGTCTGATAATGTTCACTGAAATTGATCAATCACTCTCCTACGCGGAAGGATGGATCCCTCCCATCCTTTCCCCACATATCTTCACTCATAGCCAACTGTACACTTCCCCTTCCTCAATATGATTATCACTGTGAAGATACCAGCCACCCAAAAAATTCCAGACAATGTATTTTATTTCCAAAACAATGTATTCCAAGACATAAACACATGACTTTTTTGGTTTTCAAACAACTTTTCCCAAGAAAAAAAAATTGAACATGTGTGACTATAAAATAGAATTTTGTGTCACTGTCAAAAGAACACCGGTCCTGTCATGTAAGTTCTATTTTTAAAAAAAACAATGGATAAAAAAATATTTTCTAATCAAAAAGAACTTCCTCAAAGTTGTTAAAAAGTGCAAATGTCTTAGACCAGACCCTGAAACGCTTTTAAAAAATATATACCTTCATTGAGCTCAGGCCCTTGTAATTGACTCACTATACATTACTATCAGCCAATGTACATGGACAAATATACACACATAATTAATCAGTCAAATATCTAAAAAAAAACAACTACATGAGAATATTTAAGCAAAATATGATTAAAAACTAACAAGACACTTGCATGGCATTAGTCTTGACACTGGAAAGAAAAAGAACTGCCTTTTTGCAAAAGTGGGCAAGTGTTTCTCTGTCTGGGCCGTTTGTTGCTTTTCTAAATTGCGTTCCACATCCCAATTAATAGAACTCAGAGTCACCAGCTTTCCTACACACCTAGATATTAGTTCATAAATATCGAACATGTTTAACATTTAAGATTGTCAGTACAAACTGTTTCTAGCCCCATGGCCCCTTATCACGCTCAGAGCAAAGAGTAACTTTTTATGGCAATCATGGAGTGTAAGATTGTCTGGCCTTTGTTGTGCAACTGAGACAAAAAGAGCCCGTTATGTTCATCCGAGTGTACCAGGCCTAAGTCTGACTGTGGACGCGACAGGCACCGTTTTCCCTTTCTATACAAAGTTAAAGATGTGCGGCAATAAAGATTCTCAATACACAAAGTTGGTCATATTAGCTTTGGCAATAAAAAAGACATTTTCAAAAAAAGGAACTAATCCAAGAAATGTACTTCTACCTTTGCCAAGGTCCTTCGCTAACATACAATATTGCACACTCATTTTTTGGTTTGTTTTTAACTTACATTGATATAGGCTATGCCATTTCCGTAGCCTACCGTCCCGATATCCAGTGGGTTGAATTTCAGATTTTTCTAAAAACATTGAAGACATTTTTAGTGTCAATCAAAAAGGTAAAATAAAATAGCTTCATAAAGTGCACCACCACCATTAAAAAAACACCCAGGAATGTGTCAAAACAACAGATACCAAACAAAAAGGACCCCTTTCCACTGGGAAAGAACGTTCAGTTCGGTACAGCATGTTTGTTATTAAGAAGTATCAGGATGAATTCCAAGACTACGACAAGGTTTGCATGTCATCCTGCTCCCTTCTGTCTCTGTACATATCAATTTCCTAAAAGGCAGAAGCTTACTGGATCTTCCTAGCTGTACCGGAGTGAAGAGCATGTGAAAACATCGCTAAAAAAATATGACATTAGTCCACAAACATACAGTACTCTCTGAATTATGGCATGCACCACTATAAAATCATTTAAAAAAGTAATAGTGTACAGTGGCTATAAAAGCACAACTGTCATGTTCAGTTATCTAAATCAGACAACTAAAAAATTTGAAATCCTGAACCTGGTTACAATCTAAATTTGATTTGACAATAAAGCATCACAGACAATAAAAAAGCCACCATTTTGCAGTGCCATCTCTCAGAAGCGAAGTACCATCAGTGAGAGGCATCAAAACCTTTTGATTAACCTTTGTTTTTCAACTCTTTTCGATGCTACAGAAAGTAAACTTGGATTTTTTCCCCTTTTTATATATATATATATATATTGTTGGTAACCTGGAGTGCCCACTTTGTCGTTTGATGCTTTCATTGTAGGTATTAATAAAACTGTTAATTTTAGTGAGAATAGTTCCCAGGAAAAATGAAGCCACCGATTGATCAGCGTTAACTCAGCAGGAAGGTACCACAAAAAGGAAAACTAAAACAAAAGGTGAATATTTTCCTTATTAAATTTAGCTTGGCACGGTCTTTATAAAAACCAAAGCAAGATGAGAAAAGCCAGAATCCCGCTGCCACAATCTAGTCTAAATCAGAGGTGTCATTGTCAGATTGTAGGTAAGTGTTGCCTTTTACCGGGATGTAGTGGATGTTCTGATTGTTGAGGGAAGAGGATGTGCCACAGGAGCAGAACGGTCCTGTGAATAGGCTCTCGATGTCCTCCAGTTGCAGCCCCTGCGTCTCAGGCAGGCAGGCGATCGTAAAGATCAAGCCCAATACGGTGAAGCCCATGTATACAAAGAAGATGCCTACAGGGAACAGATTTGGTTATGGTACAACTGGAAAAATTAACTTTGGCTTTTAAACCCATTTTAAAAATCCTAATCTTGATTTCAAGGTGAAATTTGACATGCTAACCTTTGTCTGATGTTCCCGTTAACATATATTAAAACACAACATTAGTTATAAAAGCCTAATCAGTCACCTTGATACGTGATCATATCAGCAATATGAAGAAAGGTGAGGGAGAGGAGGACATTGAAGATCCAGTTGACCCCAGCTGAACAGGCATTTCCAGTGCTCCGTGCCCACAGTGGATAAATTTCAGAGTTTATAGTCCAAGGCATGGGGCCCATTCCTGATGCACAAAAAGTCCCGACTTAATGTTTGGTTGTTTTTAAACTTATTTTAACAATTTTAAGACAGCTGCGTATCATACAAAAACTCAATAAAAGTGATTTTTTTTAGATGATTTTGTAATGTTTGTAGTTGCGCTTTGTTCGACCAAATACACCCTAAAAGGATAAGCTTTTGTTTATTTCCTCAAAATGTCCATTACTAATATCTACTTAATTGGTTTCTCTTGGAAGAAATTTAGTAAGTAATTCAACTTAAACCGAGGGAGAAGGACACTAAAATCAGATTTCTTTACAATGGAAATGCTTCTGCTACCCGGAAGTACAAAGTTAAAAGGTCTCATGATAATAGCATGCTTGCAGACCTGGAGCAAAAGAAGTCAGGTAAAGCAGGAGACCAGTCAGGACAACCCAAGAGTAGGATGTGGGGCAGAAGTTGTAGGCCCAAAATGGACCTTCTGGTGTCTCAGTCTGGTTAGCACACCTGCGTAATTGGCATTGAAAAATTAAGGCAAAATAAACTATCCACACACACTTTTTCCAACAGAATGCATAAACATTTTGATGACCAAACAAAATCTTACACACTCAAAAATGCTTAGGCATTTACAAAATAGATGAGGCAGTAGCAAATTTATAAAATCTAATTTGATAAAAACATAAAAAATGCCACTCACTAAATAATTCCTTTCTAAATAGAAACATTTCATTCTGAATTGAACCTAAAATGTCACAACATATCCTATAGATTTTTTGTATCATTATAAAAACTGTAGTATTTCACAATAATGAATGAATGGCAATGTGACAATGTGATCAATTATCTCACGTAGCATGAAGAAACTAAATTTCCATCCAAGTGGCTGTAACTTAAAAGCGTAGTGTTAACACCATATATGAAACCGTGGTCGCCAAAATAATTAGAATGTTGTTCAATAAATAGCTTTTGGCAGTATCAATTAAGTCATTTCAACCTACCGTCCCCATGCTGAATGCTCAGTGGAATGTGGATTAACAGGCAGGCAGGTGGAATTAAATACACCGCTGCTGTTGTTCTCGCGATAGCAAAACCCACAAGCAGGGTTCAACATGCAGTCTCCACAGGAGCTAAGGAGAACAACCATGCTTTAATTAAGAGTTCTGTGTTTAATGGGAGAAAAAGGCAATACTTTTGGGTAACAAAAGAGGTGTCTTTACCCATATAATACACAGGAGGAGTTATGGGAGTCGAGTGGTTTCAGCGTAACGGCAGGAGAGTACTGCGATGACAGTAAAAAGCCAACTGACAACACTGTGAGACTCAGAGCAGTACCTATAACATAGTAAGAAAATGTAGTTTGATATACGGCTACAACAATTTAGCAAGTTAACAACATTCCAAAAACGCAATAACTCATATGCTCATGAAAAACAGTTTTTATTACAACAGAGGCACCTTTTTGGCAAGTAATAACTGGGGTTAAAAAACAATTAAAAAAACAATTAGGCTTAGTATTATGAGGAGGTATATCTGTGAACACAGAGCCTTCCATTGCCATAGACAAATGGTACTGAAACACGCAAAATACATTGTTTGTTACATTTTAATAAAAAAAATAAAAAGCTAACTTGTTTTGAACAAAACAGAAGCCTTCGCTAATTCAGGTCTTGTTTCCGCATTCTTAGTGCTACATCTTGTCAGTTGGGAATTTAATTACCTAGGTCTATTGTCAAAAGCTCTAAAGTCTGCCAGGTTTTCGATGATGCTTTAATTGCTCTGTGACATGGCATGTACAAATTATTTACACCTCCTAACATTAAATAAATAGGAGTGGTAAAATAGTTGACACTTCATTTCAAATTATTTTTATTGAAATTACTAGGTATTTAGTATAGTATTTATTTTTGTGGCTATGTCTTAGGGAGTACGCTCTCTCCAGAGAAATGGGTCCATTAACGTTACACTGACACGTATGCAGAAAAAAAATCATTTCTATCTGCAACCCAATGATTCAAATTTTTTTCTTGTGTGCTGCATTTCACTACACAAACAGCCTCACCTAAAAAGAAATCAATTAGTATAAATAATACTTATTTATTCAATTATTTTCATTTTTTTCCAAGCTACTTAAATGTATTAATACTGTGTAAAAAATAATGTGGTTAAATGACCTAATCTTTTCTTTGTTATCAGACCCATGCAATTTAGAATTTGAAATGTTCTAAAAATGGTTAACAAGCTTAAAATGATCACTCCGAATGTTTTGTCAGGATTGTTTTCTTCAAATATCAGTAGTTCCATAAGTATGAAATAAGAGACAATTAGTGCACTGTGGTGACTCACCCGCGAGGCTGGTCACTGTCAGTTTCCTGCGTCCAACTCTGTCCACGAGCCAGATGCTGAGGGAAGTGCACACAAAGTTGGTCCCGGATGTGACAGCCGACAGCCAGATGGCCCGTTTCTCATCGCGCACACCTGACATCTGCAGAATGGTTGCGCTGTAGTACCTACAAGACGAAGCTGAATTGTAGTTCGAGAAAATGACATTCATCACACAAAAAGGAGGGGACTTACATGACTGTGTTGATGCCAGTCAGCTGCTGAAACATCTGTAGGCCGCACCCAACAATCAGTGCTCTACGAGTGGGTCCGTGATTGAGCATGCGCAAGATGATGAGCCCGCCTGGAGAAGAGTGAACAAGTAAAAAACCTTCCTCTTTCTGCATTTCTCACTTTAAATCATTAGAACTTCGAAATGTGCTTTTTAGACTGCGCAACTTCTAGTTTTACAATACCTGCATTGGAAAATCATACAAAAAAAAAGATTTACCGTGTATTTGCCGCCGTAATGGTTGACAACGTAGTATATCATATTATACTGGCTTATAGAACTTAGTAAAAGGCTTTTTAATAAAACTACCAAGGTGTGCCATACAGCATTTTCAAGGATACAGAGTCATTTTGTTTAAAAGCACCAACTTTTGTCCATTAGTGCTATTAAAAGAGTTTTAAGTCAGACAAACAGGTTTTGATCTGGAACCCACATCTTAAACTAACACTGCATGGTGCGTTTAAAATAACTATCCCTTTCACAATAGATGTTAAAACAATATGATGCATTGGTGCCACATTCTTACTCACTCACCTCCATGCTGCTCCCTTTCTTCCTCTTCGATGCTTGTCCTTATGTAGTCGAGCTCCTCATCCACTTCTTCGCAACCTCGGATTCGAGTCAGGACCTGTCGGGCCTCCTCTTGTCGGCCCTTTTGTAGGAGCCATCGGGGGCTCTCGGGTAGGAAAATGAAGCCCACGAACTGCAAAATGGAGGGTAGCACTGACAGACCTAGCATGTACCTTGAAGAGTGAAAAGAAAAAGTATATTACTTATCAGTTTGAGAGTTAAACAGGGCGAATCAATGCTAATTTCCCTTGTAGCTCACAAAAGAAAATACACCTTATAATTTAATGCCAACTATGAATTTTTCTTGTAACGTGTGTGTGTTATGTTAACCTAAACTGGAGAGTAAGAAAAATCTTGATTGGCTTTTTTACTTTGGCTTAATATTTGGAGACTCTTTAATTGGCCAACACTGATCACAAAATTTACTTAAAAGATAAGACGGTCTAATTCTCAGTTAAGCTACAACACTTATTTGTTTTGACGAGTGTGCATCCCCTCATACTTGATGTGGCAGCTTCATATTCTAGTGGCTTATTCCCCAATAATACAGCCTCAGGCTTCATGTTGTGAAACAATGAGCGATTCAGCAATGCAATCAGCTGACTAGAAGAAGATGCACTGAATGAAACTAAAATGCCACTTTGTCTCAGCTGGACAAACACTGACACAAGGTAGCAGCTTGATAGTTGTGCCATTTTAGATAGACATCTTTTGCCGTCAATGGCATGGAAAGACAATTATTCACTGCCAGCCCTCTCAGTTTTAACGGATCAGCCATGTATCACTGTCAACGGCAGTGAATGGGTTAAGAGTAGAGAAATGTGATCAAGAGTGTGTACCTCCAGCCATCGTGGCTCATGTAGCTGAAGGCGCCATCCACTACGCAAGCAATGAACTGGCCGGCGGTGACAAGCACAATGATGACGGTGACTAACTGCCCTCGCATGTGAGGAGGCGACACCTCGGCGATGTACACGGGAAGCGTCATGGAGGCCAGGCCTGGGATGAACAATTCATTCTTAATGATTGTTTGCATATAGTATACATTTTCCCCAACTATGTCAATGCTCCCACTAAGAAAAGGTGACTTCCAATTTTTGTCCATCCCTTTTGTATTCACATTAACTGCTGATACGTTTCCAACACCAACACACACTCACCAATGCCCAGACCGATGATGATCCGGCCCACCAGGAGCACCTCCTTGTTGGGCGCGAAGGTCATGATGAATCCACCGATGGTGAAGATGGAACTGGCCAGCAGAGTGCACCTCCTGCGACCCAGAAGTCCATTGCAGTAGCCTCCGCTCAGACTGGAGATGGCCGCAGCCCCGACCGTGCTGGAGACCAGCAGCTCCTGCCACAACGTGTTGAGCTCCATCTCTCGTTTGAGAAGCAGCATTGCACCTGACACCACACCAGTGTCATAGCCAAAGAGGAAGCCTCCAAGGGCTGAGAAGAAGGCCAGTACATAGACAAAAGGATGGGTGGCGGGTTGCCGAGACAGGTGGTCCGAAGACGACGAGTTGATGAGACGCCGCTCCCCATCGTACTCTTCTGTTGTGTTATTCTTGATGCCCATTTTGACGAAACTATGATTGCCCACAAAGGTCAAGCTGTACTCATCCTGCCTGCTGCACATGAGGAAGGGAAAGAGGGATTAATCTTACTTGGAAAGAAAACGGCAACTTTTCTTTGCCTTGGAAGCTGCCATGTCAGTGTGGAAATACAACAATAGCTCTCCAATGTTCTTGTGATACTTGTTGGACATTATCTTCTCCTTGTCTGGCTTGTCAAAAAACGCTTTACTTAGAAAACTCTGACATCCCAATTCAGACGATCTAACTTGCTAAATGTTTCAATATCGTTCCCTTATTTAGTCGCCGTGTCATCCGTGCAAAAGAGAAATTCGGTCGGACTCCAATGCCGAGCTATTGTAAGTTTTTCCGCTTGTCGATGGGCGCCTTGTTTGTGCGACGTCACCATATGACCGACCCGCCCCCATCCACAGTATAATAACGTCATTTTCATGCGCCCCTTTTAGCACTGTCAACAACATATGCTGGTCACATCGGTTATGTATATTTGTTAAGAAAATAAAAATACTCTCCCGTACTTTGACACTAAAGTATGTACATTTAAATGCGTTCATTCATTCAAGAGTGAAAACAGTTGAATGTCTTCACATACCCGTTTAACTATAAACGGAGACTTATGACACAGTTCTTATCATCATAGTAATAATAAACACAATTGATTGAGATAATGCTCATGATGTATGTTGTGGAGTTTCAATTTTTGTTAAAATTCGATGAAGTAAAAAAAAAAAGCACATAAATATTTGCATCTTCCAAACTAGATTTTCAGGATGGACAAATAAATTGTTTTCGAAATTGTAATGAACAGATTCTTGTTCAGGAATACAGAAAATCTTGTCCGACAGGTTTGACAATGTGGGTATTACAACACTTATTTTCTCTTATTCAAATGAAGCACCAAATGATTTTGTCTTTTTCCCATTGCTTTGTTTTTCCTTATGGTGCAAGTTACAAAAGTGTATATTAATGCCCTTCCGTAGCCTCCCTTCTTTTTGCCATTACTTTTTTGAATTCGAATGATTCTAGAAAACATTTTAATGTTTGAGTTTTTTCGTGCAAAACTGTAAACTACTCAAACATATGCTGTGTGCTGTGGTCGAAATTATCATTGGCATTTCTGCTTTGTGTTTCCTAAAAATGTATAAAGGGAAGATTTATTTCTTAATATTGCTGGCTACCATGGAAACCCTGCAAATCCAAAACCATCACTTTTCTAAAAACCTAACAGAAAATGCCATGTTTTTAAGAAATGAGAATTGCATAACAAAGACAGCAAATCTATTTTAGAAACGATGAATAAAAATGAATAAACAAACAAATAGGTAAATAAATAAACGTTTAGAAAGACTCGTAGGAAAGCGAGAAAAATGATGTAGCTGACCTAATATGCTATGGAAAATGGTGTTTAATTAAGTATACATTCTTTATCTCTATTTAGCCACTCTTTAATTTAAAAAAGTAGTTAAATGTTTTTGGTGTGCGTTTCATTAATTTTAAAATCTATACATACTACTGTAGCTATTATACAGATTCCTGGCTTTGAATGTACGTTTATAAGGATTACCTGACTCCCGTAGAAAATTGATCAGTTAATTTAATCTGTAAAATGATTTTTCCAATGTGACTGTGCCGTTTTTTATGAACCGCTACTGTCACCAGACACCGCGCTGGGAAGGGATGAGAGCGCCTATTATGACCACATGACAAGTTTAAACGCTCAAATAAATTAATTAAAAATAAAGAATGAACCGTTCAATATGTCGAAAAAAAATTACTTACGTGAACCATGGACAAGTGACCAGAGAGAAACGTCAATCCTGAGCGACCGATGTTGGCTTTTGGCTGCCGTTGTGTCCCGACTGGAAAGCTTGTTCCTCTTCCTGTTTGGAGTCATATGATGTGATCGGGGGCGACAAAAACACGCCTTTCTTTCTGTCTGTGACTGTCAGAGACGAGCGCGTAACTTCTGCGAAGTCCAGAACAAAAAGGATTTTAAAAAAAAGAGGAAGGAGAGCGAAAGTTGACTCATCGGTGAGACATGCCGGGTGATGCGATGATTCGCAGCCTGCCGTGCGGTCCCCCTTGCCGGCTAGGCGACAGTGGCCGTCCGGCCCCTCGCAGCCTCTCCTAGAGGCCATGAAGTCACCGATCGGGCTCGTTTGACGGGATGGACAAGAAAGAAGAGTTGGAGGAGAGGGTGAGGAGGCTCCTGGTTAGGCTCAGGAGCCCCCAGGAGAACAGGCAACTGTGCACTCTTATCCAGATCCTCCAGGATTTGCTCTTCCTGGCGCACACCGATGATGGTAGGGGGTAGCATGTTTATCACATTGAGCACAAAGTCCAATCTTTCAACTTGGCCCTCTCTGACAGTGTCTTAGACGTAAACCTAGCACCATGTAATTTTTCTGATGAATCCTAGTTCTTTTTCATCCTCATTCCCCTCTAAAACCAGTGTCTTCGAACCTCCAAATGTCCAAATAGTTTCTTTAAGCAATCCTTTTCTAACACACTTCCAATTACTCTTTTACCCATCCCTTATTTCTTGTATATCTGATGTCAAGCTTGGACATAATGTCCAAGCAACAGTGCCTTAAGCCTTTAAAATACACTTTACAACTAGGCAAATAATTATGCCAACACTATACAATGTCCAAATAGCCCTTACTCCAAAATGTCAAAGTACGTACTACTTAATAGTGAGGATGTCCAATTGGTCCTTTCATTCCTCCTTCCCAATTGGAACAAATGTGCTGGTATCTCAATATATGTCAAATTCATCCATTTTAAAGAGTTTTCAAGCTACTCCTTTGCTAAAAGATGGTCTTTGGTGTCTTTTTGTGGCAGCCTTTCAGCTGTTCGCTGACAAAGATCTCCATGAGCCACTCACGGTTGTCTTGTCATCTCATATGGACAGCAGAGGAGTCCAACAGGTACTTGAATGCACCCCCAGACTTTGCGTGGAATCCCGGCTGGAGTAATGGAGCAGTGATCTCTCTACTACTATATATGTATACCCCAGCAGGGGCTCCGTGACAAATGCAAACCAAAGACTGCTAATAACTGATTCCATTAGGGACGCAAGATTTCTGTGTTATCTTCTGTCCGCCATGTATCTTGTGCTTCTCATGCTCCCATTATCGTTACAACACGCCCACAGGTGGGCTGGTCATTGCTGTGTCAACTGCTGGAAGCATGTCCGGGTATGCTGGAGAACATGAAAAAACATCACCAGTAAGTACATGTAGCCCTCATTCTTCATTCAAAAAATAAATATATATGTATATATTTATTAGATTGCAAAAATGCAAATGGGTAATGAAAAAAAGGGCATTTTATCGATCAATCAAAATCCTAAAAAATCACAAAATATGTCAGATCAGTAAATGAAACAAGGGAAATGTATATGTATGGGCCACATTTGCTCCTGACCACACTTTGAAGACCTGTGTTGTAGCTAATTATATCTCCAAAGAAAGATGGCAGCATGTGTGAAAAATGTATTTTATACGTTGTCTCACTTTACAATAAGGCAGAGCTGTCAAAAATATTCCTCCAATGTCAACGAACAGGAATATGCCAGGTTGGGATGCTATGAAAGCTGTCAGGCACACCAATAAAGAATCAGATCACTGTAATTACACAGTCCCATGTAGGTATTTGTCTGCGTTCATGTCTGCAGGCAGATCCTGAAGGTTTTATCACAGTATCGTACAGACGGCCGGGTAACCATGATCGCCCTCCGAGCCCTGACGCTCCTTCTTCGCTCAGGTACATTCAGCCGGGTTGCATACCAAAGGCTCTAGGAATAGCTAATTATTAGACGTCATTTTACCCAAGCATTTCGAACATTGATGAAATAGATAGATTAAAAGTTTAAACTGAGAGAAATATGTTGATTTTCAAAGTCATGGTGTTAATACATCTCAATAGTCATGTGCTTTCTCCGAATATATCTTGTCTGGCACAAAGCCACAAGATCTTTTGTGAGCACAATTAAGCTGCATAAAAAAATAATTAGCTCTAAATATAGCTATGGATTTCCCCGTTAAAGGCAATTGCAGTAATCTCTCTTTCTTCATGGTTAATGGGGACCACAACTCTGCGGAAACTGAAATCAAAACTAAATAATATTTGAGCCACTGCCTAGTTGTATCTTTCCTGGAATTGATTGATTGATTGATTGATTCAGAGTTGTGTTTGCCTGGTTGGAGTTTGGACCATGGGATGTCATCAGTCTACCTTAATCATCCTGTGACACTGTTTTGCGACTAGCTTCTCTATTTTGTAATCTTTCTTGACTTGTTGGAGAGCACCCAACAGATTTGGGGCTGTTTTCTCCGTGTGCGGTCGTTTGGTCGCCGGTCGTTTGGTCGCCGGTCTTTTGGTCGCCGTCTTTTGGTCGCCGTCTTTTGGTCGCGGGTCTTTTGGTCGCCCGGACCCAAACAACGGGCGACCAAAAGACCGGCGACCAAAAGACCGGCGACAAAACAAGGTAAAACAACACGATCTACGCATCAATAAAAGCCACAATGGCCTTGAGCAGTTTCACTGAGCGGACGTGTGAGTGTATAAGAGTTTGTATGTACATGAGTTGTCCCCTTAGGAAGGGACGTCAGTCAGGGTCTTAACAAGTTCTCCAACAAAACACAATAAAAGTACGGGAAATTTGGAGCTTTTCTTTAGCCTAATAATTAATAGGGCATTAAGTATGACTAAATAATAATTCGCAGTTTGTATTTAGGGAATTCGAGCAACGATTTAAATCGTAATTATCAATAACCTTCCGGGCGACCAAACGACCGAGTACCGTTTTCTCTCACACAGATGCAATCTCTCTCCTCCTGCTGGAGGACGAAGAGGAGGATGTACTTAGCCTGGCCGTACAGGCCATGAAGGCTTTCCCTACCTGCGAGGAAGTTCAACTCCAAGGCTGCCAGGTTCTGCAGGCGGTTCTTAGTCGAGGTGAGCCAGAAGTGATTAGCTGCGCCAACGAGATGTGTGACTTCTAACACAAATCCTGTGACGGTGAAGTTCCTGACGAGCACCTCGTGGAGTTTGTGGAGACCCAGGACCACATGGTGGTTCTCTCAGCCTTGCATGGGTTCCCCGACAACCCTGAGTTGCTGCTTCAAGCCATGAAGGCACTCCTTCCACTGTCTGGACCTGGTAAGATAATTCCTCTGCCCTTTTCACCTCAAAGCATTTCGTATTATTCATGTAGTAACCTTGAACTTTTTTTCCTACAAACTTTTTGGGGATTTACTCATGACCTGCCTGCCAACAAGGGTTTAAAATCAGTAAATCATGGTCTTGTATCATTAATGAATATGTTCCTCTATCTTTTTCGCCTCAAAGCATTTCGTATTATTCATGTAGTAACCTTGAACTTTTTTTCCCACAAACTTTTTGGGGATTTACTCATGACCTGCCTGCCAACAAGGGATTAAAATCAGTAAATCATGGTCTTGTATCATATTTTCAGTGTCCACAATAATAAACGGCAAAGTAATACCGTATTACGTTTTTTTTCTTCTTGAACTTCATTCATAGGCGTCAAAATATTTTTTATAAGCATTTTATCCGTTTACCTTTTCTCTATTTTGAAATAAATGACTGTATCAGCCGCATTATCTTGCGTTATGGCGTTTCGTGCATGTCGTCTAATTTGCGTATATAAGCCGTACCCTCGATTCCGTCATCATTTTTTTGACCGACAAATACGGCATATATGCGAGAAAATACGGTACTTGTTTTTCCACTCAAAGTCACAGCTAAGAGATGAAGAGCCTTATGCTGCTCTGGAGCCGCAGGTTGCAGACACATCGTTTGGCTCATTTCTAGAATTGCCTGTGAAGTGGCAAAGCAGTCTGTTATTTCTTCACCATAGATGCTTTGCCTTACCCTCTTGCATCTGTCAATTACAACTTTTTAACATTGCTTTACAGTCAAACAATAGATGAATGGCAAAGGCCGCCTGTTTAACGACTCACATAGCACAGATTTTTTAAAGCAGGCGTGTCAGACTCTGGTTGGTTTGCGGCCCGCGTTAACGTCAACTTGATTTCATGTGGGCCAGACCATTTTAGATATAATATTTAGACTTTTTTTAAATAAATGGATTAAAAGAACTGTATTAAAAGCCCTGAATATTCAGTTTATTTGAGCTTTTTTGATATATTTTTAGATTTTACAAAATGATTTTTGAACTAAAAACACAGAAAAAATGGATTAAAAAATTACAATTATTGATTTAAAAGGGGGAAAATCAGGAAATGTAATATACATCAATACTCTTCATTTTAATTTGATCCTAAAACAGAAAGTCGGCACTCATGATTTACTTTCCCGGGCCACACAAAATGATGCGGCGGGCCAGATTTGGCCCCCGGGCCGCCACTTTGACAGATAAAATTTTAAAGGATAGAACAACCAAAGTGCAAGTATGTTAAGTTCTGTTTATTTGCATGCAGCAATTTATGAGAATGACCTGACTGACTTTCCAGCCACTGAATTGACTGTGTTTATTGCTTCTCAATTTATTAATTTGCTCAATTTAATGAAGCTATTTATGGTAACCGAAACACTAATGTGTGCCTGCTGCCATAAAAATATATCTCATTGACCAGCCTTTACGGTTAGTCATATAAACAACTCTCCTGTCTACAACCTGATACAGTATCATAATCCTTTGGATTTCTGCATTAAATGCAGCCACTGTGGCGCCAGAAGAAAACTTGTTCTGGAAAATTTTCCACACTAATTTAGTCATTGCACAAATGCAATTATTATTTTTTTGGCAGTCAATGGGCACAACAAAGATTACTGCAATGTGGAAAGTACCCATGATTATTACAGTGCGACTTTCATTTTATAATTTTTTTCCCCAGTAGATTTCTGTGAAAAGCCAATTGGCTGAATGAAATTACCCTGCAGGAGTCATATGAATGTAATGATATACATACATGCTACATTAAAACATTTAAAATGATTCTCCTATACAGAGAAGTTGGTGAAAAAAACATGGCTCATAGCTCATTCTTTTGAGATATTCTTTATTGTCCCCTTAATCTTAAATCTTAATCAATCTGTTTTTTTTATAACTGCGTACATTTTGGACAGTCAGCCATGCTTACGTGGATAAGCTTGTAACTCCCATGGAAATCCTTGTTGGATGAGTCAAATCAAAACTTTTACCACGTTTTAATGGCCAATGATATCTTTCAATTGTTTTGTATATGGAAAAATATCTAAATGAGACGTTGTAGGTCAACCGTCTTCTGCTGGTTTCACTCACATCATATTTCCTAACAATACAGTGATATCTTCTTGCAGGCAGTAATGTGGAGATACTAATGTCTGGCAGCGCTCGCTGCTACAGCGCACTCATATTCGCCATGGACGCCTTCTATCTGGACGAGGAGCTTCAGGAGACGGCATGCCGCCTGTTCCGACAGTTCACGTCAGGTCAGAGCAAATAGGATTCAGAAAGACAAATACTACATACCGTTCATGGTAGTGATTCATCGAGCTGACACATACAATGAGGCAATCGACAAAGATGGCTACAGTAAAGGCATTTTATGGGACATATCCAAGGCTTTTGACAGCATTAGGAGGAACATTTTTTAAATCAATAAATTACAATGCTATGGTATCAGAGTTAACACTAGAAAAGTTTCACAGCTACGTGTTCAGAAGACTTCAAATTTTCCATTACAAAACACAGTTTTAGGTCTCTAATTTTAGGTTATCATTACTAGAAGCATATTTATAGCAGCTCTAATGACATTTATTAAAGGACATTAGCATTCCTTTACCAAGCAGAACAAGTCAGAATGACAAGGCAAAAACTTGTCGGTACAACTTCCAAGTGAAACCATGGCTAGAGATAGACAGTGAATTCATGACTTGTGTGTGTTTTGTCGCAAATTGAGACACGCAACTAAGTTGATTAACACTACCTATAAGATTAAACCGTAATTGTTACGTTAAGCTTCTTTGGCACCACAATACATTCCCATTAAACATCCCATTTTTTAATTTAAAGTCTCAGACTGGCATGCTCCTCTGCAGATGGTTGTTTCCGAACCCCAGCTCTAATTTCTGTAGAAATAGTTTTGTGGTGTGTGAATGAACGACAGCATTTAACAAAAAAGATGAATTTTGACAGCAATAGACAGCAAAAGATTACTACCAACCTTCTCTGCCTTCAATGTCACCAAAACATTGTCATTGACAGGCAGTTCCAACTAATTTGGAAGACGTTCATCTTCAATAAGAGTGAATAAGTCAACTTGCTACTGTGTTTCGATTGCATTTCTAAAAACATACTCGGTTTATGATTTCATTGTGCTTTTTTGTGTGTGTGCACGTGTGTGCTCATGTGTTTGGGTGTGTGTGTGCACGTGTGTGTTCATGTGTTTGGGTGTGGGTGTGTGGACGTGTGTGTTCATGTGTTTGTGTCTGTGTGCGCACGTGTGTGATCAAGTCTTTGTGTGCGTGGTATTTCAGAGAGCTACTACAATATCCTGGTGCTAAATGGCGTTGCCCGAGTAGCAGTGAGGGCATGTCAGACCTTCCCCAAGAATGCCACGTTACAAGCCGCCGCACTTTCCTGCCTGGCAGACCTCAGTAAGCAGTACCCACGTCTACACAACTGCATAGTCTAGTGTTGTAGCAAAATGTGTCATTTTACTAGTTTCATTCATAATAAATACGAACTTGCCTGAAATAGACAAATGCAATTGTCACTTTTAAAAGGTTTAATCTCATCTGCTTATGGATAAAACCCCCCAAAAAGTCTTACAACACCACTATTCTGCAGTGTTGAATGATTAATTTTGAACATATCTGTATACCTATGTATACACAGAGATCAAATGTACTGTATTCAAAAGACAAAGACAAAAGAATGTGTGACAAATGAACAGAAAAAAACCATTGAAAATACATGGACCCACCAAAAAAGAATGCTGACACAAATCTTTAAACATTCACTCTGTAGCATCTAGCATGGTGCAGAGCAGAGTGGCGGCCGAGCAGGGCTTAGAAGATGGCGAAGCGGAAGAAAACCGGGGAGGGGCCCTGCAGAAGATAGAGGACTTGGACCTAGGTTGGATGGGGATTTGCTGCACTGCACTGGATCTCCATGCTGCAGAACCACACGTTCAGGTTGGCCCCGAGGTGTTCACTTTAGAAATGAGTGAAATGTAAAGAAATCGAATAACCTGTGCAGGAAGCAGCATGTTGGGCCATTCATCGTTTGTTGCTGCACGGAGCTGGACAGAGTCACCCAGAAGTTGAGCAGGAGGATCGGTACGAATCTGGCCAAAGAAGTTTCCTCATTTTCTTCACTTTTTCTAGCATACATTATTAGTTCAGAAAGATTGAGTGGTCCAAGTTGTGTTTTTCTTTTTTAGGACTCCTATTCACAGACAGCTGATGGCGGCTATGTTGCTTCATTCCTCCTCGCCCCGTGTCTTCGAGGCCGCCACCAGTGCCATTGCCACACTGGTTACACAAAATCGTATGTTCCCGTGTGAACACCAACAGATGAAACTCCCATGTTTAAAAAACAACAACAACAAAAACACTCACATTATAAGATTAAAGTAGTTAAAGGAATTTATCAAATGTTGGTGTCACAGCTAAAATCCACTCCATGCTGCTCTCCGGTGGCCTCCATGTCAACGTGGTGGAGATGATGAAGAAGCACCCAGCCTCAGTCCAGGTGTCCATCAGTGCTTGCCGTTTGCTAAGCCTCCTCTTCCAGGGAAGGACCGCCAGCCTGGATGAGCTCAACATGGCCATGGGTCAGATCCTGAGTGTTATGAAGATTCACAACTTCCAGTCGGATGTTCAGCAGGAGGCTTTGCGGGCAAGTCTGGTCTTCCTTTGTCCAGGTAAAATCCTGTCGGCAGATCCAAATGTTTATGCTGGGTGATTAGAGATTGCATGCAGTGTGCTACTTATTGCCAGATCGTAGCTTGCGGGAGCACGGCGCCTCGGTAGCCGACCCTGACATGGCCGACGTTTCCCTAAAGGTTTTGAAGAACCAGTGTGTAGTGGAAGGAGCACACGCTGTTTATCTGGAGGTCCTGAACAGGGTACAAACGCTATGAGCCTAATTCTGCTAGTTCTATTCAATTTATAGATGTGCTTTTTGCTGTATACATATATTCAATAACTTTGAATTAGAGGACGCACACAGAGTCAGCCGTGATGAGTTTTATCTAGCTTCAGCTGAAGGAGGGAGTCAGAGTAGCCAGCGCCAGTAGATGTGTCTATCCTCCAGCCTGACCAGTTTGAATCCCCGCCTGCCTCCCACAGATCCGCTAGTTTTATTGACAAAGATCATGTGACATAGATACAAACTTTATGTGGGAAAATGTGAACAAAGAAATGGGCGTGTCATTGTAGATGACGCGCCCCTAACTCTTAGGCGTCATGGATGGAAATTTCCACTAGACTATGCAAAATTCTATTCTAGTGACTACACTAAATAAACCAATTGACTAATAAAAAGCATAAGAATACATTCCATACTCCACAACATACAATAAGTGCAAGTTTTCTTAGCATTAATTCTCCATAATTTGGAGTGAAATCTAGACTAATATTTGTCATGTCTTTCTGTAGTTCATTAGGTGTCCAAACATCCAGGTGTGCGGGCTGAAAGTGCTCTCCGCCCTGGCCGACTGCTCGGGCGCAGTGGACCTCCTCTGCCAACAGGGAGCCATTGACACAGTGCTCCACACACAGCAGATGTTCCCGGAGGATAGAGGTGTGCTCAGAAAATTCTCCCTCAAAATGAAAATCTCTCGCTAACAGTTGCATTGTTGTACATTCTTACTCTGCGACTTTTATTGCATTGTTCTTATAGGGAAGGGCTCACTGCACCAGAAATCCCCTTCTGATGTTTTTTTGTCATTCTGCAGAAATTCACTACTGGGGTTTGACTTTGCTTAGCTTTCTGGTATCCAAGAGGAAACTGTCCAGGATGATTGTTCCTGTCCTTGCATCCGTCCTAGTCTCCTCACTGACCCAGTACAAGGAGGATTATGATTTACTGCTAAAGGTCCCATCATCATTTAAGGCTCAGATTATATTTATTTTCACCTAATTTTCATTTTGGAGTTTAAAAAAAAGTCTTTGGCTCTGAATCTCTGACTCCATTTGCTTACGTTACTCCAGTGTTTCCAAGTGGCGCTTAGGATGCTGGATGCCTGTTCTGGATCAGCCATAGAGTTGCAGAAAGAAGACTTTGACCGACATATATTTCAACACCTCCGAGATTCGGACGTTCCTGAACACGGCAAGAATCCAGTATGTCATGTCATGTCGTCGTTCCCCAGGGCCCTGGTTGAGCCGACATTTTGCCAAACACCTGGATGTTTTTCTGCATTTAGCTACGTCGGTCGGCGTGCTTGGCTTTGTCCAAAATGTGCGGCAATTCGGAGTTGCACTACAGTATGCTGGAGAAGGCTTGCATGGATGGGGACACCGTCATGGCAGAGTGTCTGATTGAGCTTGGGGCTGATGTCAACAAAAAGACCAAAACCGAGTCTCTCATCTATCAGGTGTGCATGCCATTTTGAGGATGAGAATTGCTATAACCATAAGATATACTTTAGAGTGGGTGCGTTTCAGGTGTGTGAGAAGGGAGGCCCCCTAGAGCTGGTGGAGCTGCTGTTGAGCCAAGGTGCCCACGAGCAACAACTTCGCCGGGCACTGGCCGTTAGCGTCAAGCGTGGCGACGGGCCGATGGTAATCCAGCTGTTGGGACGCTTGGGCCTGGACCTCAACAACAACGCTCTTTGCCTTGGTGGTTTCCACCTGGGCCGACTCGATGCCAGCTGGCTCTGCCCCCTGCTTGCCCAGAGAGGCAGAGTGCACAGTCAGCGCTACAGCAGCAGTAAGATGGCTAGAATAGCCTTTTTTCTGGATTCTTTCCCCACACGTGCACAATCTGTGTATTTTTATTCCAGGAAAACGTTGCTAACAATAACAGCACAATATAGAGACATCAGAGTTCTTCTTGATTCTAAAAAGTCATATTCAATCGGATTTGACTTGTGCTATCTTGGGCCGGGAAAAGCAGAATTAAAAAAACCAAATTCTATATGTATACCTTTTTTGTCTTCCAGCTAAAGGAGCCAGTCTGGCCCGCTACATTCATTCCCTTCAGCGCTCCAGGTCCATAGGAGGTACTCTAAAGTCTCAGGGGGAGTCCTGCCTCACGTCTGGTTACATCTCTGATGAAAGCGACGACTCCAACTTCAGTTTCCTCTCCATCGATGAAGGCTTATTCCTTGACGACATGGAGAGTGATGGTAAAGGTGCTGTTTTTTCACAATGATCTGACATCTTCATGAACTTTTTTTTGATTGATTAGGTAGCGATTCATTAATTGGGGCCACCCTCAAGCCCCATAACAACTCCACAGAGGAGCTGATAGGGGGATCTTTCAAGAGGAACCATGGACGGCGCAGGCATGCGAGCGCAGAGGTATTTCAAGGTTATTCCTGCTCTACAATAACCCAGATTTTTACCTCTCATATTAGTAATAAAGAAATCATGTATTTTATTACTATTTTTTAAATTTTATTTTAATGTGTGAATATTGTGTCTATTTTTCTATTTACTATTTTTTAAAGTCATTTTATAATTAAAACTGTTTCTTGCTATATGAAGGGCTAAACTTTAGCCCTAAACCTTTAGCCGCTAAAGGTTTTAAGTATCAAGTTTTGGATAGCTGTCCACTGATATCGGTCCCTGAAAAGGGGTTATGGTTTCAAATTGAAAAATTCAATTAGGGTTGGCCTAAAATATAACTGCCTGTTTGAATTTCTACATGTAATATTTTTGTTTCAATTTCTTCAACCCTTTCTCTAGAATGGTACCATGGATAGCGAGTACAATGAGCATTTTCAAAGGCGATATGGAAGACCCCCCAGAAGTATTTACAAAAATTCATTTTTTTAAAAAACAGATTCCGAATAGGGTTGGTTACCGAAACCCAGTGTCAATTTGGTACCAGTTCCGAACAACCTGTGATAACTGGAACAAATTAAAAACAAACATTTTGATCATTTCATTTTTTTGCGTTGTCACTGCTGCTATTCTTGAGCTACAGAGTCAGGCTGCACAGAAAATAAAATATATAATGTAAATTCTATTTTCTTTTTCACCTTTCCTGTTCAGCTGCTTAGACACTGGTATAACCAGTATTGGATAACACAAATGATACCCAACACTACTCGGGATCTAGTATTTATTCAAAATTTAACTTTAAGTAAAGTTAATTTGCACCTATATGAAGTGGATATTTTCATTTTCAGCTTTGGGGTTCATGGAGACCTCGTCAGTGCTTCCCAAGGAGAAGGAGAAGATTCGCCTGCTGGACCTCTCCGGAAACGAGCTGGACTCCCTGTCATGCCTGTTGGACCACGGGCCAGTACAGCAACAGCTTGCCCACCTACTTAGGCTGGACCTGAGCCATAATATCCTGCTGGAATTCCCCCCTTCGCTTTGTCAGGTGTCAATAAACGTCAATGTTAAAGCTGTCTGGGTCTTTTCCAGGGATGCGTCAAAGATAACTCCAAATTTGTCTATTTACTAACAGAGGGAAAAAAACACAATCTTGGTAGCCATGCTTGGAAAAGACACAAAGTCTGCTAAACCCAAAATCTTTTGTCTTGGATGCAGAACCTGAGCAGCCTGACTCGACTGGACCTGCAAGGCAACCAGCTTCAGACTCTTCCGACTGAGATAATGGCATTGCCGGCCCTGGCTTCGTTCAACGTGTCACGCAATTGCGTGGGCCCCCACCTCGACTTGGACGCGGCGGCGAGCTGTCCATCACTTCGACAGCTCAACTTGTCCTTCAATAAGCTGACCACCTTCCCAGACCAGCTGGGCCGTGCCGCAGAGCACCTGGAGGAGCTGCTAATGGAAGGGTGCGGCTCTCCACAGTGTTGGGCGCTAACCCACCTTTCTGACTGCAGAACAGCACTCAGTCTTGTCTTCCATTTTCAGAAACAGCGTGGCCCAGCTCTGCACGTCCCCACCGAACCTCCCCGAGATCAAACTGCTGGATGTCAGCAAGAACGCCTTAACGGAAATCTCCCCGGATTTTTTGACGGGCTGTCTCAAACTGGAGGTCTTCAACGCCTCCTCCAACAAAATAAGTGAGTAGCTAATTGGCTGTTAAAAGGCAGACTTGGCTACCTCTGTTCTACTTTTGATAGAGCTCATGGTCACTTCCAGGTTCGCTTGGAAAGCTGCCGCCAAAGCTTACCACCCTGAAACTTGCCAGCAATAATTTCACTGCTGTTTCTGATGCCATACTCTGCCTATCCAAGTAAGCGTAAATATTTTGCAATGAGTTTCACTTCATGAATCGTGTTTCTTTTTCTAATCTCATGCATGGCTTGCTTGTTTATTCTTTTTTTCTATACTTGTGTGATTCATAAAGAGGGATATTCAACAGCATTGATCTAAATCACATGTGTCAAAGTGGCCGCCCGGGGCCAAATCTGGCCCGCCGCATCATTTTGTGTGGCCCGGGAAAGTAAATCATGAGTGCTGACTTTCTGTTTTCGGATCAAATTAAAATGAAGAGTATAGATGTATATTAAATTTCCTGATTTTTTCCCCTTTTAAATCAATAATTGTATTTTTTAAAGCATTTTTTTCTGTTTTTAGTTCAAAAATAATTTTGTAAAATCTAAAAATATATTTTAAAAAAGCTAAAATAAACATTGTTTTAGATCTATAAAAAACAGAATATTCAGGGCTTTTAATCCAGTTCTTTTAATCCATTTGTTAAAAAACAAAATGGTCTGACACCCTTGATCTAAATGCTTTTCATTTTTATGTTTATGGAGTGAAAAATGATGCCACAATAATATTAAAATTTTAATATTATACTTTCAAAATATTTAATTCTGTGTTTCCCCCCCCCCTCAGCTTGAGATCGGTGGACATGAGGACCAATCACATCTCAGTGTTGCCTGGGCCAGGCTCATGGGTGTCCAGTAATCTACGCGATCTGATGTTCAGCCACAATGTCATCAGCGCTCTGGATTTAAGCGGGCCTGTCCACAAGTGGACCCGACTGGAGAAGCTTCACTTGAGCAATAACAACTTGACTGAGGTCAAATTAATTAGCAGGAGTAGAGCTGCAAGACGACAAAATGATGAATTTCTGTTCCCTGCGATGTTAGATCCCACCACAGATTGGTCTGCTGGAGGGTCTCACTTCCTTGGACGTGAGCCGCAACTCTGGCCTGCGCTCCTTACCAGACGAGATGGGCAGGCTGGCCCGTTTGTGGGACCTCCCGCTGGATGGTCTACGACTCCAGTTGGACCTTAAACTGATCGGAAGCAAGACTAAGGATATTGTCAGGTTAGACTCGTGATTTGATACACATGCAAGTATTTGGAAAATGTTCATGTTCTGTTTTCATCCTTACTGATCCTAACGTGGTGAAATTTGGTGGTGCCATGGGAGGTAAAAGATGTCCAGAAGATCAAATTTAAGGACTTTGCTCCCTCTGGTCCAGGTTTCTGCAGCAGCGTCTGAAGAAAGCAGTTCCATACTACCGCATGAAACTATTTGTGGTGGGGAACGCTGGCAGTGGGAAAAGCAGCTTGATCCACAAGCTAATGAAGATCAAGCGCTCACAGCAGGCCTCCTCCAGGCGTACAGCCGGGAACAGTGTGCATGTGCGCGACTGGACCATCAGAGAACGGGACAAAAAAAAGCTGCTGCTAAATGTTTGGGACTTCTCAGGTGGATTTTTTGCAGCGCTTTCTGATCATTTCAACAATATTGACCTACATTTAAAACTTCACTTTTTAGATTAGTACCACGGCATTCTCTTGAGCTGTGATAGACATACAATCCATTTGGACTGGGAGCTCAAATGGATTGAATGACTAATTCCATTGGTTTTAGAATGAAGGTTCTTCTTTTGCTAACTACCACAATGTATACTGAATACTATACATACAGTGATGGCGAATGCATTAATATATATTTCTAACATTCTGGATGTAGTGGCATTTCTCTCAAATCTGGCCATTGGGCAGCAGGCATTTTGTTTTATAGATTACTTCTCCTTTAGGTGGCGATGAATTGTGCGGTTCCCAGTCTCACTTCCTATCAGCCAGAGCACTCTATTTGGTGGTGCATGACATGAGCAAAGGGGCCCAGCAGTTGGATGCGCTTAAGCCCTGGCTCTTTAACATCAAGGTAGTTAGAATAAAGTCAATCCACTACACTACCCTCATGCCTAATTCTAACACACAAAACATTAATAACCAACAGGAATGCTGGGTGTAACTTTAATCACAGTCCTTCTTCTAAGATAACTGAAAATCTCTCCCACTCCCTTAAGGTGGCACTAAAGTTTTATTTTTCAAACGTGATTTTTTTAATATAACCTCGAATGTCATTTTACCTTTAACTTAAGTCTATAATACTCATCCAAACACTAAAGTAAAATAACGCTAACCCAGTTAATGATAGAGGAGTGACTAAAATGTTTGCCATCCTGTCGAAGGCTGTGGCTCCGCTGTCTCCAGTCATCCTTGTGGGAACTCACATGGACGTGTGCGACGATGCGGCCTTCCAGGCCTGCCTGACCAAGATCCGCGAGGAGCTGCTCAACCACCAGGGCTTCCCAACCATCCAGGACTACTTCACGGTGTCCGCCTGCGAGGACTCTGATGCCGTCGTCCGGCTCCGCAAGGCCATCGCCAAGGAGGCCGCCGACTTTAAGGTGACTTGACGCTGGTGTCGTCTCGTTGAAATCCCCTTTCCTCACACCCTGCCTCTTTCTTCTTCTGTCCCGCAGATGCAGGGTCAGCCTGTCATGGGGCAGCTGGTTCCTGACAGCTACGTCGAGCTGGAACGCAGGCTTCTCCAAGAAAGGAGCAGGGTTTCGACAGAGTTCCCAGTCCTGACACGCGATCGGCTGATGGAGCTTATCGAAGAGAGTCAACTGCCACTAGAGGAGGCAGAGCTTCCCCACGCCATTCATTTCCTCAGCCAAGCCGGTGAGTGTTAGGCCACTCATTATTCGCAGATTCACACACTGACGGTTGGGCACACCCAAATACTAAGTGGTTGGAGCATGCCAAACATTTGAACGCCAAAGCCACATTTGATTTTTCAATGGAACAAATGCACCAGCTAAAATAGTAAAAATAAAAACTATATTTAGAAATGAAAATAAGCAATGAAAAGTATCATTGTTTAATGTAGGTGTGTCATTTTTAAGAAATGTAAAATGCTTAGCTCCTTAACTTTGAAGCGTGTATTCAAAATAGTTCATTGAAATAATAAAATAAAAATTCATCAACAATTGTAGTTACCATTTTCTTTTATAATCAATAAACATCTTATCGACCAAGATCAAATTTAAAAAGTAATACACTCATGTCACTCATAGATAATTAAGTGAAAGGCTGTGTATCGTGTGTGGTACTAGTTAATGATCTAATCATTAAATAAATGTCAAATAATTTTGTATTTTATGACGACTCAATTATCCACTGATGTATTTTAGTAATTAGAAAAAAAAGCTGGTAAAACGTGGTGATTAAAAAGGAAACAATTTTTTTTAAATAAAAAATAAAAAAAGATGAGCAAACTTCTCACATATGATCTTGTTTTTCTTTCTTTGAATGTCTGTTCAGGAGTCTTATTGCACTTTGATGATCCCACTCTCCAGCTCCAAGACCTTTACTTTATCGATCCACAGTGGCTCTGCAATGTCCTCTCACAGGTTTGTTTCAATTTTTTTACATTTCAATCATTTCAAACACAATCTCTACGCATTTTAATAAGGCGTTTTTATTCAAAAGAAACGTTATTACCACCCGTTTTTTTGCAGAAAATAGCCCCAACGGCTCGCATCCATTCCCGAGGAGTGACTCAGCGTTCAGCGGTGGAACACCTTTTGGAGGAGACCAAATGTTTCCCCGCCGGTCACACCAACCACTATTTAAAATTGCTGGAAAAGTTTCAGATTGCTCTGCCCTTTGGACATGACCAGTTGCTTGTGCCCAGCAGGTGCAAAGAGTTAGCTCCAAAGAATAAACAAAACCAAAAAAAAACCCTCAAACTTTCTATTATATACCTCAGCTTTTCCTTTTTTTTTTCTTTCAGTTTGCCCAAGGACAAGCCGAGCATTGAACTACCTCATTGCGAGAACTCTGAGCTGATTGTGCGAGAGTACGAGGTGCCGTATTTCCCCATGGACTTCTGGTCCCGACAGATCAGCCGTTTGCTGGAGGTCTCGTCTTATTTGCTCTATGGAAGAGGTAACACGCAATCGGTCTTCTCAATCTCCAATGGGACTCATTTGCCGTCGTGTTGTTGGTTATTCAGAGAAAGCGTGCTTGCCCGAACGATTATGCTGGAGCCGAGGCGTGTACCTGAGTTGGTCGACCGAGGCCTACTGCCTGGTGGAAGCGGCCGAGCGGCAGAAAGACGCTTCCAGCGTGCTGAGGATCACCGTCCCCTCCTCCCGCAAAGGTACACGTGTACAATATTTGTCAACAGGAAGTCATATCAAGACAATAATCAGACATAGGCTTTGTCATCATCATTGACTCGACAAAAGCCTAATTTTCATCATACCCGCTGCGTATGATGAAATTGGTAGTGCCTCTCCACAAAGTGCGCCTTCCCGGCAAAAGGTCCAAATAAGTGATAATTTCAGACTCGTTGGCACTCTGCCGTGATGGATAAATCGCGTCATCCCCCGAGCGCAACCAAATCCCGGCGACTGCAGAAAGTTTGCCTCGCAGATGCCAACAAAGAGAAAAAAGCGGATCACTTACCTCTCACTTACCTTCAGTCAGCCAGCAGGAGGCAGATCACCGCCCAACGTCCTTCATGTTACATCACCCCGAAGTTATTACACAGAAGGGATTGTGTGTCGTGCTACCGCAAGGTCAAAGTCCTGATGGCTGTGGGAAAAAACTGTCCTTAAGCCTATTTATCCGTACTTTGTGAGACCTGTAGCGTCTGCCAGAGGGCAGCAGCTGGAACAGGTTGTGACCAAGGTGGTATGGGTCCCCGACAATGTTCCCGGCTCTGCTGAGGTAACTAGGGCTGAGGTAATGAGGGCTGACAAGCGAGCGTTCGCATTCAAGAGTCACAGGTTTTTTGAATATGGAAGGAAACAACATACTTAGAGCAGTGGTGTGTAATCAGTCCCAATTACACAATTTTCTGATGATTGGTATTGGGTAAAAAAAATTAAAATAAGATCAGGTTTTCAAAACTTATTTGCATAATCACTAATTCCCAACTTGAAATTGATTTAATGTCTGTAACTGTCATGAGTTTCCTGTGTTATGTACTAGATTGTTGTTGAAGTTACGAAACGAGGAAGTGCACGGGCTGATGATTTGTTTGTTCCACCAGACGTAATGGGTTTTCATTAATTACTGTTGATGAAATGGAATTTTGAATTGCAGCCAATCCAGCTAGTCACAGATCACACCCAGGCCTCATTTGATTACTCGAGCCAATTAGCAAATCATTCTCCAGCTTGGAAATTTTGCAAATTGGTACAATTTAAGTGGACAGATTATATAACTAATAATTATCTTCTTCAGTTATTAGTGCATTACTTTCTTGTTTTTTTTTTTGGTTTGTTGGTAGGCCATGTGCTCCTGGGGCAGGTGGTGGACCAAGTGGACTCTCTGCTGGAGGAGTGGTTCCCCGGCCTGCTGAGCACGGACGTACACGGCAGCGGCGAGGCACTCCTGAAAAAATGGGCCCTCTACAGCTTTTGCGACGAAGACGAATGGAGCAAGATGCTCTTGGAGGATCTCTTTGTTTATTTTGACCAGGGTACAGTCAGCGAAGAAATTTAGAAATCGTGAAGTCAAGTGTCAAAACTGATTGTCTATCTCCTCAGACTTTCTTCTAGTGAACCCGGAGGACCCACGCTACACCATACCAATCTCTCAGATTGCTCCAGACATGGTCCTCAGTGACCAGCCGGCTGGGACCATCCTGGACAGTGACGAGCTGCACATGGATCTCTCCAAAGCCAACCTCCTAGGTGAAAAAGGACACTTGATTATCAAGTAACTGTAATAATTGCTGTTGTATGTAATACCCCAAACCTGTGACCAAAGTCCATTCCAGATTAATAGACCATTCGAAAATTCATTCCTTTTTTAGCGTAATGTTTAGTGAAACAAATCATAAGAGATGTTTTTGAAAAAATAAGTAATTCAATATGTCCATCCTGATAAAAACAGGGGATGGTGGCTTTGGCACAGTATACCGAGGTGTCTACAAGAACGATGATGTGGCCGTGAAGTTATTCAACAAGCACGCATCTGAACTTTACATCTACAGACTCCTCCGACAGGTACATAAGACATTATTGCCAGCTTTGTGTCGGCACAGGTTACATGTCCGCTCCCTGTCCAGGAGCTGGCGGTGCTGGGCCGCCTGCGCCACCCGAGCCTCGTGGGCCTGCTGGCGGCAGGCTCTGCCCCGCACTTACTGGTGATGGAGTTGGCCTTGTGGGGTTCCCTGGACTCCCTGTTCCAGCACAAGAAAGGAAGCCTGAACAGGAAGCTCAGGCACAGGATCGCTCTGCACGTGGCTGACGGACTGCGGTAAAGTTGTAGTCTGAGATGTTGTCATGAGAAGCATTTGGAAGTAGTCACTTAACCCTTTCATGCACAATTATGACCTTTTTTTAACCCCTACAGGGGCTCATTCAACTCAGTGGGTGCTATTGACGATGCTAGACGTCCATTCCATTTTGACACAGGGTCCCAGTCAAAATGAGCATTCACTGGCGGTGCTCCCAGTTTAAATGAATTGGACGTTGATTGCCGCAGTAGCAGTATATACAGAAATCTTAGAATTATGGAATCTAAAAATATCAAAATCATTGCTAAAGTTTTTTCTTCTTTAAGGACCAAAACTAGACACTTGCTATACTCACTCACTATAATGTCTTAAGTATCGACTTTTTGTCCCTAAAAGGGCTCATGAGCAATGTTCCCTCTAATTTTTCGTTGGTCTGAGCAGAAAGTCAACCTCCCTGAGCGCACTGAGTACCAGTGTGAGCGACATCATCGGTACTCGGATGATTAGCCTAAAGACGTTTCGCCGATGGACGTTTGACAGACGGGCAGGTCGCCGAATGAACGTTCGGCGGAACGTCCATTCGGCGACCTGTCCATTTTTCATGTAAAACATGCTGTAAAACACGAAAAACATAAGTGGACAGAGCTACTGCCACTTGCTGCCGCTTAAACGGCGCCATCATGGGGAAAGGGGTAAAAAAAAAATAAAAAAAATAAAAAAATAAAAAAATAAAAAAAAAAATAAAAAAATTCCGATTTTTTTTTTTTTACTGCGCGCCATATGATTGCTGCTGCGCAGCGAAGACGAGAGTAGTGCGCAATTGCGCACGCGCGCAGCTTAGAGGGAACACTGCTCATGACTTAATGTTCTGCCAGGTACCTGCATTCAGCCATGATCATCTACCGTGACCTTAAGCCTCACAACGTGCTCCTATTCAACCTGAAGACGGACGCTGACGTCATTGCCAAGATCACCGACTACGGCATCGCTCAGTACTGCTGCAGCATGGGAGTGTGCAGCTCGGAGGGAACGCCGGGTTAGCGCACTCTCACTTTATCAACATCCAGCAAAGAAATATCTTTTGTCAGAATGTTAAAACAGAGCAAACATATGACAAAAAACAACATCCTGCATGTTTAATATCTTTACCCGTGCTCAACTAATATACAGCATAAACATAGTAATCCTCCTACAACACCAATTCCCAGAAAGCTGGGAATCCAACTACCACTACAAAAGACTACACTGATGGTAGGCCAGATGCTAATTGTTTACCTCTCCTCCAGGTTTCCGCGCACCAGAGGTGGCCAGAGGGAACGTGACGTACAACCAGCAGGCCGACGTCTTCTCCTTTGGACTGCTCCTCTATGACCTGCTGACAGGCGGCGAGCGCATCTGCGACGGCGTCAAGTTCCCTAGCGAGTTTGACGAGGTGGCCGTGCAGGGAAAGTTACCAGGTAAACAAGCAATAATGTATACAGGTGTGTCTGTTACCAAGTACAATTAAAATAAAATACAAATAAAAAGCCTTTATTGTCATCATACACAGCTGCGTATAACAAAATTGGTGGTGCTACTCCACAAAGTGCGTTTTCCCAGTTTAAAAAAAACATAAATAAGTAATATAAAAATATAAAAAGTCAAGTGACAAGGTAACATTCATGGCATGGTGGTGCTGGAGCAATAATCTTTGTTATGCAGATGTGGTGAAGCACTACGGCTGCACTCCTTGGCCTGAATTCCAGGCATTGATGGCGGAATGTCTAAGCGCCAATCCTCACCACAGACCCACATCTGCGCAGGTGGGGGTCCTGAAATGCGTATCCTATGCCACTATACACATTTTAGAAGTGCTTTGCGGTGTGATCAGGTGTTCGCCAGGCTCAACTCAGGTGAGATGCTCTGTCTGATGAGAGAGCTACAACTTCCTGGGCCCGGAAACGCCGAGTGCGTGGTGGTGGCTTCGACTCCGAGGGCTTGCATGGCCTGGCTGGGAGGAGGCAGCAGCGCCCAGAGGGTGGGATCCATCACTGCCGTGGACTTGGACACCAATGAAGTCAGCACGCAGGTAGCAGCAACTTCAGAGATTTTGTGTTGGCAAAGGGGAAAACTGATCAAGGAAATGGAACAAACTATAGCAAACATTTTTTTTGTCCTTAGATCACTTATTTCGAGCATCTTTTTCCACTTTGACCTATGAAACGTGTTCGATTTAGGTGATTGACAACAGTCCCGTCCTTTGCCTGGTGTCGGTGCGGCTTCCCGGCGAGGCTTGCGATTGGCTAGTGGCCGGTACACAGTCGGGCTCGCTGCTGGTACTCTGCGGCGAGAACGCGTCCACGTGGTACCGGTTAAACAACGTCAGCGATGCGGTCACCTCCCTCTACTTTCATGCCAACCAGCCACGCCTGTGAGTTAATTTGGATTTAAATATTTTATAAGCATTCAAGTTGGCAGACACATTTAAAATGTATTTCCTAGCACCCAAGATAGAAGCCTATTCATTTCTATATACCGGTACATGGTCGATTGGTCGCCGGTCTTTTGGTCGCCGGTCTTTTGGTCGCCGATCTTTTGGTCGCCGATCTTTTGGTCGCCCGTTGTCGCGGTCGGGGCGACCAAAAGACCGGCGACCAAAAGACCGGCGACCAATCGACCGCACACGTATATACCACAGCCACCCAAACCTTTAAAAGTTTGAATTGAAGTTTACTAATGAATTGCTTTGGAAGTAGGCAAATTATTTTCAACGCAAAACCATCCAGAAAGACCACCTAAGACAACATTTAAAATTTTACCTATATGGCAAACTAAATTTTTAAAATTTTATTCAATTTTACCATATGACCTTTTGGACAAGAAAGGTTAGACATTTCCTACATGTACTACTCTATTTATGAGAGCCTTTTGATGAATACTATTCATTATATACTATTCACTGTCAGCCTCACCTTTTCACAATGGATTGGACATCTAGCGCTGTCATTGAGTTATAAATGAGTGTCCTATTAAAGCTAAAGGATGCTTTTTTTGTCTTCCATTGTATTTCTTTAGGCAAAGGAAAAACTATTTACTGGTGGGCACCGCCGACGGCCTTCTCACCATTTATGAGGATTCTGCGCTAAAGGTTTGAACAGGAATTCACTTCCAACAATCTTTTCCTATTGTTTCTTCGCATATTCCTTCATCTGAAAGAGTCTGCCTCTTCTGTTCTTAATCCATTTTTGTTCCTCCATCTCTTTTCTGTCAACATTCCGCCAGAATTTGGGTCAGCCAGTGAAATCCGTGGTGCTGGGCAACGTCAACACTCCTGTGGTGTGCCTGGGAACGTCAACGTACTCTCTGGACAGCCGCTGCGTTTGGGCCGGCTGCGGTACCAGGATCCTGTCCTTCAGCGCCGACTACGACGTGAGCCGGAGCATCGACACCCGGAGGCCCGTCACGCTCCCGTCAGTGCAAAATGGCCCGCACGATAAAGTAGTGATTGTACCTTGTAAAATGCTATTTGCGTTTGTGCAGACGTCAGCCCAGCGGCGAGGCCAGTGTGTGGCGTATGGCGGTGGATAAGTACGTGTACCTCAGCAAAGCCGGCATGGCCACTGTTGAAGTTTGGGACAAGAGGAGCGAGCGCATGCTGGACTGCATTGACTGCGCGCAAATTATTCGGTAAAGCAAACGAGAACCACCACGATTTTGAATCCGTTTGAGTAATTCGGTCTTTGAAGCAGTCCTTGCTGTCATTGACACACATATATTGAGGTAGAAGTCCATTGATTTTGAGGACTATGTATTAATTAGGAATGTTATTTTGACTTTGAGGACCTTGACAAAATTGCAAAGCTATTTGAATTCTGACTAGAATTAGCCAAGCAATAACCTTTTTGGAAATCTTAGAATCTGAGAAAATAGTAAAATTGTATTGCTGCATTTAACAAACTGTAAATTGATGAAAGCTTCCTCAAAATGTAGTGTTATGTTTTAGCTCTTTATGTATCCCAATATAAACTTAGAAATTGGAATTCTCCACTCTCCTATCCTCGCAGGGACGAATGCAGCTCAGGTTTAGCGGCGGACATAGCCGCCGACGGCTCTCCGTCTTGGTCCCGCTGGGCGCGGGTCAAGTCTCTGCTGGTGGGCCGTTGCTCAGCCACACTGTGGGTGGGCACCCGAGGGGGACATCTTCTCTTGCTGGAGCTGGGGAACAAGCACCACGTGTTGCAAGTCATTCCGCCGCGATGCCACTCGCTACGATGCTTCGCCTCGGCATACATAGGTAGGTCCCACCTCAAATGATTAGGTTTGGCGTTGAAGATTTTCAACTGTATTCAATTCATCCCTCACTACTTGAACACGCACTGGACACAAAATTTGCCATCTGTAATTGTGAATTATAACCACGGATGACTAATGTACCTCATCAGAGACACTGAACTGGAAGAACGTAGTATTGGTGTTGGGCAGAAGACTGCCGCGCGACAAGAGCGAGTGGGGTGGGTTAGACAAATGATGTTACTTGCCGGTTGTGAAATATGGACTCTTGGCAAGATAGCGCTTGTTCGGTGCGCCCCCAGATGCGCAGTCGGTGCTGATGGTGTGGAATAGCACGCTGGCCTGCGAGACCAGAGACTTGAACAAACACGCCGAAAGGCGAGAACGCATCGCGGCTGCCATGAGAGAGCAACTACACAATCACGACTGAATGCGCAGGTTATTCCAATTTAAATGGATCTGTCATTAACTTTTCCTGTCACGTTCAAAAAAAACGTATGAATATGTAACTTTTCTTCTTTTATTCACATTTTCCAGATAAAGGGATTTACTTGACCTCAGCCAACGCTTGACTGAACTTTTCATTTGGAACAAATCCCAAATCAAAACAATGATGAGGAGTCACACTGGGACAAATCAAGACAAGAGGCAAAATAGATTTTAAAGGGACATAACTTTCTACATTTAGAGCCCTGGATCAACAATGTTGCTTGTTGTTCACTGATGGACAAAACAAAAACATGCCCCTTGTTTAAAAACAAAACAAAATTGCACTTTCTAACAATGTCAGCCATTTCAATTCTTATGACTGCCACTCATGAATGACTTAATAAACACGACACCATTTTTATTGTGATGCTCTCATCTCCATCCAAAATGACTATTACTGTCATTTCAACTGGAAATGTAATAATTCAAGCCACTCATTTAAAATCAAGTGCCAACCCACAGCGTGTCATTATAAGATATTTCAAATCTTATACTACTTAAAATGATTATATTTTAACATGACATACTATTATATTATCAAAAAATGAGTAGAGGCCTTGAGTCTTTTTTTAACATATATTTAATGTTTAATGTAGAAGAAGAGGAGGGAAAAAGACATTTCTTTGCTGCATGTTTTCAAGCCATTTCATGGGTAAAAACTATTTACAAGAACGAGGACTCGGCCCTCACCAACTCATTAGTACAAAAAACAATGACGTTAATAATGAGGATTTGATGACTGAACCTTAATAACATGTATCCAACGGAGCCAGATAAATATATTTATATGCTATTTACAGAATAGCCCAACTATACAAAGGTGGCGTATTCTATAACTGCAGATGTGGGCACACATTAGCCTCGAAGAATGGCGGGAGTCCTGGAATGTACGCAGGGACGTATATGCCCACCTTCTTGCTGACTGCTTCTTTATGTTGGCTCGGTGGCACGTTCACCTTATTGCTCGCACTTTCTAAGGCAGCAAGAAGGCGGGGTCCAAAGTTCAAGTAATGTGGCGGGGAAGAACCTGGGAAAAGTCTCACACTCACTGGACACTCCATTAGGTACATATCATGATAAAAAGATAAAACTGCTTGTGGTCACAGTCCTAAAAGTAACGCTGAGTTTTAACTTTAACCCGCCAATGACGATGCGGAATGTGTAATTTTGTTTCTTTTTGTCCTGCTGTCAATCATGTGTCCAATTTATTTCAACTGGTGGGGCTGCCAGCAAATGAACAGATGTGCAATTTATTTAAATAGGACGTCTATCTCAGTCAATGACAGCCAATGAGTGTTTTTCAGTGCTAAAAGCAAAAAAACTATATTTGTCATCATTTAATTTAAGGCAGATAACCGGGTGGCTAATCTGCTGTTTGTGGGCCGTAAGCGGTCCCCCAGAAAAATTGATGCGGCCTACGATCCAATTCTCAAAACAAATACAGCAAACGAAGGCTTGTCCGTAACTCATCTGTATGTGTAATGTCAAGTGTTTTTCAATAGGACATTTCTCATGTTTTTTATTTAAACGTTTTTCATCAATGCCGACGCCTGTGTGAATGTGGTTGTCAAAACTTATTGTGGAGCAAATCCGCCTAGATTTTTTTGGAGGGAAAATAATGTACTCAACAAAGTGACCTGTGAGTGTACATTCCCAGGCCTTTGTTCTTTTATGGTAATGTTAAGGTTCATACGTAACAAAAAGAGAGAGATGAGAGGAACTAAAGCAGCCAGGCTGTTTATCGCGGCGCACACACGGACGAGGAAACGGGAAGAAGGGGGCCGGGCCGCTCTACAAGTCCGACTCCGGCACGTCCGGCATGTCGGCCATCAGGTAGCCGATGCCGTAGCGACCGTTGGGGGCGGCGTCCGCCTCGGGACCGCTGCGACCAGCACTCTGCTTGCGGTAGATGCCATTGGCAGGCGGGGGCGATGGAGCCTCGCTGGGTGTGGTTTTGGCGCGAAGGAGGCTGGCGTCGTCGTCTTCACCGGGCGCTAGGGTCTCGTTGATGATAATGCCCTTCTTGTAGGACACGGCCGAGATGCCGCCGGAGCCGCCGTCGCCCATCACGTTGAAGTAGCGCAGCGCGAAGACCACTGGCACGGGCAGCACGGCCAACACCACCAGGGAGAAGCACACCGCCACGCCCCATGGAGGGAAGCCAACGATCTGCTCCTTGGCCTGCAAGGCGCACCCCAGAGGAACATAACACACGCTTGTTGGTATTATAGAGACTTTGTAACGTGCTTGTAATACCTCAAGATTGACAGTAAACCACATTGTGGACACAACTTACCTCCGATTGTATCCAGGCACTGTATTCGGGCGGCTTCATGATGAGCTGGACGAAGCTGCTGCCCAGCAGCACCAGCAGCAGTATGGGCGTAATGAACTTCCACATGTAGTAGTAGAAGCGGTACGGCGTGAAGCCCAGCATGTCCTTAAGGTCCTCGAAAAACCTGATGGCATAGAACACATGTCAAAGTGGCGGCCCGGGGGCGAAATCTGGCCCGCCGCATCATTTTGTGTGGCCCGGAAAAGTAAATCATGAGTGCCGACTTTCTGTTTTAGGATCAAATTAAAATGAAGAGTATAGATGTATATTAAATTTCCTTTTAACATGGGGATAAAATTGAGACTCAGGCGTGTGAAGAGGACTGTGCACCCTTCATCCTTTGGATTGGTACATGCACATCTGGATTGAGGGCAAAGTCATCTTTGATATTGTTGCCAGAGTCATGCGATGCATCTATCGTCTACAAATGTACTAAACACCAAGTACAACGATGAGAAGGCTAAAGATAATGCGGTCAATTACAGCCAGCCCGTGACAGAAATAATGAAATGATCTTTTTTTTTTTGGTAAATAAAGCCGTATTAAAAGTCTTTATCATTCGTCCTTGTTGATGTGAGATTTAAAAGCAAGCCTTAACTTACAACCAAGATGTTTTGTCGATGTGGGATGCCGGAAGTGTACTTGTAAATGCCCCCCCCCAAACCCCCCCCCCCCCAAAAAAAAATTATACGTCGCTGCTCCCTTTTAAATCAATAATAGTAATTTTTTAATATTTTTTTCTGTTTTTAGTTCAAAAATCATTTTGTAAAATCTAAAAATATATTTAAAAAAGCTAAAATAAACATTGTTTTAGATCTATAAAAAAACTGAATATTCAGGGCTTTTAATCCAGTTCTTTTAATCCATTTATAAAAAAATCTAAATATTATATCTAAAATGGTCCGGCCCACGTGATATCAAGTTGATGTTAAAGCGGCCCGCGAACCAACCCGAGTCTGACACCCTTGGCATAGAAGGTCAAGCAACACAGGTCAGTATTTCATCTTCACATTTACAGAAATTAGTACATCCAAAGTTGATACAATAGAGCAATTTTCCCACAGTGTATTTTCATATGACTGAACAATGTGACGTTCAGAAAAGGATACAAAGTGGGGCTTATTGTGTTTGCTGATTATTGAGTTTGTGTAAAAGCTATTGTTTTGTAGATGAAAAGCTTCTGCTGGAAAATGCGAACTTTCACGTACTTGTCAATTCCGTAGAACCACGCGATGGCCAGATTCTCCAGGATGACCACGATGAGCAACGGCAGCGTGGCCGAGTAGTCGTCAAACATGGCGACAAAGTAGTTTCCCGAGCGCTGCACAAAAAGCAGGCCGAGGAAAAAGGCCAGCACGCAACAGCCCACTGCGACAGAGGGGGAGAATATTAGAAAACCGCTCTCGGATCAATTACATCGACAGTGGTGGAGGTTAACAAACAGATCTATATATCACAACAAAACTTGACTGAGAGTGAGTACTTTTGCGATTTCCGGTTACGCAGTAAATGAAGAAACGTGTTTCCCTGACCGGTCAAGAGCTCCTTGCGCACTTTGAAGGTGTCGATGAGAGGTGTTAGGATGCCCTCGATGGTGCCGAACATGCTGCCGAGACCCAAGTTGACCAGCATGAGGAAGAACATCACCGACCAGAAGGGAGACGCAGGGAAGTGCGTCATAGCCTCCGTGAAGGCGATAAAGGCCAGGCCTGTTCCTTGCACCGTCTGGTGGGAGGGCGAAGGGGATAGTTACCGTTTCATTCCCCCCAAAAACAGCAACTATCAAATATTTTGTGGCTAGAAAAAAACAATATGATGTATTCATAGTCATGGCTATTGTAGCATTTGTCATTTACCTTATTGAGTTCATCTTCAATTCTACAAGATTGCAATCCGAGTTTGAAAAAATTGTCCTTCTTGACGCTTTTGATGTGTTCAATCATCTCATGGTATTCATCCACGCTCACTTTGTGACTGAGGTTGATGTGGTTGGGGATCAGGTTGGTCTCAGAACCATTTGCCAGCAGACCCAAAATCTTGTTGCTGTTGCTGATCAAAACAATACAAAACACAGTTGACAATCGAGTGTAGCCTTACTTATCTAATCTTTACGTCTTTGTGACTTGTCTTGTAAAGCATGACAGACGAAACCTGTGAGGCGGCAGTCACTCACAGTTCCACGCATCTGCCGTTCATGATGTTGGCCTTGAAGCCGAGCACTGCGAACACCACCAAGGTGGCCAGCACGGACGTGAAGAAGTTGATGAACGACACCAGCACGGCATCAAAGTGGCAGTTGTTGTTGCGCTTGTTGTAGCTGGAGAAGGCGATGACGCCGCCGAAGCCCAGGCCCAGCGCAAAGAACACCTGCGTGGCCGCCTCGCGCCACACTTTGGCCTCCAGCATCTTCTCCAGCTGGGACACAAACAAAGGAACATGTTGGGTGAGCTTCCTTTTATATATGCAAGGAGACTCTTTCAATTCAAGCCACAATAAAAAGCACAAATCAAAATATAGTCATATTTCAAAAGCTGTTCTTGCATTGCACTGTGGCTTTTTGTTTTGTCAGGCGAGTGAACTACTACACCATCAGGCAGCTTTCGTTGTTAATCAAAAAAGGTGGATTATGGATAATCTAACACTTGTTTCCATGGTAATGGAAGATAGTCAGAATCTGCAGCCTGAGAGTGATTAATCTGTTACTGCAATGTCAGTCAATCATCTCACACACTCATTTTTTGTCTGTTTTTCCCCCCTCAGGCAGAGTGGGCTATTTGAAGTACTCAATCTAATTAGTACGGTAAAAACATAAATGTAAATCAATTTATTCTTTTTGAAGAACATAATTTCATCATCTTTCCAGGAGAAACCAAAATGATGACTTCAAGACCGTGGAAGACAACGGCTCTGATCTCAGGGCTGACCTTGGGTGTGAACATGTGGCGAATCCCATCCATGGAGCCCTCCAGGAGCAGTGAGCGAACCAGGAAGCAGATGAGTACCACGTACGGGAACAACGAGCTGAAGTACATGACCTGTGTGTACAAGCATAGCATACAAATTTAGTCTTATATTTAAAAAAAACCACACAATGGTGTACACAAACTGCCATATTTTTGGACTATAAGTCAGACCTTAGTATAAATCGAACCAGCTAGATATATGTGTGTGTATATATATATATATATATATATATATATATATATATATATATATATATATATATATATATATATATATATATATATATATATATATGATCTCTTTGTATATTTTTGCTTTGTTCTTCAAGCAAAAACAAAGAGAGAAAAGTTTGACTCATTGGCTGTTGTCAAGCAAAATTCTGCTAGGTTAAAGCAAATATGGTGAGGACAGATCACCAAAATACTCCTCAACTGTTATAATCTTTAAATACTTAAAGGGGTCTTCTAAAATTAATGAGTTATTCTTCCTGCCTGGACCACACTGCCCTCTGTCCCCCGTCCTCGCCATCTTTAACAATCAGCCAAGGGAAAGGGCGCGTGTAACCATGACAACCGGATCCCCTTTCACGCCCACCCACACTCAGTTGAGGGTATTCCTTGAAAAAAAATACTCTTTGTGCACACAGGAGGAGGAGAGGCACATTAATATTCTTTTGTACTCACTCACACTTGTAACATGCCTGGGAGGGGAGGGGGCTCCTCCAGGGAAAGTTTAGACTCATGGCGTCTCTATGACCCATCTAGACACACCTGGTAAAACATCCACATATGTACTGTGTATGTTATCTTCAGGGATTATTTCTAGCTTTGTGCAGCAACTACTGCAGTGGCAGCACTAAAATAGAGCAGAGTGGCAGCGGGCGATAGCGGTTTGACAAAGGCAGAGGCTGTCAGCCACATTTCAGCCACCGAGGTCAGATGGGCAGGGACAGTTTGGCTGGACAAATCAAGATGGCCATTGATTTCGGCATCCATCTTGTTTTGTTCGGGTCCGCCATGTTGGACAGTGGCCAAAACAGCAGGACAGCTGCCGTGATAAACAGACTTTTAGGCCCAGCTAACAAAAAGCTAAAAAAAAAAAACTACAAATTGATAAGTGATGCAAAAAGGGGACGTCTTTTGAGATATGTTCCAGTCTAATTTAATATTTTTCATGCATTTTCTGTGGTGGCTGTGCAATGGAATCGATAGGCCGCAAAAGGACATACCACAGCTGGAATCATCCATAGAGCAGAGAGAAGTCTTCAAAAATCAATATCTCAGAAAATAATTCAATGTATTTATGAACTCTATTTAGATTTTGTCTAAAAACATGTATGCAAGGGATTTATTTATGCTGTGTATAAACATCACTTGATCTTGAGTGTAGTAGGGGTGTGACGTAACACGAAGGAATGAAACCAAATTCAAACATAAAAAGCATTAAAGCTCTCCTCCTGTAAGATTAAATGCTGCCATTTTTTCCAATTAGCTCTAGCTTGACCCCTAAAGTCCAGCGGCTAATGCTTGTCATATGACAAATAATGAAAAGAGAGAAAAGAAAAAAAGGAGGTACGCAAAGGTCTTAATCCTTCCGGATGCTAGTCATGTTACTGTCAGCTTTGAAGCGGGAGGTCAGCGTATGTAGGTGAGCTTAAGTTAGAATCCCTTTGGGGAAAAATCACAAGAACAACCGAGGATGACACTATTTGTGATTTATTCCCTTAACATTGCAATCTTTTAAAATATGTTGTCACTTGCTTCGTTTTATCAACTGTGAATTATTAGCGATGTTATACTTTATTTCTGTTGAGGTAAAAATTCTTTAGTCTCGGAATCTTCTCACAATTGAATTCTCTCAACATTACGATTTTCTTCCAAGTGATGTTACAACTTCATCCTCTCGTAATTCCTCCCCCCCCAACCCCCCCCCCCCCCCCCCCGAATGCTGGAACTTTATTTTTTTTAATATTGCATTCATTCCCCTTAACTATTATTCATTTATTCAACTTCTGTGCCTTATCCTCACGAGGGTCGTAGGGTTGCCAAAGCCTATCCCAGCTAACTATGGACACCCTGAATTGGGTGTCAGCCAATCGCAGCTCTAATGTATTCTAACTCATTTTTTCATAATGTTGAAGCCTTCCTTATCCTCTTAGCATTTTTAACTCAACAGCCTTTTTAACAGAAATGCAACTACGTACTTGGTAAAACTCTACTTTCATCGCTTAGTGAGCCTTCTGAGATTGCTCATGAAGACCTTTATTGATATGGGGTCCACAGTTGGATCTCCAAAACTTTTGCCTTTACGTGAGCTAACAAGCTGCTAGAGCACATGTGTCAAAGTGGCGGCCCGGGGGCCAAATCTGGCCCGCCGCATCATTTTGTGTGGCCCGGGAAAGTAAATCATGAGTGGCGACTTTCTGTTTTAGGATCAAATTAAAATGAAGAGTATAGATGTATATTAAATTTCCTGATTTTCCCCCTATTAAATCAATAATTGTAATTTTAAGCAATTTTTTCTGTGTTTTTAGTTCAAAAATCATTTTGTAAAATCTAAAAATATATAAAAAAGCTAAAATAAACATTGTTTTAGATCTATAAAAAACTGAATATTCAGGGATTTTAATCCAGTTCTTATAATCCATTTATTAAAAAAAAATCTAAATATTATATCTAAAATGGTCCGGCCCACATGAAATAGAGTTGACGTTAACGCAGCCCGCGAACCAACCCGAGTCTGACACCCCTGTGTTAGAGGATTTCCCAAAAACTGAGCAAGTAATGGCCAATTGGTCTCTTCAAACAGTTGCCAACATGCATTGTAAGCTACCTTTTTTTCCCACTTTTATCAAAGAACACAGAAGGTGAGAATACCTTGCCAGAGGACTGGATGCCCTTGATCATGGCCAGGCAGACCATGGACCAGGCAGCCAGGAGGCACAGCGTCATCTTCCAGTTAAGTCCTCCGCCTTCAGAGATGCTGTCGGAGATGTCCAGGGCTTCACGGTACCAGTAGTAGGTGGTTGCTGAGCTTTTCTTGCACTCAGGTACCACATCTGCACAGTAACAAGACACTATGTAGTATGTATGTTTTTGTTTTGGACATTGCACATTTCAAAACAACTCAATTTTCTTAAAATGCAACTTTATTTTTGCTGATAAATGAAAGTTTTTCATATTTTGAGAAGTGACGATTATCGCAAGTATGTGCCAAAGCATTGCAACTCACATTTTAACATTTTCTCATGAGTAAAAAAAAGGTCCACTTTTTGCATCCTTAGAATGTAAAATCATCTTACCTGTGCTGTTCTGGCTTTTGACGAGTGGACACTCGTGCCAAGGAAGCGGTTGCTGAAAGGACTGTGAGAAATAGAAGAGACTCCAACTGATGATGACATTGTAGTAGAGAGCCACGAAGAAACACACCTGCACAGAGCATCTATTATTGGAAGATAGGCCTTGAAGGAGGCCACATGGCTACCGCTTCCAGCTATCGGTCAGCGCAGGACTCACCACGCAGCTAGCGAAGCCGATACCCCCCAGTCGAGGGCTGATGTAGTTCCACACGCCGATGCTGCCCCGGCGGATGCGCTGACCCACGGCCAGCTCCAAGAAGAAAAGCGGGATGCCAATCAACACCAGCAGGATCAAGTAGGGCACCAGGTATGCACCTAATATTCAAAATAACACATACAGTACTGTACACTTACATTAAAAAAATAAATAAGCACAGGTGTCAAAGTGGCGGCCCGGGGGCCAAATCTGGCCCGCCACATCATTTTGTGTGGCCCGAGAAAGTAAATCATGAGTGCCGACTTTCTGTTTTAGGATCAAATTAAAATGAAGATTATAGATGTATATTATATTTCCTGATTTTCCCCCTTTTAAATCAATAATTGTAATTTTTTAATCCATTTTTTCTGTGTTTTTAGTTCAAAAATCATTTTGTAAAATCTAAAAATATATAAAAATATTTTATGTTTTCCACTTTAATATGGAACATAATGATTAAAAGAGATTTTCCTTTACTAAGAAAAAAAAAGCTCTCATAAACATTGTTTTAGATCTATAAAAAGTGGAATAGATAGGGCTTTTGATCCAGTTCTTTTAATCAATTTATTTTAAAAAAAATCTCAATATCATATCTAAAATGGTCCGGCCCACATCAAATCGAGTTGACGTTAATGCGGCCCGCGAACCAACCCGAGTCTGACACCCTTGTACTAGAGGGCTTCCCCCGAATTTTTACAGTACTGTATAAAAGCAAGTTAGAATTGTCCTCCTTCAGGTTATTGGCTATATATAGACAATGTGAAAACCTAACTTTCAATTCACTTCACTGTGTAACGAACAGATAAAGTTCAGATTCACTTTTTTCTTGGCTTTTTCAGTTCTTCAACTTAAGAATAGATGTGGCGCATGACATTGTGACCACTAAAATGGCTGTCGAAAAGATAGGAACAGTTTTTCTTCTGTTGATTTTGCTTCTTTGAATCTCAACAATTATATTTTAGGATCATTTTTAATAGACAATTAACTAAAGTAAATTCACCTGTACTGTATTTGATAAATGTTCTTTCATAAGCTCTCTTCCAGCCATCCGTTCATTTTGTTCATAGCTTATCTTAATTTCAATAAGCTATGATCGCATTTTGGCCTCCTTTGATAAGAAATCTCTTGCTTCTAAGAGGTAATGAAATGTGACACAATTTAGAGGGGGTCTAAAATAACTCAGGAGGGGTATTACTCTGCTAAATCCTCCCGGGAAGTTTTGGTAATATCCAGCATGTTCCCAAAACCCAGCTCGAGTAGCATTGCCTCATACCTTCCAAAACTAGAGAATGTGACACAAGCACCCGTTTGACAGTTTTTTCCCCCAAAAAAATGCACGCAAAATTATGTTAGCATTGTTTGCATAATGCAGCCCCATTTTTAAAAAAAATCTTTGTTCAGATAAAATCTGTTTATTGTTTAAATGGACAGACAGGATATTCTCACTGCCCCTCCTATGTGTAATGCTTGTGTGTATGTTGTCTTAAGCATCAGAACTTATTCTAGCTCATTGCGGGGAGTGCCTAAGACATCAGGCAACATCAAATACACACCCACCTTCCAGGTGGTCTCCCATTGTCTTTCCAGAAGAAAACAGTTTTAATCTTCCCCCAAAATAGCCGTTGGACTTTTGCAGAAGTCCTGGTGTGTCCTCGCTAAATGTGCAAAGGACCATTTATAGACCAAAACAACCTACAATGGACTAATGACCAGGATAAGGTAGTAACCTGTTCCATGTAATTTATTAATATACTCAATTTTACCAATGAATCTGCAGGGCATGATGACCAATTCGGATTTTTTCTTAAGATTTCAAACATATGCGATCCACAGCGTGACTGAAATGCATTTGTGCCATTATAAGCACGCGTATTGGGTAACGCGTGACAAGTTGTCACCTGCCTCAGTGTTTATAAAAGTAAATCGGGAGGTTTCAGGAGGATTTTATGCTACTGGAGACATTTGTTTATTCTGATATCTTCATGTACTGTGCCAAAAAGCTAAATATATTTTCTACACCTTTGTATACCTTCAAGGTATCAGATAAACACTGGATTTCTATCCAAATAATAGTAAGCCCAGGTGTGATATGAAAATTTCATAATTGGCTGTTGATACAGCATGAAAAAAAAAACTAATAAATGTCTCTCATGTTGACTTGAAGTGTTAATGTAGGCAAAGTCTTTGTGGCCAAACCCTGAAGCAAGATTTTCAAAGTGACTCATTTATATTAAACATAACAAGAGGATTAGTTGAAACAAGTGTGTGAGAAAACATACTTTCACATTCAACCTCATTTCCCCGAAATGGGAGTCCATGAATAAGCAAGGCTCAATTGTATAACATGCCATTGTTGTAAATTACATAATTTCTAAAAAATGTAAGCGTGTCTTTAATAAATCTACAAACTCCTTCAATTTTATTGTCTGAGAATGAATTGAATCCACGACTTACTGTTGTAGCTGCTGCTCTTTTGGTTAACAACTGCAGCTTCCTACATTGCGGTTGCTTCACAGGCCAAAATTTATAGCTACTGACTCATTGAGAGAAAGTTAGATAGTAGCCCTGACATCCTTCTCCACCTAGCCATTTGCATCTTTAAATAGCCAGCAATATGCACCATGAAAGGAAAAGCATATCTTAATGGATCATGTTAACTACATTGAAGTTCCAGGTGTGTGTTTATTCTCGTTCGACACTTCATTTAAACGCACACACACACACACACACACGAGCAGGGAGGGTGGAGCTGCTGAGGCCTCAGAGTCAGCCACTTTAACCCAATGGCACTTAAAACAACCCTGACCCCCTCTGTGAATCATGGAAGGAACATGACTCACAGCCTTCTGTGTGCCAGACACTCCACTATACAGGAGTCTTAGAGCAACGTGAACTTGAGCGAGCAAGTCTAAAATTGCCATTCCATAGGCTGATACACAAGGTCTGCTGCTTCTAGTATTACATTCCTACTATACTACTATACTGGTAATAATAATTTTTATACTACTTTACAATAACTACTTTACTAACGCTACCATGGGTTTACGACAGTTTTATCATCAATTCTTCTATTGACCATGATAATAAAATTAATAATAAAGTACTACGTTACTACCAAGCTATCACAGAACAGCTTACTTGGCCACAACTACTACTTCTTGATGAATACTTTTCTTTTAATTCAGTTACTACGTCTACTAACATTACTATTTTATTCCTACTACTTTATGACAACCACCACAACACTACTAATATTTTCCTAATACTGCCAGTGATTAGATACGCCTACCACTCTAATTAGATCTAATACAATACTTGGGTATTAAAAGATTAAATCCTTTGCACAGACATTGGCTTTTTGTGGAAACTAGTGACGACTTAGAAGAAATTTATTACGACAACCATAAAAAAGAGAAAAGCAATAGTTCTTTTTTTTTATCCCTCATGGGAAATTCACTTGCCACTGCAGCATCGAGAACATATATAGAGCATACTAGAACAATAATAGAATAGGTAGTATTAAAAGTAATAATCAGAATTATAATTTGCAAGAACAATAGTGCATTTATTTTCAGATTTTCAGAAGAGGCACAGAGTAATTGTTGGTGTTATACGCCTTGTAGAGTCATATGAAGAATGGGTACAGACAAAAACAATGTTATTTTAGTGTAGTGCAAGAAACTTTGAGGTTGACAAAATTCCCCAGTAAACATATTCCTTCCTGTCACGTGGTGGATACTATACCTTATGTTAGTATTGTTTTGACACTCTGCGTGTGCTAATAATCATTACCCCCACAAAATTTCTTCAAGGATCAGAGAAAATAAAAAAAAACATAACTTGTCGGCACTGAAACATCTTAAAAATGTGTTCAAAACTACTATACTTTGACTTCACCTTTTGAAATCGATATTTCATATTTGAACTCCTGCCAAAATGATAAATTAACGAAACCAACGTACACATACGGATGGTTTTCAACTCAGGTTTTTCGGTCAGCGCTGTGGCAGTAATCTTAAATACAAAGTGGGAGCTAACTATTGCGTTATTGTTTTTCTTATCTTTTACTAAAGGCAATGAATGAAGCGTAACAAGAAATGACTGGCTTAGTGATACTTATTTCAAGTCAATGGAAACGTGACCAAACACTGTTCTCGTGACCAATTCAAAATTGACCAATCCTTCTACTCACCTCCTCCATTCTTTTGGCAGAGGTAGGGGAATCTCCAGACATTGCCGAGGCCCACGGAGAAGCCCACCTGAGCCAGGATGTACTGCAGTTTGCTGTTCCAGGCCGGCCGCTCCTCCTCCTCCTCCTCCTCCTCGCCGTCGGAGCCACCCTCTTCCACGTTGCGTGGCTTGCCGTCGCCGTCATGGCCGCCGATGATCAGCGAACTCTTCTTGAAGGAATCATCACAGGCATCCTCGTTGGAAAGCAGGTCCCGTGCCGACTCTGTGACATCGTCGTCAAGCTCTCTCTTGACGGCCTTGCTGTTTTTGGGCATTTGATAACGCAAACGAGGGCGAGAGATGCCACCTGCTTGTTGTCGTATTAGTCTTAAGGTATTGCAATTGTTCAACTTTTCTCTTTGTTTGAGTCTGTGGAATTTCCAAATAGAGGTTTGAAGACTTTATTTACTTAGTCATTCTCACCAGATCTGTGGGGAACAATAGAGAAATTAATCAGTAGATCACGCAATCATTTTTTTGGTTTCTCTACAATATTGGAATGAAAACATTGCTTTTCCCCCCAAAAAAAGACTAAAGTACTATTTTTTCATTTTTTTATTTTCACCCTTCAACTTAAAGAAAATGAGTTTTTTTCCGGCATTTGCTTTATTTAATATTTTTTCCCTCTTCAACTTAAAGAAAGTTTTTTTTCCTCTGACATTTGCTTTATTTAATATTTCTTCCCTCTTTAACTTAAAGAAAATGAGTTTTTTTCTGCGATTTGCTTTATTTAATATTTTTCCCCTTTAACTTAAAAACGGGTTTTTTCAGAAAGAAATATCCTCAAAGACAATTTAATATCAGTAAATATTCTGTACAAGCCATTCATAACCTTGGAGCGCTGCTTTGAACTGTATTGTCTTTCTTTGTCCTCAGTTTTCTTTACCAAAGCATGTTATCGAAACCTGGGAACTGTTTTAAACTGAGGACAAATATGATGTTTTTTTTCCGTGAAATTCCCACAAAGAGAAATTATTTACATTACTGTGAAAACAAACCACGTGGCGGGTAAAGCGGCAGGATGGAGGCTATCGCATTTCTCCCTCCTCCTCAATAAATGATCGAGGGAGGGGGGGTCATTTGCATAAAAAAAACCAAAAGCCGTTGACCCTAAAACCCTCAAATGTCTCCATCACATGTGGCCGTTGGGGAGAGCTGGAATAAGTACTTTCACATTTATTAAATAACATCACCCAACGATATGGAATGCCTATGTGAGGTTTATGGGTCATGTTTTCCCTTCTTCATCCAATTGGCAAGACGTCTGCCTAATTTAATTTCTTTGTTTAAACGTCAAATGCTCAGGTGACACAAATGTGCAATTCCAATTTTCAATGCCCATGAATTTTATCATTCATCCAGATTTACATCCACATAGAAAACCTGATATAAATCCTGAAATCAAAATTATTTTTACTAAAGGCAGGCCTCTGGGTTTTCGCGGGTATCAGACGATGCGAGAGTGCATTTTGCATTGTCTGGCGGTGTCTGATGAGTGATGGGGAGGGGGGGACCCAAGGGTGTGGACGACACGCCACGAGCAACATCAGGACATTTTGTTCAAATTCTCTATGAACACAAGGATTTAAAACACAAGAGTTAGGCCGATTACTAGATTTACATAGTTCCAGATTAGCCTAGCTTTCTTAGATGGATGCTGCTGAGTAACCTTCACTGCGTCGATGGGGTTGTGGAGAAAAAAAAAAAAATTACCCACGAGGTGCCAATCATGCCATCTTCAATTTTTTGGATTATTATTATTTTGATTATTTTAGAATACTGTCATGATGTACAATCCACGTGACTCGTGCCATTTATGAGCTTCCCTGCCTCCGAGGCGTCCTCATGTGATATTTCATCATCCCATCCACGCGCGCCCGCGTTTGGTACCTCGGTAGCCTCACATGCACGCGCACGCACATTCTCATATAATAGGGATACTTCATGGTTGGAACTCACCTCAATGAAGAAGAAAAAAGCGGAGAAGAAGCGTAGACGTTTCAAGGGATGAAATTGTGAGAGCACATGCATGGGGCGGACATTATCACTCGTTCTTAAGGCGTCCAAAATGTGCGTCCTGTGTTCTGTGTTCAGTTGGTACTGATGTGTTAGTGGTGCGCTTCTCCGACACAGTCAATTCGTTTCCAGTACAAGCCCCGGAAAGCCAAGGGGGCATGCACTCACATCTATCTTCACCAAATCGTCATACAGCGATTTTCATCGAAATTTCTACCATATATGCTTCTAAATGTATACTTTTAAACAAAGTGGATGCACTTGAGGGAATTTTTAAAGAGGTTTTAGCGTTTTACTGGCGCACTCTTAGCCATAAACACCCCCGTGTTTTCTCAGTTTTGGTACGTTCCACTACTAGTTTGTCATTACGGAAAAGGGTTGGCTCTTAACGAGCAATGTGCGTCTGTTAGTAAACCGCCCAGGAAGCTCATGTGTGTTCTCCTTCTCAAAGACCTCTTTGAAACTATTTTACTAATGTTCTTCTCTTGTTATAATAAACCGGTAGGCAAGAATGAACATGTTTCCTTGGAAAAATCCCTGTCATGACAATGGATATTAGCCCTTTTAAAAATAATGTATCATTATTATTATTTTTTCCAAATTGTTTCTTGATTAAAGAAACAGAATGGATAAATCAGCAATATTTATGTCCCAAAACATTCACTGGTGTGGGTTTAGGTGCATATTTTAGGCTTCTCCAGTGCATCTTAATGAAATGTTGTATCTTATTGAATGATTTTTGAGTGAATCTGTAAAAAGTCCCTGGACCTGAAAAAGTTTTGAAAACTCATTTAATCTTTTAATATGACTTATTAACGATGTATTGTCCATTTTATGATACAATGCATTGCTGAAAGAGACATAAAAAGACCTCCATGGGCAACAAGCATCACAGACAAGCCCCCAAAACGACCTCATTTAACAGATGAAAGTAAAATAGTTATAAAACAACACGGCAATTTATTGAGAAAAAAAGTTTTCATGCTGACACTCCTCCAGGCAAAATGATCTTTTCATATTTCAGTGCACTTTTGTCTTATGATTAGGTTTGTGGCTATACAGAACCATTCCCCCTTGAAGGCAGAAATACTTGATTTTATCCTGCAGATGCCTTTTTGCATCGTGCTCACAAAACTGACCTCGAAGAAACGAAAGCACTTTTGGTCTTCAGATAGGAGAAGCAAAATATCTAGCGGTTTTCTGCCAAGGCCACACCTGGCCTCATTGCAAGTTAAAATAAGTTACAAAAAAACAAAATACACCTGTAAGACGGGATTCTCCAACATTTTTAACCCAATATAATATATAGTATATAACCCAAAGCACATTTGTGGATGGTTTTTGACTTAGCACACCTATTTAATAGTTGATGGCATGCTTGTGACTTTGGTAACATGAAGCTGACGGAAAGTTGGCGCATATTGTTTCAAGCCGTGCATCACAGACACGTTAGATCTCAGTGGACCACCCTGCCAAGGCAAAGAATCAATTCGTAATCAACTCAATCAGTTTGCCACTCAGCTTAAAATATACTTGGAAAAGAACTGGTATTTTTCATTGTATTAACTAGTCCTCTTCAATCGTCAACAAAGGGATGACCTGAAATCCCATTTTTCACTGGTATTGGGGCACCATATATCTTTTTTTTTCTCTCTGGCATATCAACATTTTTAGGAACTACATAAGTTTTTCCTCACCTGTAATACAACTAGTGATATCACTTCGACCCCAGTGAGGCACCGTGAGCTCCTACAAATTGTTCTTTAAAACTTCTAAAACACCTTGCTATATTTACTCACAATACTTGTGTATTCATCCCAAAAAGGGACAACATCCTGCCCCCGCAGTCCAAAGCTTTGGTCGACGTCAATTATTTAAAATATCATTGTGGCACAATAAACTTTGGCGTCGTGGGACTACGACACTCACTGTGCAGAGAACAAGGTCTTTTTCATGTCTTGTGGGAAGCCTGGACTGCTGTGATATTGTGATAAAAGGTAAAGTAAACACTCATTCTACCTGTAGTTTGTGTTGTTGACCCTTCAATGAGAGTTTTGGAATTTTCCTTTCATTGGAGAATTCCAAAAATGACACTGTAATGTGTAGAAGTGACCACTAGTTGACCATGTCTTTGGAATTCACTTTGTATAGTAAGACATATAAAGTGTTTAAAAGGTAAAGAAAACAACTTCTTTCAAAATGCCAATGTATTGATTTTAAGTGATCAACCTTGACTGCTATTTGGTGCATCTTACATGCTACCTTTGAGTAAATCATCTGAGGAGCATGTGACCACAAAGAGGATGTGTGTTCGTTCTGATAATCCTTTTTATCATACAGGAAATAAGAACCAAGGTTAAGGCTAATCGGGAGGAGAAATGTTGGACTTTGTGAACTTGTTACACTTTTGAGGAATTCTACTAATCCCAGGATCAGTTTGAGTGTACGTACTTCGGTTACAATGATGCCAGAAAAAATCTAGAGGGTACAGAGGTAATATCTGGGGCCAAACAAGGCTAGCTTTGACCTGATAGAACTAAAGAATCCAACATCGCGACCCGTAGGTTTGCAGCGGATTAGCTCACCTCAATATTTCTCCTCTATAGCTCTTACATGGCTAAAATAAATAAAGTGTACCAGTGTTTTATCTGACTCAGTGCACAATGTATTCCTCAAGTGGAGTTTAAGTCAGGACACATTTGTGACTTTGTTTCCACGCAAACATTGTTTTGATCGTCATGGTCATCATCATAAGTTCTGTTTTAAATGTTGAGTGAGTCTTCAAAATGTAGCAAAGACAGTCCAAATTTGTTAAGGATAAAAGGAAAAACTGAAATTAGAGTGTGGCCCTCTGGTGGATTAATGGCATGATTTTTGTAACACGGATGGCACAAAGGGCCCAGGGACAGAGCTGCTAAGTAACAGCTTCAGAGAACTCTTGGACAGTCAAACACGCTATTCAAACTACTATTGACGAGTGTAATCTGTTGTGCAAACCTCTGGCTGGCCGCTGTCTGGCCACTGTCTGAGGTGCCTGAACTCGGACAAAAGCTGCGTGCACCTTGCACATGCGTGAACTAATTGGAGTGGACAAGACCTGCTGATGGAGGGTTTTTTCCTGATTCATCTGCACCGCGGAGTTGGCCAAACAAGAGCCACAATCTCCACTGAAGTTGTCCTGTGACCCGAGGAGACATATACCATGCACTTTTGCTGAGAGCACTCGCAGTAGCGTTTTAAAGAAGTGAGTAAAGCTTAAAATCCTTCACATCTATGTTGCATGAAGCTCAAATACATTTAACTGCAGAACTTTCACAACAGCTACAACTACCCCAAAGCCCTTTACAAAAAAACATTACCAGACACAGAAAAATACACAACACCCCTTGTCCTTTCCCACATCCTCTATGATTCTAAGAACTACTTCACATCTCTTATCTGCACCCGAAGATGTATGGTGAACTATCCGTCCGTCCAGTCCAGTTCTTCAATTGATCTACATCTTCGATCGGTTGACAGAAGACAAAGATTTAATAAGATGCAGTTCTCAGAAGCAGTGCTAAAGTAACCATGTATTTAATCAGTGATTTTGATATTATCTTGACTATGTGTAGTAATGTACATAGTACATACTGTACTGTATGCTCCAGCATGTTAGGGCAGGGCAATGTTATTTGATGTGTTTGTGTTGTACATTGAATGTAGACTAATATTTGGAACATTGAACACAAACAGGAAGCAGCACAGATGCAGGGATGGTTAGTGCCGTGCCTTGAAGAAAAAGCCAATGTTCCTGTTATTTTTCTCTGGGAATCCACTCTGGACGTGCCGTTCCACCGTGTGAAAGGCAGAGGAAGGAGACCGGGTTTCTTGTGGAGGGCTCTGATGGGAATGCAAACGGGAAAAGCAGCGTAGGCCCACAGGAATCTCATCAAAGACCGGTCAGCCCGGGTGCGGAGACTTCGCTGCGGGAGAGGAGAACTATGGGGAAAGTTTGCATTGTTCACGGTGCAACTTTTGTCTTGTGATTGTCACCTACAGTCACTGACCCCCCGGACAAGCCACCTCATTGAGATCACAAGTCCAATATTGGGCATTGTAGTTGGACCAACGACGACAAGTTGTTTCATAAGGTGATTTCAGGTTGTTAGACAATTGATTGTAATAGTTCTCTTTTAATGTATTTTATATGTTAACCCTAGAGAGAGGAAACATCATTTTGGGGGGAATTTCAGCCATTTCATAGGGTAAAATTTGACCTGTCTGTTTTCTTGGATTAATACAGTTTTTTTTGTTCCAACTGATCCAACACAAACAATTCAACCAATGAGGTTTGTGCTGAAAAAACGAAGCACCTGACTGGAATCCACTGATTGCATGTCTAGGATACCAGATTGGTGCAAACGTTTCCTCTTACAGGTTGAAACGAAAACCCGCAACGTCTGCGGCCCATTCTGGAATAGTTTGGGGACCACTGGATTAATATTATATTGCAATAATATATAATATTATATTGGTTTCGTTAATTACAGTAAGGAGACAAATCTGGGATCAATATAATTACTTCATATTTTTTTTAAACAGTTTTCTTCCAACTCCTCCTCCTCCTCTTCAGAAAGTGAACAATTACGTATTTTCTAATTGGGCTAATTGATCTTTATAGTATTCCGTAGTTAACTCTGTTACTATAGCAACGGAAACTTTCCTGGACGCGGAAGTAAATCGTTTGTTATTCAATGTCACAAATGGCGCGCTGTAAGCCTTTTTTTCGTAACAGGACGACCAATGTGACAATTTAGCAAGTATTTTCCTGTTGCAAGGTCCAATATATATTTTCTGGTGTTTAAATAGCGTCACAACATGTTGGAGGTGCTTCTATCCTCTTCTGACACGGAGGACGAAGACGACAACGAAGAGGAGGTTGGAGTTTATTTACGTATTCGAAAGCAGGCTTATTCGTTTAAAAGGACACTTTAATTTGGACACAGAATAACTGTACACATTGGTGGTAATATATTGCAAACAATATGCAGCAAAAATGAATATTCTGAATTGACTCGGTTCTAGAAGTGGGCGTTCCCAGTATTTACCAGATTAAACTGCATGTGCATTGTGCTTAATTCTGCTTCGTTAGATTTATTGTCTTTCAGTTTTATGTATGCTTTATTTTAAATGTCTTATTGATATAGTTTTATCTGTCAGAAATAAATGTCATTCAATGACTAAATATCAATGCTCAGTTTCTATGGCCCCAATATTTAAAAACACTTGATGTTGCTAAATAAACTCCAGAATAATGCAAAAAAAAAAAGGTATTTGAGTAATATAGCATCCATTTTGTGACTTCAGGCTTATAATGAGATCCCAGCGTCAATGGTCTCCTACTTTGAGGCTTCCAGAAGGCGAGCTGCAGCCTGTGAGGAGCTCTTCCTAGAGGATCTTGAAGGTATGAGGTCTTAATAGTCTTCAAGAAAACAAGAAAACTGCAAGCGTGATTGCTAACCTTCTTAAACTTCTATCATGATAAATGAGAATTTGTGTGTTTACAGATCTGACTGCATTACAAGCCAATGAACAAACGACACAAGTGAACTTTATGCTGATTGACAAGAACACCAAGACTACAAATGAGCCAGTAACTGTCTTTCATTACATGGATAAAACTAAGAACGTGCTTATACAGTGGTGCATACAAACATTGAAAGTAATAGTCCACGTGTAAGATTAAGTCGTATGCCCTTGCACTAAAATTAATTTAGAGTAGACATTGTATGCCATTGTGTCTTGCCAATTATGCATGTTAACTATCCACTGAGGCAATAGTAGAGATCCGGATGCATGCATACAACAGTACATAAAATATCTCAAACTCAAGACCCAGAGAGAGATTTAAAAAAGTCATCCCTTACTTTCTGTAATTATGAAGATCCTTGCTGAGGATAAATTATGCTCTTCCACCTTTTGACTGTTATTTATGAAATGCACCATATACTGTCCTGGATTCTCTACCACCAAAACCAACCAAATAGAGAAAAGTTTTGCTGGATTTGTCATGGTTTGGTACTGGGCTTGCTGGGTCAGAAACCAACATATACTGGATTTCTTAGCAGGCCCACAGTAAAAATGAACACATATCCTAAATAAAATATGTTGAATTTATTCATAAATGACTTTTATTTAATGTGCGTGACTTTTAGTGTGTGTGAGTATTATTTTCGTTGGGTCTGGTGCAGGCAGGCAACTTTGACGAGCAAAGTGAAGACGACAGCGCCTCCACTGGCCCTGATGTGGAGGTGCAGGCGTGCCTCAGTGCAGCGCTGCACGACTGTCAATCTCAAGGTGATGCCGCCACATTATTGCTCAGTCTCTTCTAAACACTTAGATTTGTTTGTTATTACTCTTTTTAGATCCCCCATTAGAGGCTGGAGGCAAAGGGTTTCATGATGATTTATCACGACACAAACAACAGGAACTAGATTTTGACAAAGAACTGAAGAAGATGTTGGAAATGGCGAAGGTGAGATTAAGAAAGTCTGTGGGATCAGTCCAAAGAAGAAGAATTTTAAACAAATTTCTCTCCGTGTGTAGCTGCGTCTGAAGGAGGCTGATATGATGGAGATGAGGGCTCAGGAATTGCTTGAACAGGAGTTTCGTTTTCAACAGGTTGGTTTTGTTGAGAAAATGGAATACTAGGAAAAATTCAAAACACAATTCTAAAAATGTTGTTTTGTAAGAATACCTTCTTCCCAAAAGGAGCTGCTTGATGACTTGAAACGACAACTGGAGGAAGAGGTAAAAAAGGGGAATGAGGAGCAGAAGAAGCTGGTTCACCAGCAGAATGAAAAGGAGGAATTGGAAAAGTGTAGCGTTAGGAGCCCAGAAGAAGATGTGAAGAAAACGGCAAGAGCCAAAGTGAAAATAGAGGAGAGGAATGAGGAGTTGGAGGACAAAAAGCAGAAAGAGGCAGAGGGAAAACAGATAGGGGAAGAGCAAAGGAAGAGCAAGAAGCTGGAAGAAGGCAGGAAGAAAATAGCACAGAGTAACACGAAAGAGGAAGTGGACATGACTAGAAAAGAAAAGGAAAAAAAGAGGAAGCAAGTAGAGGAAGAAGAACCACAAAGACACAAACAAATACAGGGAGTACTGGAGGAGGAAGACAAGTGGAGGAAAGAAAAGGACGGGAAACTGAAGGAGAATGAACAAATGAGGAGGAAGGAAGAGGAGACGAGGAAATGGGAAAAGTGGGAGCGTGGGGAAAAATGGTGGGAAGAGGACGTCTGTAGAAGGGAGGTAGAAGAGGAGGAGGAAGAACAGGTAATAACGGAACAAGATGAGCAACGGAAGGGGAGAAATACAGAGGTGAGCCAACTTGAAGAAGAGGAAATGAAAAAGGAGAAGAATGTAATTAGGAGAAGCAAAAAGGAAGCGAGCGCAGCGCTTGAGGAGGAAACAAAGAGGAGAATGTGGGAGGAGGAGCAGAAAGAGACACATGGGAGGGAAATGGACCATGACGATAAGGGAAAGAGGAGAAAGAAGTTTGAAGAAAAACGCCAGAAAGATGAAAGTAGAAGTAGGATGGAGGATGAGGAAGTAAAGTGGCGTCCGCAAATGAAAGAAGAAGCAAGGATAACGGATGAGCATCACGAGGAGATGTCAAGAAAGTTTGTGGGAGTAGAACATGGGATGAAAGAGGACGTGGAAAAACAACTGGAGCAACAGCAGAAGAAGGGTGACGGACAAAAGAGGCAAAAAGAAGAGGATGAGGAAAATTGCTTGGTTGGGGAAGAGAAGAGGAAAGAGGCAGCTGAGGATGAAGAAAAGAGAAAGATGAGTGAGAAACAAGATGTGAGAATGAAGATGGAGGAACCGCAAGAGGGAGAAAGTGAGCCATTGAGAAAAAAGGAGGAAAGGAACAAGGTGCAAGGTGCAAATGGGAAGTCAGAAGAAGAAAAGAGGACCGTGGCGGAAGGAGAAAAGGGGGTGAGTAAGGAAGGGCACAACCGCACGGAGAAAAAAGAAAAGAAGGGGATTGAGGAAGCGTTAAAGTGGAATTCGGATGTGGAACAAAGAGAGACATTTTCTCCAAGAAAATTGATGGCGGAAAAGAAGATCAGGAAGAGTGATGACAAAGACATTTGGAATTTAAAGGAACTGCAGAAAAGGGAAGAAAGGATGGGTGAAGAGGTGAAGGTGCTGGAGAGGGAAAAAAGGGAGGCGGAAAAGATGAAACGGGGGGAGGAGATAACCAGAGTCATCGAGGGAGAGGAGAGAAGAAATAAGCAGATAAAAAAGGAAAGGGGAGAGGGTGACAAAGAGGCTAAAAAAGTTGTGAGGGAAAGCCAAGGTGAAGGGGATGTGAGAAGACTCACCAGAACAAACATGTATCAGAATATGCACAAGAACGACTATGAGAACCTAGATGAAAGCAATCAAATAAACAGCCATCATGGAACTGACAACAGGAAGCATGAGCAGATCGACCAGATTATCCAACAACACATTGATGAGAGCATTCATCGGCAAATCCACGGTGGCATTCGTTGGAACATTCATGAAAACATCCATAATAACAACCATCTGAAAATCAATGAGAATGAGATCATCCATGAGACAATTCATGAAAACATTGAGAACATTCACGAGAATACCCAGCAGAACATCCCGCGGGATGTCCAAACTATTGATAAGAAAACCCATCCTAACAGTGATGACAAAAACATCTACAAGAACATTCATGAGAATATCCACCAGAAATTCTCATCCCAAAGTGGCAGCTCCAATCAGGTGATAGATCAGAGGAGGCTTTCTTGGCTCAAAGGACACATCGCCTGGACGGAACTACGGAACAGAAGCAGGGACAGCGGCTCTGTTGGGTCCAGGAGAGAGTCCAAGCGGTCCGCCCAGGACAACGACCTTCCTCCACTTTGTCCCAGCACGCTACTAAGGGCTACAGGCCGGACATCACTGCAGGAGGTACACCAAGAAAAGCACTTGATTTTCAAGATCAGCTCTAACTGCTAATGTAACCCAACACATTTATTTAATATATTATTTAAACCAAATCTAAACTATATTGAAATGGCGGCACGCACGGGTGCAGCGTCTCAATGCTCTCCAGTTTGGTGTTTTTGCGAGGCAAACTTTTTTTTTTTACCAATTTCGTCATATGCAGCAGAGTATGATGACAATTAGGCTTTTGTCAAGTCAATGATGATGACAAAGCCTATGTCTGATTATTATTATTATTATCATTATCATTATTATTATTATTACTCATCACACAGAAGTCGAGTCTGGGACTGGAGTAAATAAGAAGATTTGATGAAGAAATGACTGAAATAACAGCATTTTGTGTCTTCAAGGTGACCATCTTGGTCCTTGAGGACTTGCCAGGCTGCTGTTTGTCTACTCTGGCTCAGTGTGTACGACTGCAGTCACTTACGTTCAGAAGATGTGGGCTGAAGTTTCTGGAAGGCATCAGTCAGCTGGCAGAGCTGGCCTATGTTGATGTGCAGGTCAGTGTTTGGCGGTGATGCCCATTTTTTAAAGGCAAATACCTTATTTTTCGGGGGTAGTATAACTATATATTTTTTTCTTGCAGGAAAACAAAATTACCAGGGTGGATTGTGAGAATATGAGTTGCCTGAGAGTCCTGAAGCTAAGCTGCAACAAGCTGACATCCATCCATGGCTTGAACGGCACAGAGAACTTGCAACTGCTAGAACTTTCTCACAACTCCATTACGCGCATTGGTAAACACATCTTGTTGCGTATTGAAATTTAGTGACCGTTTTTATGGTTCCATAATCCAATTTCACGCCACATTTAAATGTTTTTATCTTTGCGCTGTTTGAGGCAACTTTTGCAGAACCATATCAAATACAGGCTGTGTGATAAAGTCATTTTTTGTAATTCATAAAATAGTCCCATTTTGGATTCATTTGCTCAAAAGATCGAACATTTTCCACAAGGGGGCAGCGTTACTCTTTTCATATGCAATCATTATGATCACTGCTGCTGAGTCTTTGAGGAATCATACTGACCTTTAGAAGTCCCTAAAATGACACACTTCATACATAGCCTGAACTACATGTATTCAATATTAATGATATTTCATAGAGTTTTCATCATTGAAATGCAAATAATATCATATACTACTTTAAATGTCAAATATATTTTCATCTCACAATGAAAAAAGGACCCTTGTTTGATAACCATTAATATGCTATTTTACATACTTGGACATTTATTTTCAATTGATTATTTACTGGTTTTCAACCCTTATTTTTACATTTTACGTTAGTCCAAGAGATGACACTATTTATCCTTTTTCAAAGTATGCGGTCAGACTCCAGAACATTTAGCAGCTGAAATGATAATTGTCATATGTTTGTCTGTTATCCTCAGCTGGTCTGGGCTCTTTGAGGAGACTCCAACGCTTGTGTCTGGACCACAACCAGCTTGTCACCACCAAAGGGTTGAGGGACGTCTGCAGCCTTCTGCACCTCGACTGCTCCCACAACCACTTGGCCAGCGCGGAGGGTCTGGAGAGCAACGTTCTACTCCGGACGCTAGACCTGACCAGCAACAGCCTCACTGAGGTCCGCAAATATTTTGACATTAGATCAAAAATATAATATGTACAATAGAATTACTCTATCTGAAGTGTTGGAAAAAAATACAGAGGGAAAATCATTTGAAAATGAGAAGTTCGCTATTTTGAAATATAATTATTAATAAAAAGTAATGTTTGGGTGGCATTTTTAGACATTGGCACAACATAATGTGAAATTACTATAAGATAGAAGTGAACATAATTATTATTTATAAGAGAATTAGTGATGTATAGGAAGAAGTCCACGACACACCTTTAAAAAAATATTTTGATATGTACAGAAAAAACACACAATTATTATTAATATATAAAAATCTGCATTGAAGATGAACATTCAAGAATTTTAAAACATTCCTTGAAAAACAGTGGCTCACGTTTAAAATACCAAATCTCCAATAACAGCCCACTCCTAAAAATACAAAACTAAACATTACAAAACAGTCATTTTTGTGGTTAAAAATAAATGATATAAAAAGAATGAAATTTTTATTTTTTAAAGTTGTTTTTGTCTAATCCTCAGTCATTTTCCAAAATAGAATTTGTATACAGGTTAATCTGTCTGGTCAGTAATTTGGGAGTCTATTTTACCATATGCGGAAATGGAAAAAATGTACAATAACTATGAACATGAATGTTAAAGCTATAATTTAAGCAATCTAAAAGACACTAGAAGCTATTAGTCATTCAAATATGAGATGAAATGGTTCTCTTCAGGGTGATTGCACCATCTGACATTGATGGATGGAGCCCACTTAGCAGCAGTAGGCTAACGTTGTTGTAACCCCCTGAGCGCTCCTGTCGTTAAATGACAACTAGTCTGTGTTCCTCCACTCAATCAGCCTCCTGCTCTGCACGATCATGTCCTCCTCGGGGAGCTGCGCCTGGATGACAACAGCCTATCCTCACTCGGACATCTCCTTGCCACTTCATGGCTGCCCCACTTGCACATGCTCACCCTGTCCCACAACAGGTAGACTCACATGGTCACAATGAAGAATACTAATGTTCTAGTACTAAGTATATATGTATATAGCATATGCTCATTTACATGCTGCAGTGTTAAGAATGCACTCTAATGAGGACTGATGTACAAAGTCTTTTGAAAGACAATAATTTTTATTAATTGAACAAGATGATAAGTTGCTATCTTGGTGCTTTCGTATTTTTTTTCTTCCCATAAAAGTTTGAATTATATTGCATTGAATAGGATTTTAAATTTAAAATGATAAAATATTTGCAAAAAAGTTTTTCTTTTTGTGTGCTGAAAAGCATGAAAATTTGTGAGTGTTTAATTTAATAAGAGTATTCATTGTACAAAATACCCACATTAAACTGGTACCTGTCTAGAACAGCTCTCTATTTGATGCAGTATTACTTCAAGTACAATAACAAACCATGTGAATGAATGCCTCTTGATTGACAGTGTCAATCAACATTGAAGGCAAGAGTTTTGGCATCAGGTCTCATTAGATTGTGTACAAAAATAAACAGTCCTCCCGTGACATAAATTTTATATTCATGTCCAGTGTTATCAAATTGTGTCTTTGTGTGTTCAAGGCTCACACACCTGCCTAACATGGCTGTTCTCATATCGCTTGCTAACCTGGACCTGCGCTCCAACTGTCTGTCAGGTAATTTCATAATATGAATAACCTCAGAAAGTCTGACAAGAGTGGCATTTCTAATTATTTTCATTGAAAAGGGTCATTTAAGGCAATGGATTTTGAAATGTCAATTGTGGTTTCAAAACAATTCAACCCGTGTCTCAAGGTACCTCTGCGCATTGTTTTTTGTTCTTGTCAAATATATTGGCACATTGGTGCAATTTGTAGCTTGATAAAAAACATTTTACCAGCTTTCTAAGGATATTTTGAATACAGTAATCACTATGGGAGATGATCTGACCTATTCCAACACCAACTTGCCCAATTATACTATTAGTGGTCTATGCTCGTTATTTTAGGCATCTTGCTTCTAAATATCATTGTCAGGATTCATCATTTGCTCTCAGATCTATTTGTTATGGTAGTTTAGTTTTCTGGATTATTTTGGTTTTTATATCCATTTGTCACGCTTCTGTCTGGGATTTACTCAGTTCAAAACAGTTGGTTAACTCGCAGAAATGTTCTCCTAGACGTGAAGAACATATGCCAGAGTCTGGAAGGATGCTGTTCCCTAGAGGAGGTCCACCTCGCGGGGAATCCTTTGCAGCAAGAGAGCAGCTGGAGGTGAGATGAAAAAGACGCACAGTGAAATATTACTTCCAGCCCTTTAGGGTGATTTGTCAGAGCAACACATTCCCTGAATTTCCCAGAATTTCCCTATGGGATCAATAAAGTATCAAGCGACATTCCAACTTGAAGTTGAATCTCCCCGCTACTGATATTCTCTGGTACATGCAGTGACTTTCTCTATATCATTCCGTTCTCTCAAAGTATCTCGGTATTCCCTGATTTTTGGAGTATACTTTCCAATTTTGTTGTTGTCATTGTTTGAAGCTATTCGTACAGAAGTCAGATTCTCTAGTTTTCCATGAGTTTATACGATAAATATGCACAGAACCCTTCTGTGGGCGTGTCTGGGTGACCAGAACGACCATCTTGTAATTATAAAAGCTCCAAAACAAAGGATAATGGACTTCCTGCCAAAAAAGCCATTATTGCGCGGCTTTTTGATAATTGTATTATGGATTTTTGTCTCCTGAAGCAAAATTTGAGAAGCCAAATACAAGCTGAAAGATTTAGTTTCTTGATTCTTACACCTTGGTGTCTTTAAAAACCCGTTTCCCACTATTTTAAGAGTTCCCTAAAACAGCTGGACTCCCTGATGTTACAACACATTTAAAATGATCTGTATCACCACATTTGAAATCATGTTTTTTCTCTCAGGTTGGGGAGGCAGTTTGTTACAAACAATCATTGAAGCTTTGCAATTTAGCGATCAACTTCAGGGTTTTCAATTTAGCAACTGTGGGCCTGTTTTACTATCATTCCTAAGAGTGGCTATATTATTTATAACCTATTTTAAAAATAAAATGTCCTGGAAACTATTTTTAAAGCGTGGTGAAGTTGAGAGTAAGGAAGATAAAGCGGTTCAGAAACTGAGATGAGATGAGTAAAGTTGAAAGATGATTACCATCTAAATTTAAAGCAAAAAGTTAAAACTTAAAGCAAAATAGTCCAATAGCTGGGTGTGTCCATTATATTTTGTTTGTTTCCCCCCCCACTAAGTTTCACTGCAGAAACCGTTAAAAAGTACAGTAAACTTTATTTAATATGACTGCTTCAATATGGGAAAAGTATAGTGCTGACCCAATACGCTTACAGTGAACTCAATTTGAACCCCTGGGGTGCCTAAAAGTGCAATTTAGACTTTGTATTTCCACTTGGCTGCCTTTCATTCAGATCTAGTGAAAACAGTGGCGAGTATTAGGAATCTTATCACTGTAGAAAAAAAAACCACTCATCCTGATACATTTAGCTTTCATCATAAAAGAGGGCTTTCTGAAAGCATGTCCTTCCTGTTTTAAATATATTGAACATTTTCATTTAAGACTGTGGGGAAATAATGTATAGTGACTATGTGCATGTTATTATTACACCAACATTGACAATATATGACATTTTTGATGCTGTCGTGGAAAACATTATTTCCACAAATTCTTTTCACTCATCTGAAATGCAGCAGTCCCTTAAGTTTCATCCAGAAACCCACCACAGAGTAAATGTTTTCCAATTGACGAAAGGAAATACATTATGCGTCTTTTATATGTTCCTGCAATTTAGTGTTTTTCAATTAGGGTGAGAATTTGCATTAACAGCACATGGACATAAATTATTTGTTTCTTTCCAACCGACTTGTACACTCCCCACCTCAGTGAGCTCATATGAGGTCGGAAAGGGTTTTATTTATTTAAGTTTGGGTCTACGTTCGAAGAGCCCCAGACAACATGCCCACAGGCGCGGAACAGAATCCAAATCTGTGTCAGTGAGACGACACGTGCTAAACAAAAACACAGTCAGCCCATGGCAGACGGCAACCTGCTGTCAATCACCTACACTGAGCAATTTTTTTAAACATCTTGTGTTTAATATTGGATAACATAAAGCAGCCTTTTCCAAAAATGTCAAGCCCTCCTTCCACAGAATGTTTTGGCGCATTTCCTGGTCCCTGCATACATATGTATTTCATTCGTTTTCTGTACCGCTTATCCTTACAAGGGCTGCGGGGGGTGCTGGAGCCTATCCCAGCTATCTTCGGACCAGAGGCGGGGGACAGTCTAACTTGGTGGCCACCAATCGCAGGGCACAAGAAGGCAAAAAAACATTCACGCTCATACTCATACCTAGGGGCAATTTTTTCGGGGCCGATCAGGCTACCATGCATGTTTTTGGATGTGGATCCGATCCCTGGAGGCTCCTCACTGTGTGGAGTTTGCATAATCTCATGTTAGGATAAGTGGTGCGGAAAATAGATGAATCCAGAAAAACTCTTTACTCTTGTATGCCGTTCCTACTATCCATTATGAATATCTTTTGTTTAACTTTTTTTTAAATAACACATTTGTCGCCCAAGGTTGTTTTAAAATAGTTATTATCATTGCTGTTCCCCAGTGTCCCACAAAATTTCCAGCTCTATATTTTCCCACATTTGAATGCTCCGGAAAAGTCTGTTTCCCTGGAAGATACTTGGGATTCCACTACTTGGACATCCTTAGCCTCGGGCTGCCATTACAACCACAACAGACTGCCACTCATTGGGTCCCCAACCCTTACAAGGCTTTGCTACTTAAAACCACTTCTTAAACTCTCCTAAAGTCCTGAACCACTTTTTGTTGTTGTTGTTGTCATTACTCTTTTTGTAATAATTACAGATGACAGAAATACAATCTGAGAGAGAGAGTGCATATTGTGCACATTTTTTTAGGAAATTTGGGTGTGGGCCCCTGGAACATACCCATATCATTTATCTGTTATTTCAGATGCTTTCTGCGAGAAGCAGTGTCCAGTCTTAGGATCATTGATGGAACCGATGCAGACATCCTTCAGACAAACCCGGCAGTTTCCCGCCACACTGGCTCGGCCTCGTATGACTTCTTCAGCTTGATTCAGGGACAGCGTCAGCAGATTGATGAGTTACAGCTTCAACACAGCGAGCAGCTCAGGTAGATAACAAATAATCCTGTCAATACAGGTTCTCACCATGCTGTAAAAGAAACAATAGGGCGGCACTCGTACTGTTTATAATATTTTAGGGGGCACAAAAACTGGTGGATCTGGTCACAAAGTGCGATAATGGTATACTGTCTCATCCGTTAGCTGATGGTCCCACCTCACTATGTAAAAATGATTTTTAATGCTTCAAAATATGGATGTGGTCACGTTCTGGCTTTCTTTACCAGGAAACCAAATAGCACACCAAGCAACCAATTATCTGAGCTGGATGGTACAAAGTCTACATTATATTTTTTTGTCTCGTCTTGAGAGAGTCACGAGCCGGCCAGGAATGTAGGGTTACCTTCTTGTTATGTCTGATGCACAGGGTGTAGCGAGCCTTAAGACAACGTCCATCTATTTTGACAGGGCCTTCCATGGCGCTGGCCCGCGGTGCTTGTGGGACCACCAAGGCTTTAAAATGCCGGTCAACTTTCCTCTCGTCTTCGTGACCCGTCCAAATTACGCCGCACAATAGATGAAACGTGGCGTCGGCGACTTGTACGGGTCATGCCGAGGATCGCTGTGGCTTGAGGGAGGGCTAGTAGCGTCGCTCACCCCTCAGAGTGTGCCCTCTACCCCCCTCTGGGCACTGGACAATGAGTCGGTCTGTGGTTTTTGCTTGGACCAGCGTCGCCATTTAACCCTTGGCCTGACCCAGTGTCACTGCGACGTTCAGACGAGTTGGAGCGCATTGCCCACACGGCCGACCGGTTAAGGTGGAGGAACCATGGGGTCTGAAGGGGTACGGTTTCACAACTTTTCCCAACAGGATGCAGGATGAAAGAGCACTTGCAGGCAATATCACTTTTACTTTTAATAGTCGCTTCACGTAAGACTGCTGCAAAGTGATCCAATATGTTGGACTGAGACTTAAAAATTACAGTTTAGACACACAACTACGAAGTCAAAGGTTCCATAGAGGCTGTGTGGTGAGAAGTAGAAACAAAATTCCCTGACTCTGGCTCATACTATACCTTACAAAATATAACAATCTAATTGAGCAATATGTTTCTGGGCTCATTTGCACCATCTGATCTTTAATTCACCCAGAATAGTTACTTCAAATTATAGTTATATGTTGACCGGTGTGTCGTCTGTCAGGATCTGAATTTTTTTTTTTTGATGGACCAAAATCCTCAAAATTGCCAAACATTAACCATTTTTAGGCCTCTTGAGATGCTGTGGAAAAAATGTTGGGCCTTAGTTGGGAAAGGTCAATTGATGTAGTTTGTCAAATTTTACGGGCTCAAGCATGTCAAGTAGCCACTTTAGTAGCAGTTGTAACTTTAAAAAGTTACGATACCGTCACTCATGAACCAAAGGGCCTACTGCCTAATCCTCATGGTTATCTGGAATAGATTCCAGGCCCATTGCGACCTTCGCAAGTACAAGCGTAATTCTTAGAATATTTGATCACCCATTAAAACTATAAGAAGTTTTTCTATAAAATGGTTTAGTGCAACAGTGTTTTACCTTCTCAGAGCGACCCTGGTGTGAACCAGCAGGTAAAAGAGGGATCACAATCCCTTTGGCCTCTAGACTCCTCTCCCCCTTGTCCCACTGTGAGGGAAAAGACAGGTCTTTGTAAAAAGGGATGTAGTCTACAGGTTACTGGCCGGTTACTCTATAAGAGCCCCCAAGGCTGGAGAAGAGAAAGGGGGCTGGATGGGGGGGAATCAGAGTCGTGCTGCTAATAGATTCATTAAGTTTCATTGAAGTTCTTTTGTAACTACTTAATCCCCTCTGTGAAAGAGTCATTATCTGCTGTTAAGAGATACAGATTCCGACCAGTGAGTTGAATCCAACTTTTTTTTGTGCGTCTATTCATTTTCAAAAAACTTCATTGGTGTAAATTAGAAATCATAATCTATACTATATAATCTGTACTATTGTTCAAAGTTCAGTGCTGTGTACATTACTTAACTCTACAACAAGCCCAAATTCATAACACCAGACAAAGCTGTATAATGAGCTCTTTACTGTTATTTCTTCAGTATTGTTCCTTAAAGCGATATTAATATTTTTTCCTTGGTGTCATGATGAATATGAATATGTACTGTCAATAAGATATACTGTTGGTGGGTGCTAATAATATGTGCTGGCGTTATTTAAAATTCTTGTTGATAACAGAAAAGCTTCGCACCCGTTAGACAGCGTCCAACTTTCTTGCCAACACTCGGTGGAAGCTTTGTACTTGGCCGAGGAGCAGCGACGAGCCATCGAGTGCTTCCACGTCGAGCAGACAACTTTGGAGGAAACGCATGTTGAGGTTTCACTCATCGCCTCCAGCAGGGACGGTGCACGGCCATTTTGTGATACACAAACGTCAACTGTAAAGGGAACAGACGGTGTAAAAATGATGCCACACCAGCAAGACAATAACCTTAAAAGGTAACCCACAAGGAGTTTTTTTTTTCCACCAAGCAGGGAGATGTCATACTTGTGTTAGTCAAAAACAACAATACAACATTTGTTTGTTTGTTTTAGCTGATTCATTTTTAAAAAATGTTTTATGTCCTATAGATACAGCAGATTATACATTTTTTGTTTGACAAATTCATTTTCAATTTTTTTCTTTGTCTCCAGCTCCAGTACCTCTTTTACACCTGATATTGAAGGAGAAAAAACAGCAGATGGGGAGAAAGGCGAGTCCACTGTGAGGAGAAGCAATTTTGCCCAGCATCATGCTGCCACAGTCATCCAGGTAAAGATTTCGCAACATAGTGTTTCAGACATGCAAAGTGTCACTATTATATGGGAAGCGCTTTATGTGTATCACTGGGCATCCGTTTTGCAAACATCATATGCGCTGATCAACATTTTTTCCCCAAATGTGTGGAATTCAATGCTTCTTGCATATATATTATCCAAAACACAGTGTTGAATTAGTCTTTGGAGGTTTGGATGATATATTGTCTGATTGCATGTAAATGAGAACAGAAAAAGGTTGTCGATTAAAAAAGATGTTTAGAAAAGTCTTAATTATATATAATTGCCATTTTCTGGCCAAGTTCTTCCTTTTTATTTTTGTTAGAAAATTACATAAACAAGAATATTTCTGCATTATTTTCTCTTACTCTTACATGGATAAGGTTGCATGTAAGAGGATAAAGTTTGCAAATTACATAAATTAATAAGTAATGAGCAGATTGTTTGGGAGTTTTTTTTAATTATTTTTTTTGTGTGTGAAAAAAAACCTCAATCTAAATCTTATTTAACATATTTACCCCAAAGCAAATAATCATGTTAATATCATGCCCATAAAATTGTATTTAATTTGATTTAATATGTAATGTGATAACAATGAGTTGTATTTTTATATATATAAAACACTGTTCATTTGGTTTTATAAATATTAAATATTTGATTTGAAATTTTTGAGAAATCAAAACATTAAACCCCAAAGAATAACATTTTGTTTTTTTCTTGCCTATGTGTGGAGTGTGTGCTCACATGCTTCGGATATGTTGAAAGTGATTTATCAGATTCCAAAGCAGTGTTGTAGTAGGAGTCCCCACCATTTGCCCCGCCCCCCCATTCCCACGGGGATTTAGGATTTAGAGGCATGATGGAGCTCCATTTATCTTGGAGCAGCCCAAAGTCAAGCAGAGTTCAGGGGCATAGAAAATAAAATAGAGGTTAATATGTTTCATTTCCCAAATGAGTTAGCAAACAGTACTTTAGCGTCATGATTCATGGTCAATTAAAAAAAAAGTTTATGTTCCACATCCAGGCGCGATGGAGAGGCTTCTGCTTAAGAAGGAAGCTGGCGGCTGCTCTTGCTGCCGTCACCAACCTGCAAACTGATGATGACGCCTTGGAGTTGGTGGATGTGGACGAGTTTGTCCTGGATGAGGTGTGTATAGTATGCACAGTGCACCCATTGCAAAGTCAAACTTACATAAAAAAATGGCCAGTTATTTACTATGATTTGATACTACAATCACCATCTGGCTAAGAAGGCCATTTGGTATATATAAGTATCCCAGAATACATCTTGAACGCTGCAGTTCGTCAGCTTAGTCATTTCAATACACAAATCAGAAATCAACATGCATGTCCTAAAAATGTCTTTGTTCATATCCAAAGGAAAAGCTAGAGCAAGGTTGGACCCTATGTGAGGATGCGCCTGCTAACCGTCCGTTGGTGTCCAAGCAGGCACTGCTTCGGCAGGTGAGGTGGCAAAAACTTCAAGATCAGTTCTAATTGCTAATGTAACCCAACACATTTATTTAATATATTATTTATAGAGTTTGCACTTTTTAAAAATATACAATCTCCCATCAATTTTTGCTTGAACACCTTTAGTATATATTGACCATTTGGTGTCAAAAGAGTTTTTCTAATGTTCCTTTGTCATGGTGCTTATCGCTCACCCACATGGGAATTCCCTCCTTCTTTTGCTGATTGATCTTAAAATGTATCCCCTGCAAAAACATGGAAGATTTTGTTTTTCTTCTTGAGGCCTTTTGTCATTTTTCACATTGCACTGTTTTCTCTGCCTTCATTTACCTCGCGTTGGATCTTTTCTTTGGCTGGGCGACTCGCTCGTGCTATACATCAAGTGAGGTTGAAACGGCCCAGCTGTTTTTTAGTGTTGTTTGCATTCTAGCTCCCAGGCTTCTATTTGGAACATTCCCAGTGGGTTCTACCACCTCTGCCCACACGGAGGCCAGTGGAAGCCTGGGAACCCGAAGAACGTGAGGAGCACAGAGACTCACCACCAAACTCCATTAGGTAAGCCCTCCAAATGCTAGCTAACCAAAAGTTCACATAGCACTCTAATAAATTAACTCCAGGTCATCATCTCAACAAAAATGTTGTTTTTCCTGGAAATCATGATATGTATTTTTTTTTTCATTTTAGGGATAAATCTGCTTTAACTCCTGTGGCAAGCGACACCTCTGACAAATCAGATAGATTTCTGGAAGAATGGTAAATTGATTTATGAGGGTAATCTCCATTACGTAAAATTTCATTATCTTTATCCTTTTTACTCATTTGCATTCATCTTCAACCTGCAGGCCCCTACAGGGTTTACTGCTCAGTTCTATTCAATTTGAAATTTATGTCCTAAAATCCTAGCTTGTTTATAGATTAAAGATCACACATGAAGCTCTTTTCTTTGCAATTTATCTCTGCAGGGGCTTCACTAGTAAGCAGATGGCTGAGCTTATGTTGAAGAGAGCCCTGAAGATGAAGTCCAAGCGCAAAGGTGCGTATCTTTGGAAAATGGATGTACTATTTTTTTAAAAAAATAAAATATTATTACGAGTGGAATATATGAGAATACTGGAAGCTCGGTGTCAGGTTTTGATCATTACAGTAAAAGAGGGTAGACAGCGCTGTAATTCTTGATCAGTGTGCAGTTTTGACATGTTGACACGTGGAAAAAATGCATAATATGTGTCTTTTAATACTAAATAGTCCTGACTGGATTTTCTAGAAGAAAAAAAATGAAACCGTTACTTAGTTGGCTGGTCCTTTTCGTTCCCTGGGCTGCACTTTGACAGCGGAGGACCTTTCCAGCTCGCGTGCGTTAATGAGCCGTAACGCATAGCAGAAGCCAGACTCTGTCGCTTCTTATTGAGCTTTATTTGGGGAAAAGGATAAGTCTCGTGTCCTCCTTGTCTGGGTTTCGTGCGATCCAGGTTGACGTAGCCCTGCCACGTTGCTCTAACGGTAGTCCAGCCCTTTGATCGGCATGTCATCTTGTCACAACGGCCAGGTCTTTGTCGAATATAACTCGTGGTGGCAAGCAGAGCCGTGCTCTCATACTTCCCAGAAGTGAGGCTGCGGTTCTCTGCTTTTTCAGGCCTGGTTTAACCTCCTCCTGCCCTCCCTGTACAGATCTGTCAGGGCATCTGGAGTCCTGGAGAAACCACCCACTCACCATTCACCATCTAGCGGCTCCGAACAGACTGGCACGGCGCCACTTAAGTGCTACAAGGGGTAAGACTAGCTGGGTTAGGGTGGGATGTCCATTCGAGTCATTGTCTTAAAGCAGGGCAGGGGTGAGCTTGCACAGATACCCGACACAAATTATTCTTTAGCCAGGCTTATTCAATGTGTTGCAAATCTCTTACTGTGTACGTTGTATGTTTAATGAAATCTCAGAAATGTAAGGCTTTGGTATGAAAGGGCTTCAATACACAATGCACTCAGATCATGCAAAATGTCTTTAACTGGCTCTGAGGAAGTTCAAAAAGAGACACTTTTCCCTGGTCTTTTTTGGCCTTCCCTGGGGTAGAGAAACGTAAGAGAGTGACATCGGCAGCCAGAGAAAAAGATTCTGGGTATATAGAGAGTAATGAGTGGTAGGGGAGTATAGGTTGGCTTTTATTATCTCATCTGAAGAGCAATGCTCCTAGGATCATTCAGGCTTAAGGGTCTGCTAGAATGATGCATGTGTGTGTGTGTGTGTAAAAAATCTGCTTTTGCGTGTTAATTCCTTCCGTTTTTTGTGATATCATTGGTAACTTGCTGGTCAAAGTAGGATTGCAGTTAGCTTTAGCTTTGAATTTTCCCTCAAAGAACACACTGGGACACAACCTAAAACACATACCAGGAGTGGGGTTTGAACCCACGAGGACTATTGTCCATTGGATCTTAAGTCCAACGCCTTAACCACTCGGCCACCCTGGTCATGATCTAGCAAGTTATGCAGTTTTTATGTACGAGCAAATAAACCGAAAATTCACCAGTGGGTTTGAGATAAGATGACCACCGTATGAAAATCAATGCCCCAAAAATATGTTTCCATCTATTGAGACACTTTAAGACACAAGTTTAAGATACAACTGTTTTGAGTCACAAGCTTGATGATGGAATGAACATGAATTAAACTCATATCCAAGGCACTAGCGTAGACTAAAATAAAGATGTTCTCGTCTTCATTAACGGATCGTTTTACTAAATCGGTTTGAAATGTCTGGATGGAGATCTGTTTTCTGTTAAAAATGAATAACAACAGGTGGTTGAATCCACAGGTCAAGTATACCTTCTGCCAACTTGTTTTCCAGCGTGAATCGGTATCCTCACGATACATCACGGGAGGAACAAAGCTAGAGATACTTAATAAAAGCTTAAGCAATTAAGCAAATTTGGATCATTTACTTTCAGCGAGTGGCTCCTGGCGCTGTGATCGTTGATAGACCCGTGCCGATCTCCCCAGGCGCACCACTGGCCGTGAACTGTGCAAGGCACCCCTTACTCCTCCTCCTTGTCCGGATCTCCCCCTGTGCCCGGGGCCCGTGTAGAGAGCTCAGCTTGGCTTGGCCCGACACGCTCTCCACAACAGGGGTTAACATTTCAGGGGTTTTCAAGTCAGGGCCCTTATGGAGGTGATTAGCCCCGAAAAGCCATGACAGATTCTTTCCAAGATATCTGACGCGGCGTGTTTATTTTATCCGGGCTCTTTGTGTGGATGTGCTGGACATGAGTAACCCACTTGAAACGGGTATCGGCTTACACGGAGAGACGAGGAAGAGGGAAGAGGATGGAATAGAGTAGGGGGTGACGAGCCTCAAGATGTTTTGTTGTGAAGGGAAAAAAAACATTCTTTGGGTGATTCCTGTTGTCAAGTGCGCCAAAGTGGGTGATGCGGTCTCTCCAATTGTACACCCGTGGCTGTGTGGCGAGGAGTTACGCAATTTATCTGCCAAATATTATGTGATACGGATAGAATGTCTCTTAAAGGTTGTTAGCCTTAAAGTAGATTCTGACATGTGGTCTCTCCAGAATGCGTTTTTGCGTCTATGTTTGTGTTGCTAGAGGTGCTAAACAAATAATTACTGTATATACCTCTTATGTAATAGCCTGTACGTAGTTGTCTTGCATGTGGTCACGTGTGTTTTTTGTGTGTGTTCAGGTTTCAGGAATTTATTTCTGCTACCTTTGCTTCTGTAGCAAGAGGTCTTTGAACCAAAAATGGTGTTATTTTCACTGAATTGATGTTGTGCACATACAATTTTTGGTTCGAAAATGAACTGATGAATTTCTCACATTCCAACTCACACTTTACAAACATGCATAAGACATTGTAAATCAGCATTATTCCATATTTAAAGGCAACATCCTCGGGTGCTATTTGTAAAAATAATGCATCCAGTATATACTACATAGTCAATACAACATAGTAAAGAGTATATAATATACAGTACAAAGAACTGAGGCTCCATTATTATGGTCTTGGCTTATAATACATTTACAGGATCGGTTGTTCTCAAACTGGCTGAAGAATAGGTACTTGTTAAGGGAGATCGAGATCGAAGGGTTTTGGGGGCAGAGGGGAAACAAAGCATGTCATTTCTTCAGCCCTTGTTTGCTGCAGGCCACCCTCTGTTCCTCTTCGTGACCTACTGATACATTCTGTCTTCCCCTCAGCGCAGAGACGAGTTCCCTTAATAAGCTTAAGAACCCCTTCTTAACAGGCGTGACTCCTACGCGGGCCCCCAGCTTGATATCCTGTAGGAGCACTAGAGCATGTCTCAGGAGGTTTGGTGGGGGGGTTGCAGGTTGTCTCCATGCAACTACCTTTTTGAATGTACTCTACTGCTTTCTCAAATTCCTTTGTGGTTGAAGGAGGAACCCTAAAATCAACCTCCAAACCTAACTTCAACCCAGATTTGAACCCCCATTTTAGTCCCTGGCACTAAAGTTTACCCCAACACTGACCTTTAACTTTAGATTAGATTAGATTAAATATAAGTCTTTTTGCTGCCGCTCCAGCTCATAAAATTCCCTTGACATCAATTGGAATAACATTTAGCAGTGAACGTTTGCACATTTAATTAAAATTTGTATTCACAGTAGAAGAAAGTCACTCCCGACAGCCTCATCTTTCCGGAATTGGAAGCATGCGCGTCCATTCCCGGGCCCACTTGTGCAGCTCCGACGGGGAGCATCCATCACTTGACACTTTTAATGGTCCATGGCAATTAACCCATGAAAACTGCAGCACTTTCCCTCACTGCACTGAAGTGAAAGCGAGCAATAAAAGCGTCATTTGTTTCAGCGACAGCCTGTCAGAATCCATTATTAGCCTACACCCGTCTACGGCTGCCCTACTGTCAGTACAACGCAAATATTTATTCTGAATTACGGCCTTATTATGGGATTTCAACACGCCTCATAAATCAGCTAGTTTCTCGCTTGTCCCAGAAAGCTGCCTGACTGTAGAAAACCACAATAGGCGGGAAAGAGTCACACCCGCCACAGGAGATGTTTGATAACTCTTACCCATAGCCTACCCTTGTGATTAATTTAAATAAATTAAAAAAACAACAACATGTACTGTACATAATGAATTAATCGATTTTACAAATTGTAACACAATTGCACAATACGTACATTCTTTGCTATAACATCACCATCTCGTACAGGAAACGCTTGAACTGAATGGGCTGATGAAAAAATTAATACATAGAGTATATATTACATGTTTAAATTGTGATTTTTGATACTCACGTTACAATGATGGAAATTTGTCTAATGTTTAATCCAGAATTTGCCATCAATATTTTACATGTTCAGTCACCTTCAGGAACAAGGGCGCTAACCATGGGAGTGATTTGTTTATGATTACTATAAAGATCATCATTATGATCATTTGACTTGATTAAACAGCCTAGTTGGCTTCTCTGGTGAATATCCATCCTCATCTACCAAAGCCAGACTATCCAAAAATGTGTCATTTTAACCATCAATTAGATTTGGGCTTCCATTGGCCTGTTGGCAAATAGCTTTGTTTGATACAAATAGACATTTTAAAAACAAGGTAACTTTTCATGTGTTTTCTGTGCCTAACAAGTCAACCGGGCAAAGGTGGGTCCCGGACGGGTGAGGTGGGAGCGGACGCGGGAGTGGCTCCGAAATCAGAACGCATTGAGGCTCTCGGAGAGGTGAGCTTGTACTGCTTCCTTGCCTTGTTTTGTCTTTTAAATGTTCATTTGATTTTTGTTCAGACTGAAACTATCAATCCATCTTGTCACAATGCATTATTCTTGCACAGGGGCTACATATCATAACCCACTTGATGTATGAATTTTTACAGACAGCTCTATGAAGTGCATTTTAGTAACATGAGGCCAGCTTTTATATATATATATATATATATATATATATATATATATATATATATATATATATATATATATATATATATATATATATATATATATATATATATACAAATATATATATGTTTTAGTTTTTTACGGAATTCTGATTGGTTTTCAGACGTAAAATCAGCCATTTATTTTCCTGGTTGGATTAAATAGATTATTTTCATTTTTTTTCTCCTTCAGTAAACGTTTCTTACCGGACATTGCAACCGAATCTGTAAACAGTGGACAACGTCAATCTGCGGTGAGAGAGAGAGGTTTTAATTACTTACCTGTCAGGTAAATGCTGTTGTATAATGTTCATTGTTTTATGTGTAGGGGGAAGCAGGAGGTACTGAACATCCTTCTAGTGGGGTTTGGAACTTCAGTACTTTACTTGCCCAAGCAGATAAAAAGTACAAAAAGGCTCAAGGAAATGGCACTGAAAATAGTGAGTTATTTTAAATATACACATACGTTGATGTCTCTTTGCAAGTTTGTCTCAAGCAAAGGTAGGAGGGGGGCAAAGAAGGTCAGTCCAGGGACACGGTTTTCCTCCAATGGCAGGAAATGGGAGTGAAAAAAAAGAAAGGTGGGTGATGACTGGGCCTTGTGTGAGGGTCCGAGGGGGCTGACAAAGATGCCAGTGAGGGCAGATGAGCACATGAAAGCATCTCCGGGAGGTGGCGTGAAGGAGAGCCCTGTCCTATCCTGTCCCCCCACAGCCCTTTAACGAGACCTAATTGGATTCTGATGATGATTTTAAAATGATTTCCACGAGGTGCGCTGGCCCACTAGAAGAAAAGTGCCTTGTCCAACTGCCGCCGTCATCACCGTCCTGCCAGCAAGGGAAGGACGGGTCAGTCAGGACAGGCTGCCTCTGTTTGTGCAATAAATTAGGAACATGTGCTGTTATGAATTTTTGATCATTTTTATGATCTGATCTGAAGATAATGTCAGAAAAGTGTTTATGTTTTTTTTTTCAAATGAGTGACTTGACCTCTGTGATTTGAGATACCCAAAAATTTGACATGAGTGATCCCAACTCATTTCATAACGAGCAGGAATTCGGCAAATAGGACAAAATTATTGTTATGATATTGAACAATCAACCCATTGCGATATTGTTTTCAGCCATGTTGTCTCTCAGTCCTGTTCTATTCTCTCCTTATATTTTTCTGCCAGAGCAAGATGTCACCAATCCAGGGAAAAAGGAGCGAATCTCGTTCCAAGATGAGCCTGCACGTCGTAGCAGTGGCTGGGGTGGAGGGAAAAAAAGAGATAAAGGAAAACACCAAAGTATCTCTTGTCCCAAAAAATAGACAAATCCAATAGAACTTTGCTGCTGAGCATCTAAAGCGTTTTAAGGACATTCTAGAATCCTACAGCACTAATACCTTCAGGCTCTTTGAGTATCGTGGCCTAAACAAACTATTTGAACACATAACATAGTTTGTATCATGACAGGAAATAGGAAGCAGAAACTTTGACTAACCCGCCAGCTTATTTTTTTAAACATGGACAAAGTCCAGTCTTGGAACCACAAACTTGATGTGTCATTTGTTAAAGCACTTATATTTATTCAAGTTGCCATGTTTTTTTCTGTATTCTGCTGATTTTTTCTTTTTTTACTATTTTATAGAATAACTGTTTACTCTTCTGTCCTGAGTTAGAAATGGGTACACTTATGAATAGGCATTGCAAAACACAAGATGGAATTTAACTGTTGTCTCCGGGATTAACAATAACAGTCAATATTAGGATGACGATTCACTAATTCTTACAGGTGATTAGCCTGAATAAAGAGTTCCCTAAAACATGTCAATAGCCTTGCTTGCACACTCATCTCCCCTGTAATACCCTAATATGACCTGTCTTCCCCTTCTCGGTTTAGTAGGTTGATCCCCTCTATGGATGGCATTCCCACGGTAAACGAAGTAAAGTAAGTTAAGGAAATAAGTCAGAAATATAATCTTTCTTTTTGCCCATCCCCTTAAACCACCAATTTACACATGCATTTTTCCAAATAAACACCACATCAAATATAACCAAAATTTGAGTAAACGAAACCCCCCTGTTAAAACTGTTTCAGGCATTCTGATTTGCCAAACCACTAAACAGTAGAGGTAAAAAGAAAACTTAGGTATTAAAAAGGGAAGTTAACCATTGAAACACAATTGAGGGTGACCAAGAATTACCATAAAAAGGTAGCTTGAAAAAAAAAGGTAGCAAAGCCTCCTGTATCTTTTCAGCCATGGCTTGCTGAGACTTTGACGCACAAGAAATATACTAGATCGATGGATGACAAAGACATTAAAATCATTTTTATTGTTGTTTTTGGCGGCAAATTTCATGACTTGCCATGAAAAGTGACCAAGTCACGTGGATGCACTAAGCTTTGCTGGCTATGCCCTTTATTGGCATTTAAATGAACAATATGTGTGAATTCAAATAAAATGAGATTCCAAAAATGGAAGTTAAGCATTTCCTTTTTTTGCAGATACCGAGAAAATTGAACTCGGCGAGGAATGTGCCACAGCAGAAAAGCCCGAGAAACCTGAACCCACGTTGAGGGAATAACATGGCGCGAGCAGAAACCGTGGGTAAAATGTCCGAGCTAATTGGTGGCACTAATAAGGGCTGCAGGATGTTTTTCTACAAATTTAATTAAAAAAAAGAATGTTATCCGAATGGTGTCCACTTGGTGGACTTGCTAGCGTCAGGTATTTTTTTGACCTTTCACTCACTTTGCTTAAACGGTCTAAAAAAGTATTTACGCATGCATACAAATGCTTCAATTATTGTACTGAATGCCGTTGTTAATGCAATCGAGCCGTGATTTGGGAATCTCAATTCTGAGCAATTTGAGAACAAACAAGATGAATCCATTGATGTGCAATATGACAAAATGGTAATATTTTTCCTGATATCATCATACCATGAAAAGGTTGATCAACATGGTAAATTTTCGCTAAATATTAACTGACATGAATATTTAGCAGCGATCCATTTAAAAAGCCCTTTCGCAACACATCTGTTATAAATATTGTATTTTGGTTTTTATGTTTGTAAATCATGTAGTGTGCAATATTATTACACCCGTCATATTTACCAGACATATTTATCAATACTCTCATTGTTATTTTTCCATAGTAAGCCCCTACTTCTTTTTTTTTTTTTTTACAATGATCTTACTTTTAAGAACTGACTAGTTTGTGTTTAGGCTCAGAGATTGCACTACATACCAAAAAAAATCTTTTTGTAAGTTAGCTGCTGTCGCCTGGACCGACCCCGACTAGCGTTATCTACTGATACCCAATTGACAGAAGAATCAATGAACTTTTGACATTTTCCTTCTCAGCACGCCACAACTCCTAACTCGCTTACTTTAGAAGTCCAATAAGATCCTCGGACCCCCGCCGCTCTCCCTAATACTGATGTTTATTTTCACTTCTGGTCTTAGGATACTGCACATTTGGCCACAGAATGACAGTCACCACAACAATAATTCAATATATTTATATATAAATGTTCCTTTTACAAAAACCCTTATAAAAAAAATCTGAGGTCAAGGGTTCGATTCCAAGTTCGGACCTTTCTGTGGGGAGTTTGCCTGTAGTGCCTGGGATAGGCTCCAGCACCCCCCACGATCCTTGTGAGAACAAGCAGTACGGAAAACACACACACACACACACACACACACACACACACACACACACACACACGTATATGCTCACAACAAATTGTTTAAAAACATTTGCATTGGTTTTTAACGTTTTTACAATACATAAAATATCTGCCAATTATGCCGCTGTCTGATTGAAGAAATTATCATTTGCAAGCAGAAATGGCTGTTGAAATCAAATTCATATTACACATAACTAAATGAGTCTTAGAGATATTCCCCAGTGACATTTTCCCCAATATTGATATTATATTTTTGGACAAAGTAATAATATTGACACCATCCACATTTTTGTTCATATTAAAAGTAATTTTGTATGGGCGGAAATGCATAATGCACATTGATTTTAAAATGGTGAAACTATATTGTCTGTCTGGTTCGGTTCGGTGTGGATTGGGCCACCGGTGGGAGGAGCGGGGCTTCATGCTTGTTGTTGGTGTGCATGAGTGATGGTGATGGGGTGAGGGGTTTCACTTTTTTGGAGGGGGAGGAGGGGTGGTATATAGTCCTTCCGATGCCGTGATGAGTGCTGCAACAACGATGCTGATGATGATGGACTTTATGGAAGACAAGTTCGGCCTGAAGAACCAGACGATGAAGGCCGCCGACTACTTCTTGGAACCCGCTATGGAGAGCCTGGACGGCGGCATGTACTTCGCCAAGTCTCCCCCCAAATGCGCGCAGGCCTTCGGCGAACATCGTGTCTCACCTCGCTCGGAACCGCATGGTAATTTCACTCCTGAGATATTCTCACATCGTTAAACTTGCTTTGATGAGCAACAAAAAAAGTCATCACATCGAGTTATTTAGTTTTTTTTAATCCAATTCTGATTTGCCTTCCCCGGTGGCTTCTCTTCTTTGCAGCCGGATATGCTGCGGCCAAAGCAGAGGAGATGGCCGGCTCCGCGGCGTCGTGTTGCCGCGGGGACGAGGGGGATGAGGCGGCGGACAAGGGGGACGACAAGGTGACGAGCAGTAAGAAGCGACGCCACCGGACCACCTTTAGCAGCGCGCAACTGGACGAGCTGGAGAAGGTCTTCCAAAAGACGCACTACCCGGACGTGTACGTTCGGGAGCAGCTGGCCACCAGGACCGAACTGACCGAGGCCAGGGTCCAGGTACCAACGCACCCACCCACCCACGTACCCCCACACACCGCATCTTCATTTAGGACTATTTGACAAATAGTTATAAAAGAAAATGTTCTCTTCTGTGGTGCGACATATCAAGTGTAGGCGTTAAAAACAAACGCAGCAAAAGTCGTTTCAGCTATGCTTAATACATTCAGCAGTGTTATTATTTTGATTTTGTTTATTTGGACGAAATTGTTCATTCTTTTCCAAGTTTGGAATATATTGTCATTTTTATCAGTGTATTTCGCAAATTGTCAGTTTCTATTGATTGTGATTTTTGGTATTTTTAGGAGTGGTAAAATGTAGTTAAGCATTGCTGGACGTCACCAAATACACACGCAACTCTAATGCCCCTTGTTGTCTTTCTTATTAAAAAAAAACAATACAGAAGAAATTGTCTGGATCTAGTGGGGTAAGACGTCTTAAATAAAAGCTGAATGTAAGAACTTATTCCAAAGTGTGCCATTTAAACTATGAATTCAATTTGTAAATAATTGTGATTAATGTCAGCATTTTTGTTTGTGTTTGTAATTCATATTAAGCAGTTACTCAAAACAAAAGTAGCCTACCATCTCCAAATTTGACAAAATAAATCATTTTAAAAAACAAAAATCTAAAAATTTCAAGGTTTTATTTATTTAAATGTTTATTGTTCAGTTGTATTCTTTTAAAAGATTAACTATTTGACAAGCCATTTCAAACAAATAAGTTATGTTGAAACTTTCCAAAACAAATTATAAGCATATCCGAATATTTTCCATGGCTAATGAATGACATACCCCTTTCTCTTTCTTTGATCTCTTTCAACATATTTTCAGTTATTACTTTATCAATTTAATGACCAAAGATGAATTTATTATTGTTTAAAAATTTTACATAGTCTTGAAGTCATGTAGTCAAAAGTTGTTCAAACTAAAAAAAAAACAAGCCATAATTGTTGGCTAAATATTTATCAATTTCTAAGTTAAATGCAGTTTCTTTTTGGCAGTTTCTCTTCATAACTAATGTTGTTTGAATGTTTTTTGGTGGGGGTTGATGTTTCAACAAATGTAATCAAGCGTCTCTCATTTGTATTGTAAGTAGTTAAATATAATTATATTATAATATAGTTTCTATCTACCAAAAAATCACTTTTGTTTTTTTAATTGTAGCAACAACATTTTCATTGTTTTACTTTTACTTGAGTCTATTTGTATTGAAATATGTATTACTTTTAGCCACTTTTTACCCGTAATTCAAAAGAAATGTCATCAAGATCTCGATGCACAGCAAAATAATTTAGATTGTTTTATTTTTCTGTATTTCATGCTTTCACCTAAGGATTTTTTTTAAAACTTACTTCCAAACCCTTTGTGACTATTGGCACGTCATTCAAAACAAATGGCCGCATGTGTTGCTATAGGTGTCAATTATATGGTCAATTTCAATTGTTTATGCAATAGTATTGAAAACAGTTGATTGAGAATTGGAACGATGAGAACTATATTGTATTCATCTCCACGCTAAACATTATTATTTCTGTTTAACTTAATTTTATGAATAACCGCCACAAAACTGTATATATGTATTTCTGAGTGTTAGAAGAGGTAAGAAAATCATTCTATATAGTTGTTATTATTATGGTTATTGATATGTTTGCAAGTAATTACAATGATCCAGAGTGTCAAAATCATTCTTCAACATAATAATTTATAATAAAAACAATTAAACGTTCTCAAGTTTTTAAAAAACAAATAATCCTAACTTTACATATTTTTCTGTTGTTTTCTAACTATAATAGCTTTTTGACATGCATTTCCAAACAGTACATTTCCCCAAACTTTTAGAAAAAAAAATCTTAACTTGAGCACAATATTTCAGTTTTATTTAAATCAAATTGTAATTATAACACATTTTTTTTGCAGTAAAATGTAGCTTTTTTTCCAAACACTAGTAAAACAATCATAGCTATAGCTTGATTTTTCCATACGTATTACACAATAAGATTGAAATAATTCATTGAACTGCCATTATTAATAATGCTGGATGGGTGTTTGTGTACGTGTCAGGTGTGGTTCCAGAATAGAAGAGCCAAATGGAGAAAACGTGAACGTTATGGCCAAATCCAGCAAGCCAAAAGTCACTTTACCTCTGCCTACGACTTATCTGTGCTCCCTCGAACTGACAGCTACGCACAGGTACGCACGGTCAACATTTGACAATTTTAATCTACAAAAAGAAATAATATGTATGTATAAACATATGTCAAAAAGACTGACCACCAATTAAAGGTGTCATAGCTATCTGAAAATTTGACATTTAAATAATAAATGTAAGAAGTTGAAGTTGACATGAAGATGATGACACACTAATACGATTTAGGTTTTGTTGAAAATTACGTGATCTTCACTTATTTCCAAAATAATAATTTAAAAATGAAAAATGTGAATTTAAAAGTTTGTGGTTTGATTCAAGAAAGAGTTCATTTAAATTTGCAAAATAACAGTTAAAATGTTTATTCCTTATTATAGTAAATGCATTGTATTTTGGGCAAAAAAATTCTGTCTAAGTTTCACACCATTTATGCCATAAATTCTGGCTAATAATACAAAGCATGAAAAAAATGGACTAAAATAGCACTTGTAACTCGGAAACCTGGTGAGACAAGATTGAACAGGATGAAATGATGAACTGTAATGGTAATGTCCTCCCTTCATGACCTCTCATCTTCTCAACAGATTTCCAACAACTTGTGGTCGGGGCCCCCTTCTGTGGCCGGTTCCGTGGTGTCCCCATGCATGCTTCCCCGTGGCTCGCCCCCTTGCGTGGCCTCCTACTCCCCGCGCTCGGCCTCCTCCGCCGCCGGGGACCACGGCCACGGCTACTTCCCCAACCAGCAGAACCAGTTTGGCCACGTCTCGCTCAACAATTTCTGCGGCGACCCGCTCCTCTCTCCGGCCGCTAACGGCCATCACGTCTTTGAGAGCAAGCCGGAATTCGAGAGGCGTTCGTCCAGCATTGCCGTGCTTCGCATGAAGGCCAAGGAGCACGCAGCCAATATCTCCTGGGCCATGTGATCCTTCGTGCTTGAACCAAAGGAGCGCGTTTGAAGTTCAGGAGCGAAAGCGACTTGACTTCAGTTAATGCACTAAAAACAATTGTTGGATCCGCGTTCTCACGCTGACCCGCTTCTGGAACCAAACAAACTTTGACCTGCTTCAGGAGCCCCCCAACCCCGAAAAAGACACTTTAGTGGCTTAAAAGTGAGGTGAACTCAATTTTACAGGGAGACAATAAAAATAAGGCTTAGACTTATCAAATGCACTTTGATGTTGCCATGGTGAGATGCTGACAAGTTTCAAGAACCAAATAAATTTTGAGCCGCAGCAAGAACCAAATATTAGCCTTGGATGTCAAGAGTAAGGCATGTATAATGTGCATGAAGGAGCGCAAAGAAACCCATTTCCAAAAAATACAGGTGCATTTTCCTACATGTTGGACATGCTGACCCACTTCCACAATTAAAGAGACAGACTTATCTCTAGAGCCCAAAAAGTTGTGGTCTAAGCGATATAATCAACACGTGGGCTCATTAAATGTCTTTTTATGTTTTCATGACCTGCTTCCAGAACCAACTGAAGCACACTCAAGACCCAAGAATGAGGTGCTTTTCATTTAGGTCAAGCACATGAAGGAAAGATATTAATTTGGAGGAGCGTGTGATCCCAGATTCGGATGTGCTGATCCACTTGCAGGACCTAAAGAACCACTTCTGAGGCTTTTGCGTAAGGAGGCCGAAAGTACCCATAAAGGCAGTTTAAAAAATGGTGATCCCACATTTCCTCACACGTGGACTGTCTTGTAAAATCAAAGAAACCTAAAAGAACTACTTTTGAGGGTATTCAAGTGATGTGGACCCAAAGCACATGAATGAAATGAAAGATGCTACTTGGCAAGTTTGGAAGCCCATGAGCTTGCACGTTTGGTTGGACTCTCAGAGTGCATACTCATTCTTGAAATAAGAAAAACAGGGACCTGCTTCTGGAAACATGACTTAGTTCACTTTTTGAATCAAAACAAACTCCTGCATGCCATGTTTGGAAGCCAAAATAGACTGCGCTACTTCAGGGGAAATAAGGAAACCCTTCCCTGTTTTTTGTCTGGAACCAAAAGTGCACTGAACCACTTCTGGAATACAAAATTCAGATCCACTTCTGGGACTAATAATAACAAAAACATGCCCTTCTTTTTAGAAATCCCTCAAATACTGAGCCGGGAACTAAAACTATGGAAATTTGCTTCCAGCAACAACTAAAATAAAGGACCCTGCTACTCACACCCGATGCAATTGTGCCAAATTAGTACGTTCTCTATAGAACTGTACTCACAAATCTTAATCTGTGATGTATTTTTATGTGCCTTAATGAAATAAATCCCAATCCTTGCCTCCCCAATTGGGGATGTGTGCTGTTAACATCTTTGAACTGAGGGGAGATCTGGCAGTGCACTGTCAGTCCACTAGATGACAGCAGATTGTTTTGTGTGTTCACATTAGAAAAGGGTGTTTTACATCAAGTACGACCTAAGGAAAATACTAAACTACGCAATTATCTTGATTTGACGACAATAGACGTCCAATCCATTTGAACTGGGAGTCCTCACTAACAGCTTTTCCAGTTCAAATGGATTTTATTGCTGTTAATGTCAGCCAATGAGTTAAACTACAGCATAAATTGAATTGTTTTGCACACAAGTTAAAAACAATTACAACAATAAAATCTATATAAGGGTTGAAACAAACAGTATATATATATATATATATATATATATATATATATATATATATATATATATATATATATATGATTCTTTTATATACACTGGCTTCTACTGGTACTATTTTAAGGTCTCATAGAAACAACTGCTGGATTTTTATTAATTCATTGGTTCATTGTTTTGAGTTTTTTTGGTGCATTCTTATTGAATATCATCTGACATGGTTTTGGTAGTAGACCTTGACTGATGGTCACTCACTTTGTGTCAGAACTTCAGTGGCCTTCCACAAAATCACTTTTAGTCCTAAAATAGAGATAAATTGACCCAAAAATATATAATGAATAGACTGGAAAAAATCATTCAAATTTATTTTGTTATTAATGGTAAAAATATCTAACAATTGTACAATTTTAATTGAGAAAATGCATGCTTTTCTGTGTCTGTCTGTCGGTCATTTTCTTCATCATCAAATTTCAGTTTTACTTGAAAAGAAAATCTATTTTGTATGTGCTTACCAAGTAGGCTTTCTTTCTCTCTGTTGGAGAGACACACGGAAGCAGTTGTAACTTCACTTCAGTAACCTGAAACATTTTCATTAATTTTTTAGTATTGTTGGATTATATTAGCTCGTTATTTACTTTCATCCAGTACCATTGATTTGGATATACAGTTGTATAATGTTCTGTGATTAGAATGTAATTAACACATTCGTGGGCACCAATTGAGCAAATAATGGCCTGTGGTTTCTTGCTGCTGAATTAAAATGAAACGTAACAATGAAAACCGATATGTTTAAAATGAAAGAATATTACATTAAAGTAATCATTAATACATGGAATACAATATGCATGATCCAGTGTCAAATGCTATAATCTCTAAATTCCTAACCATAGAAAATAGAGTATGTTCACCACAATAATAGACTACAAAATGTACAATAAAGACAAAATTATTTTTTCCAAATTTTATTAGATATAAAAATATACATCTCACCAAAAAGGCAACCAATCTCATTTACAAAAATAGAAAATTCATCTTCAAATTATCTCTACAAACACGTTACATCTTGTCAAAGAAATTATCAAACTAAAACTTAATCTGATTTATTTTTTAGCATAACAAAGATTTAATACTTTTTTCCATTTATAAATGAGTTATGCTTCCAAAAATACTCGCCATCATTCTTTTATCTTATAATTATGTTTTCTCTCTAACAAAATGATTCTTTCTAGTATTATTAGCAATGTAATATATATCCCCCTCACATATACACTGTATGTTACATAAGATGTAAGGTACATCATGGCGTGGTACAAATTATTTTAAGCATGAAAAAACATTTTGTTCTGTTTGATTGCGTTCGTGTTAGATTTGTTGTGCAAAGCAGCTTTTGATGAGTCACGGCAAGAAGTTTGTGGATGAGCATCTTCATCACACAGCAAAACGTCAGGCCGGGGAATGACTAAACATAACCCAAGAAAACCCATCAAACTAGTGAAAAAGTTGCTTCTAAGTTAAACAACAAGCCATCAAATCGTGGACTGTATTTTATCAAGTTGAAACCAAAAACATGATATAATCACACTTATGATGTTCTTCATACTGTGGTACTCACCAAATTAATTGGTTTCAGGAGTGTTTTCGTAAATTGAATTTTCCGCAAGTAGAGACTGTTTTTTTAACTTAAGTGAGACAGAGACTAAGTATTCATTTTCTGTACTGCTTATCCTCACAAGTGTCGCAGCGGGTGCTGGAGCCTATGCCAGCCAAGTGTGGGCAGTAGGCGGGGACACTCAAAATCAGTGGCCAGCCAATCGCAGCGTTCAAGTAGACGGACAACAAATCATGTTCACACTCAAACCCGCTTAGAATACATTCTTTTGGGCTGTGAGAGGAAACCAGAGTAACCAGAGAAAAGCCACGCAGGCACGGAGAGATGATGCAAACTCCAAACAGGAAGGTTGGAACCCAATAGGGATTAAACCCTCGATCTCAGAACTGTGAGGCAGACATCCGAACCCCTTTTCTGCCTCTACTCTAGCTTGCCAATTTTAAAAAAGGTATATTTACGTTTTGGGGGATGTTTTTTTTTTTATTTTGGATATTGTAACTTGAATTTCTTTCGTACCTTCAGAGCAAATTTTCCTATTGAACCGTTTCGTAACCTGAATATTTTGTATGTAGATACAGCATAAGTAGAGATACCACTGTATTTATGTCAATATTATAACACCTTTAAACAAAGAAACAAATACATGTATATATACACATAGACCGTATACATGTATATATTGTAGAGTACAATTTAACGTGGAAATATAATGATTTTCCTGGATGACGTATGCGTGTGCATGTCACAAGATGTTGGCTTGCTGGGTCTCAGCTGGTGTGTTTGCTCTCCAGAGAACCGTCCTCTTGTCCTGTTTTCTCCATGTTGTGTGTTGTATGTTCCTTTGCATGTATCTTCATGATCATGAGAATGGCAGGACAAAGCAACTGCTATATGAATCTCAAAGTTCTGTCAATGATTCTTGCTGTGTCATGCTTAAGCACTTCCTTTTTAGAAATATATTTTACATTTCATCCATACGTTGGTAAGATTTTAAGATTCCATCAATGATTCTGTGTAGTGTGTATTGATCGTGTGTATTCATGTAATTGACATAAAAGGATTCTTCATCCGTGAAACATGGAGGGTTTCTTTGATTTTTCTTTGATGTGTTCATTTAACCTTTGAACTTTGTTCCCGCAATTATTATCGCGTCATCTCATCATGAAAATACAAACCGATAGAGGTCTTGGTTTCCTATCACCTCTATTAGCAATCTGTGGAATCACCATGGTTGTTTTTATACACTTGTGACATCGTTTCAAAACGTTTCCACCTGCGGCATGAAAACATTTAATTACATTGCACGACCCTTGACCTCCTCTTACCGTGATTTCTTCATTTCACTGTAACAAAATGTCAACAATGTGGCTTTCAATGACTGCCATTATTATGAAGGAATAAAAATAACTGATAAAGTCCAAGAAAATGAAAAAAAGAAAATATAAAAATACTGTTCATTTTATTTTTTTATATATAAAACATAATGGTTCATAATATGTTTTATCATATCATTTTATTTTCTTAAAATTGTATATAATTATTCTAATGAATGATATAATACGTATAGTTAATTGTGATGGACATTAAAATAGAAATTGTTAGCACATGTTGACTGTTATTATGACAGCACTCACAGGAATATTCTTTATCCTTGCCTAAAACAACTAGTATTGTTTTGTTTATAGTTGAGTAGTTGTAAAAGTCTTCTTTGTCCCTGCATGAATGTGTTATACTTCCCCTTGGGGGACAAGTTGTGCACACAGGGGGAAGTGCAATGAATGAATCATGAGGCAATAACACTTTTATTCTCTTTTATTCTTTTATTATCCACCGAAAAATATTATCATTATTATTCGAGTGTTATATTCCTTTCATCAAAATCTACATTGTAGGAATCTTTGTCGTACTTGCGGGCATTTAAGTTTTTATTGTCGTGAGAATAAATTGAATTTATAGTTCAAAAGTCAAGACACTACTGTATCGTACATTTATCTGTCCATTCATACGAGTTTATGTGTGTATTGTCACGCACAAGCGTCATTTTAGGATGGATGAGCGAGTCAAGTGTTCGCCACAACGCAATTATGCGGCGCTTAGATAAGGTTAACGTTACTGCACTGCGCTCACTAAAGGTCAAACATATTCATTGGCTCTTCTCAAAATGGCGCACACAAATGGCCAAATCTACTGACCACTTAACTCCCTCTGATGACGATTTTATGGCACTTGAGTCAATAAACGATTGCAATAAACGAAGAATACGTGAAGAAACCAATCAAAGTATCCGACGTGAGCACCATCATTGGTTTCTGTATCGAATATCACTTTCATTTTGGCACATGGCCAGCCCAAATTGTTTTTGTGTTTCGTTGCCTGTAGTATGTAATGTGGTCAGGCAGCTAAGGGTGTGAAAGACGGACCCCTGTGGGACTCCGCACAGACAAGCTGATGTTCGTTCTAATGAAGGCATCATCATCATCGTCAATGAGGGAGTAAACGAGGCGCGTGTGTGTGTTTTGGCACATGCCGAGCTCATCACAAAGCACAGATGTGTGCCTTATGTAAAGGGTTCATGCTAATTCCTGATAATTACTAAAACGGTAGAAGAAAACACTTTAGCTTGTTAAGGCAGCCCTGGGTGCTGATTTAAGTACTACATATTGAGAGGAAATATGGCTTCCATGTAAATAAACTGGCTTCATTACTTTTAGGCAAAGTTAAAAATAAATAAACTATTTTCATTTTACTCACTGTTCATGCCCTGTTGACTAATTTCAATTTTTTTTTTAACAAAGATTGAAATGTTTACATTTTAATTTCCACTTAAATAATATTCCTTTAAGGAGAAATTCATTGACACACTGAATTCCTGAAGCTTACTCATGGTAAAAAAATAAAATAAATAAACTTTAAACTAGTAGGTTATCATTATTCTTTTTAAATAAGAATGTAAACAAATGTATCATATGAATATCATGTTCCTTAATGAGTTGGAATGTGGTCTGAAGCATATTCCGTCCCATTTCTCATTATCCAATTAAATGAAAGCAACACCGACTCAATGGAAGAATGTAAAATAATATCAACATTGCTTTAATCATTTTATTATTTTAATGTATTCATGAAATCCATATTATGTGATCAGCTCTTCTGGTGTTAAAATGTGAACAAACCTACCACCATAAAAATTGTTGCACACACATTTTCTAAGGAAAAGACTATTTCAAGGGGACAAAATAAGCCAACATTTTCAGGGATTTTTTTCTGGTAAAATTTGAATCATAGTGTGATATTGTAGGAAAAGCTGCCTGTATAGCACTAAGGTTGACGGTACAGGTGTGGCGTATCTAGATGCACATGCAGCAGAAGCTTAATATCCTTCTCTTTTTCACACGCACGCATATAGATAGACGCTTGGAATGACGCACGCAAAAATAGTATCCCGATGCCAACAAGTAAAGCGGTACAGTAAAAAAAAATGTGCAGAGAAGCGAATTCTTCTTCCTCATTTGTTTCTTGGCGCTTTTTCAGGGTATGAAAAACACTTTTTGGTCACGCACTAGCAACCGAGCGAAAGGAGCCGCAGTTTCCGCTTACGCCCGATTAACGCGTTAAGTGATCCTAAATGGCGACGCTAACCCGCCGTCACGCTGCCACGCGTTCATTAGCTTCACTTAACGGGAAAGACACGGACAAAAGTACCGCTGACATACTGGGTCATTAACTCATTCGCCATTGACAGCGATAGACATCAAGTGCATTTTAACTGGGATTGCGAGCAATGAATGATAATCGTTAACACGACCAGCCCTTCCAGTCAAAATGGAGAAGTGACGGAAGGTTGTTGATGTGTTTCCTTTGTTTGCGTGCTGCAAGCGGTCATTTGCCAATGATACACAAACAATCGCCAAAGTGTTCTTTATGAAGTCGTAGTATGTGAAATTATTGCCACTTTCCAACTGATCCATGGACTCTGTGATCTGTTGCTTTCTCCTCGAATTGTCAAGCTCTTTACTTCTTCTTGCGTATCCATTACACCGCAGACACTTTTCAGCCGAAGAGGATTATTGTGCGATTGTGTGTGCACGTCACGTTTTAGCCGGGGGCTTCAAGGACCAGGAGAATTGGCTTTAAAGGATGGGGGCAGAGGGGTTTCGGGGGGGGGGGGGGGGGGGATAAGTGGGCACTGGCATCCAAACAAGTAACCACGGAGACCTGTAATCCTTTTGAGCTGTGCTAAACAGGCTGACATTCTCTATACTACAACAAAAAAAATATCTTGTTACAAAAAAGCTAGGCGTCACTATGCTGGCTTGCGGCGGACCCATTCTCTGACCACGAAATGTATTTGTCAGACCCCCTAGAACAAAATAGTCAGTTAAAAAAAGACCTTACTTTATTCTATTACTTTAAAATCCTTGACTACCATAGCCACCGGTAGACATTTAATCCATTTTTAATCAGGAGTGCTGGACTGAATTAAAGGTCGACCAATATGAGATTTTCAAAGCCCAATGCCGATTAAAAAAAAAAGCCAATCGCAGGTGACTAAAGTTGACTTTGTAAGTAAAGAAAGAATAAGGAAAGATTGAAAAAAGATCTTATGATTGATGATGCATTGAAGGTGATAATGAAAAACAGAGAGTTCAGAGATAGACGGGATGAGAAGAGAACAAAGATTGCGTTGAAACAAGACGAGACGTGCGGCACAGTCTTGATGATTACACCAGTGCAGACTAAACAGTGACACCCCCACAACTATCCGCCCCTATTATTACAAAGAGCAAATGGGAGAGCTGGCCCAGTGAGTATTCCCGTTTCAACGTCAGTGGCAGTCAATGAGTTGATTTAATGTTAAAACAACAGCAGCTGTAGCATTAGCACGATGCCTGCAACAGCTTTATTTATTTGTTTATTTTGGTTGGGTGCTGCAAACGTGTGTAACTTTGTGCATGCAGGTGCCCGACACGTTGGTTCTGAGGGTGACGTCATGTCCTGATGGGCAAATGCAGCACCAGTTTGCTTTGCTTGCGCACGATTGGAGGCAGTCGGCCGTGGGGTCACGACCTCCCATTTTCAATAAGGTGGAAGCATCTGGACACAGGCACACACACACACACACACACACACACACACACACACACACACACACACACACACACACACACACACACACACACACGTAGATATTGCACACACACACACACACACACACACACACACACACACACACACACACACACACACACACACACACACACACGTAGATATTCGCTCTGATTGAACAGGAAACTCCCTCCATTGTTCTCCACTGATTGTGAAGCTCAGCCCAACTGAGATAATGTTCCTCATACTCTCCTGTCAAAATATGTATTTTTCCAAATAAAAAGGAATAATGACCTAATACAATATTTTGAACAGGACAGTGACCTGAGTTTTTCAAACATAACCCAAATGATATGTATATATTCTAATACAGAATAATCCAACAAAACAGTTTATTTAGATGCTGAGCGTGTGTTGATAGGTTCTAATGGGCCGCCTATTTTTCGCCCACTCGCTTTGCTCGAAATGCTGCTCTAAATCATGGCCATCGCAATGACTTGTTGATAAACACTCCAGACAAGCAACAATCATTAAGAAGAGGTGCTCAAATTTTCCTTTCTAAGAGCAAACATCAATTAAATGAAATGCTTTTCACCTTTTTCTCTAGCCTGGTGTGCCACGTTTAAAGCTACTCCGACTCCAGCTTGTTTAAAGCTTCCTTTGTCGTATAGACGACAACATCGAATGTTGTGATAACTTAGATCGGACGTAAGAAAATAAGAGCACACATGCTAACAATAATTGAAAAGCTTCCAGTAACCCACTATAGTATCATGTTTCAGTTTTCACAGTGAAATACGTTACGTGTTTTTTTGTGTGTTAATCCGAGTGTCAGTCTATTTTTCAATGTTGTTTTCATATATGTATTATGTTATTCAAGGCAGTAGTGGGTCCTTTGCAGATACACTAATTTGAAAAATACTACTCACCCAAATGTTTATGAGGAAGGTTTATCAACAAAAAATTAGGGAAATGTTTCCCAACTCTGTTAATGTTTAATACAATATATGATAGTTGTTTTTAAATGACACATAATACAAATAACAAGTGGGAATGTACTCCTATTGTCATCTTAGGCAACCTACACAAAGACAAGATAACAAAGACATAAAATCATGTCTTTTGCTCCTGATGGTAGCTTCCACTCGGTGTGTGTGTGTGTGTGTGTGTGTGTGTGTGACACACACTTGCTGGAAATGAAAACGGAATGGTCTGGAACGTAAACTTCACCAAACCTTCAACTGAAGTAAAAGTTGTGTTTGACATTTGCTTTTAGTCTCCTGTGTGGTCCTCGGCTAATGAAAGTGGGGCAGCTGCAAAAGGTTATGTTTGAAACACAGCATAACATGTCGAAAAAAGATGAAAAATGTGATAAAACTGACGCCGGCCACTCTGTGGGGTTAACTAAAGTGGGAGCATTATTGTAAACTACAGCGTTCACCCTATTTTCATAATTTTAGCAATCAATGCACACTTCAGATGAGTTTGACCAACGTTCAAAAGGCTTTTTCCAGCTTTCAGTTATCTTGGAACATAGATGATATTAGTTCTTAGCTACATGAGTTGAAAAAAGTGTTTAGAGAATTAGAGTTGAAGATATTTGGGCTCTTTTTCTTTCTTTTTGTAGGAGCTTTGTAACTGGGTTCAAGAAGGGGGTCTAAATATTTTATTGACATTCCTTTGAGCATGAAATCAATCTCTGAATAGATTGTTTTTTCTTTTAGTGCAAAAAAAAATCTTCAATGAGTATAAATGTGCTACTTGAACTCTGTCCTGGGACTTGATGGAGTGAGACGGGAGTCAATCATTTTCCTCCAAAGAGACTCAAGTGTGAAAAAGTCTCTCAGATGAATGACAAGAAGATATTCCAAAGCAAATTTCATACAGGAGTAATATGATCGGCTTGCAGTGTGACGTTTCCGTCATCAGAAAAAATAATAATAATCTGATTTCTTTTTTACGCTGCAGCGCCTAATCTCATTTAGGAATAGAAAAGCGATTAAAAAAGTATTTGATCATGTGAACACGCGGTGCGTGCAATTTTTTTTACACAGTCAGTGTCACCTCTCAGCCGTCTCTCAGTTCATACCTCAAAATTATTGCCTCTGGTATACAAAAAGTATGAACATTAAAGTGACATCATGCCAATGTAGTTCATATTGTTGCCATCATCAATTCTAATGTCATGTAAAATGATAATTAAAAAAACAGTAAGTTTGCTTTCTGAAAAACTTTGATATAGTTTCCTGGGGCACAATATACTTTGAAATCTTTTATATTGACACTTTACTGTTATTGACATATCTTTACAATGGACCTACATGTGTGTGGGTGTGTTTCAATCATGAGCGATGACATTTCTGTGCATAAACACGCCACTTCCTGCTTGCACTTCCTGTGCTACTTTTAAGCAGCTTCACTCGGCCGCTGATCAAAATCAGCAGGGTTCTTGACATTTGTCAGGAATGATTAGAAGCTACAAAAAGTAAGGTCATTCGTATTTTATGTTCATTTTTTTTGCGCTACAATACCATAAATGTAAAATGGAGGATCTCATCTTGGATAGCAAAAAAAAATGAATTTCCAAAGAAGAAATTTTGATCCTGATTTTTTTTTCTAACTGATAGATTTTAAAATAGTTTAGCCTCTCTAAATTCATCTGCACCTTCATTTTGTGGTTTACACTAGTCGTGATCACTTGCGTAACTTTGAAATATTTACAGGCCTCTGGCAATTTGTGGTCGTTAAACCTGCACAATTTTCAAGATTATCATTAGGATGACATAGTATTTTTGATGTTTTAGACATTTACAGTAGTTTCTTATGCATTTTCCAGGTAGCCTTAACAATAACAACCATAAAGTATGCTTATGTGTGACTACAAGGTCATCACACAGGCCTGCTCACTTGCTGCATTCCGCATTCTTTTTGGACGGGAAAACTGACGGGAAGCGCACACACGTGCAGACTGTGAACTAGAAGGAATGCATCTCTTTGTGTCGCAGGACGTCAATCGTCCGCCGTAAATCCCAAATCCTCCCGACCGCCCGTCACAGCATAGACGACCACACAAAGTTGTTTATTCCAAATGGAGTCTATCCCCAATGGAGTCTTTATGGTAAAGAGTGCTATTGGTTTTGAGGGAATCTGATTAAAGTGATCAAAATGCACCACCATAGCAATGCAGCTGCATATACAATAAGATGAATACGACTTAAGTAACCATGGCAACTCACGGTAAAACAAGACAGTGAGCTTTCAAGCCGTTTAAAGTGGACGCTTAGGTAAGTGAATGAATGGTTTTAATCTATGAAATCACACGATTGGCTAAGTCACAAAATTAAATGCAATTTACATAAACCAGATTCCCTGAAATGTTTAGGGTGAAATACTGCACTGTATATATTTACGTTTCAACCTTTAAATCAGGAGGCTCCACTAGACAAGGTCAGCCTTAACAGCCCAACAGACAGGTTTCATGTTTACAAAAGTAGCTCATTGACAAGCGACGCAATCGAGCACTGCTTCTCACTCGATGGCAATTTTTGAAATACTTCAGTGGGGATACTTTCATTTATTTCTGAGCAATTTGTTCTGTCTCCTTACCAACACGCACCACCTTGGCAATTGCTATTCTGCACAGATGTCTGCATTCAATCGAAAGATGTTTAAACCAAAATAATCCACAAAATGCAGTTAACATGGAAGAATGTCATTTATTGTGACATTTTTATGACATTGCTACTAAATGTTAAGACAGCAGTAGCTTATTGGACAAAGCTTTTAAAAGTCAACTCAAATCTTTTGGTTCAGGGAATGGGTAACCCCAGAGTCCAAGAGAACTGTAATATGCCTTTATATTAGCCTTTATATTGCTTAAGTGCACATGCTAATGGTTCCAACCTTTTCTTTAATGATCGGGTATAGACGTTAAAATGCCGGATATGTATAAACATGTACATTGACATTATACAAGTTTGATGTGGCATATGTGGTCACTAGAGTGGGCATTTATTCCAAAGTTATCTTTAGCTCAACTCATTTAATGCCGACCTATGGCACTTGTGTTGTTCCAATTTGTTTGAATGTACTTTTTGAAATGTTATTGAAATTATCCATTCATTTTATTTAGAATTATTAGTTTTCATTATTCAGCACTGTTTGCCTTTTTTATTACTATCAAAATAGTTTGTCCTAAATGGTTCTATTGCAAAATTCGTGCAGGCAACACTAATTACTACAATTGGATTGCAAATGTTGTCCCCTAAGACACCAGTCCTATTTGAAAATAATAAAAATAAACAAAAATTAGCAAGTGCATCAAAGCGTTGAACTCACATAGATTTAATATGACTACTTTTTAAGGGTGTTAGTTCATAATTTTGTTCATTTGCTTGTTAACTACGATGGCACGGTGAAGTGGGTAACATGTGGGCCTCGCAGTTCTGTGATCGAGGGTTCGAGCTCTGGTGGGTTTCAGACTTTATGTTTGGTGTTTCTTCGGATACAGATTGAACGCTCCAAATTGTCTGTTGGTGGAAGTGTGTGGCTTGAATACTGGCTGGAACAGTTTTGTGATTCAAGTTGCAGAGACATGTTTTACCTTGGTAGAGTTCTGCGTAGTGATGAAGCACTTTTAGCCCGGGGATGAGGATCTGTTATGATTTCTTGCCTTTAAAACCGCTCGTGATAACGCACTCACACAAGCACACACTTTCTGGTAGGCGTCGTGGTACTGTAGTGCCATTTTATTGCCTCTTGGGTTGTTTGATGAAATGATTCACGCTTGTTGGATGTGCTGCCAATTATCTGTGAGGCCCTCGAACATGTCGGACGCGTCTCAGCTTGTGGAGCTTGAACTCAGATGTGACACCTAACCATAATTGGAACTCTTATACCGTGGACCCCGCAACATTTAGAAAAGCGGTGGTGGGGCAGGATAAGCGGCATCGTCATTTAAGGCAGAAATGAATCGCGTTTAGTCAAATAAACGATTAGGTATTTTGTTCTTTCAGCAGGTATTGAGTTATGAAGCCAGTTAATTGCAAAATGTTAAACTAGTCGTAGTGCATGGCTATCAAAAAGACATGATTTCAAAGCAGCCTTTTCTGATAAAATAACATCACGCAAATGTTGCTGCCAATAAAGAGTTTAATTAAAATTTACACAATTGAGAAAAAGCACAATAGGCTATGAGGAAAATTTAAAAACATGCATGCTAAAAGAAACCAGTATTCTTCATTCAAACTGTAGACCAAGGGTGTCAGATTCGGGTTGGTTCGCGGGCCGCTTTAACATCAACTTGATTTCACGTGGGCCGGACCATTTTAGATATCATATTTAGATTTTTTTAATAAATGGAGTAAAAGAACTGGATTAAAATCCCTTAATATTCCGTTTTTTTATAGATCTAAAACAATGTTTGTTTTAGCTTTTTTTTTGAATATATTTTAAGATTTTACAAAATGATTTTTGAACTAAAAACACAGAAAAAATTGATTAAAAAATACAATTATTAATTTAAAAGGGGGAAATCAGGAAATTTAATATACATCTATACTCTTCATTTTAATTTGATCCTAAAACAGAAAGTCGGCACTCATGATTTACTTTCCCGGGCCAGACAAAATGATGCGGCGGGCCAGATTTGTCCCCCGGGCCGCCACTTTGACTGTAGAGGAGGTAGAATGTTTTCCTTTTTTTTGCCATTTGTGGTGAAATAGATAACCCCACACTCCACCCACTCTCAGCATAGCCTGTCTGCCTCTAGTACAAAGAGGTAGTTTGTCAGCCGTATGTTTGACAGGAAAAGCCTTGAAAAGTTCAGGAGACCATTTTCTTTGATTACATGCTACACCCTAATTTTAGCTTCTTTCAGATTCCAGAAACAAGAAGAGAACGTTCTTTTACACAGCAACAAGAACTAAGAATATTCCAGACATTTACGCACCAACACAAAATCTTGGAATCAGAAAATTAGATGGCATTATTTGTTTAAACATGAACAGGATATTACAGATTTAATTATTAATATTTTACATTTCATTCCCCAAAATGATAACCCGGGCAGCCCATCGAGTGAGTGGTTAGCACGTCGGCCTCACGGTGGGGGACCTGGGCTCAAATCCTGCTCGGTCGAAATTTGTGGACTTTGCATGTTCTCCCGAGGCCTGCGTGGGTTTCCTCCCACATTCCAAAGACATGCATGGAAGGCTGATTGGAAACTCTAAATTGCCCCTAGGTATGGCCTGAAGTCAGCTGGGATAGGCTCCAGCACTCCCCGCGACCTGAGTGAGGATAAAGTGGTTAGAAAATTAGATGAGAAAATGAAGCATTCTTTGTATTTCAAATGTTAAACTTTTGATGGACAAAGATGGCCTGGAATAAAGGTGAGTTGATGTAAAATACTAAGTATAAAAATATTAATTAATATTTGGTAAATTTAGTGTACTGACTGGAGCTGTCCCTGAGGGGGTGTGGCAATTTAGGTTTTCCATCAATGTTTATGTATGTTGTTCATCCAATGTTTTGAGTTATTTATGTTTTTTGGACAAACCACATCGTGGAGCGCGGTGAGCAAGCCATCATCTTTTCCACATTCAATATGGCAGGACAATATGGGCGTGGTTACGCCTACTGTGTACGCAGATGCGTAAATGAAGCACATGCGCAGTAATCTTGTCCTTTCATTGAGGCTTTCTATGACGACGGACGATGAGCATGCCAACAAGGTAAGTCGTTGAGCATTATCCTTGCATAAGTGCATTTTTTATCACGGTACTGGGAGATTTTTTAGGAATCAATTGAGCCCAAAACGCCAACAAATGTGTTAGTTTAATCCCAGGTTGAACACACTGTCGACAATTTAAGTTTGGGCTCCGTTTTCCACCGGCTGTGTGCCATATGCGACTAGTTAGCTTAGCATTAGCGGCACGCCGAGGCTTCCCATTTGACTTAAAAAGTACGCTGTCCGTTTTCTCTCCATTATTTAGTCGTGTCAAAAGACTTTTAATTTAATCAAACAAAGCCGAGACATCAATGGACAGTTTGCTGGGTAAAGGCTCACTCAAAAATTACATCCAGAGGCACGACTTAGTTCCTGGTATGTTGTATGTAATGATAGTTTTCCCTGCGAGTGCTAAACACTCATTTCCAATTTGTAATTGTTCTGTTTTCACAAAAAAAATCATTTATACAAAAATTGTTAAGCCAACTTTCTCCTAGTTCTTAACGTCAGTCTGTATATCTAATCACCTTGACTAGAAAAGGGAAAATAGCATGGAGCACTCACTAATTTATTTTCATTCATTCTTTATCTTGATCCTTTATTAAATGTCTTGTGGGATTTCTCTATCCTGTAATAATTGTTTGGCAACTCCCAAATAGCTTAGTTAAATAAAGTTTTCCCTGTTTAGCATCGAGACGCAGCTCTTCCTGCTGCCCAGAACACTCACATCCTTCAGATTACAGGAGAGCAAACTGGGCCAGATTAAGGTAAAACTATACAACTAAGGGAAAATGTTTCTCAACCAGGATTTGAACCCCAGCTGCCCACATGGCAGCCAGGTTAACAAACCTCTACGCCATGAATTGGCAACACTTTTCTTTGTCATTATTGGAAAGTCTTGACTACACACGGTTGTTTTTATTTAAGGGAAAAATGATTACCAACTGGGATTCGCACCCTTTCTTCCCACATGGCAGGCAGGTGAGCAAACCTCTACACCATGAAGTAGACATACTAAACTTTGTCATTATTGGAAAGTCTTGACTGCAAATATATACGCCTGCAAGAAGTCAATGACGTATCCCTATGCCTGCGAGAAGGCCTTGGTGTCACAAAATGGAATTCTGATTGGTCAAAGCAACAGTCTTATCGACGTTTGTTTAATGCAGCAGAGTCAATGACGTATCCCTATGCCTGCGAGAAGGCCTTGGTGTCACAAAATGGAATTCTGATTGGTCAAAGCAACAGTCTTATCGACGTTTGTTTAATGCAGCAGAGCCTGCAGAGCTGATTTTGAAGGCCTTGAGGCAGATTTCTGACCCTGGCAACAAATTATGGCTGAAATGTGATTGGTTAAATGCTTCAATATGAAAACACACATCTGGAAGCAGTGCAACCAGTGGGAAAGCAATGAAAGGAAGCTAACGACAATTTGGAATTATTTCATAAGTATTGATGGACAAAATATAATATATGATTCAGATATTTCTGAGGCCAGCAGAGAAGGCCTTGAAGGCCCTGACGGCACACCACTGCATAAAACCTCTATTTCAACGACATGCCGCTCTATTTTTCAAAATTTCCCCGTAGTGCCATTCAATTAGAGGGTATCACTCTATTTTTTGTCTAGTTGGTCAGAATTTTGAGATATAAATTTTCTGGATGAAAAGAGAAGGTAGCATATGCAAATTTATTTAACAAAAGGCACAAATACAAGGCAATTACTGGTTAATAATTACAAATTCACTGGTGAATATCAAGTGACGCGTCGCTGTACTCATCATTCACATCACCTTCCGCATCAGCGTCGAGTTTCTGAGTGAGTTCACGTTCATCGTCTCCAGCATTGGCTCGCGCTTGCTGGAGAAGTTGCAAACCAATCCTTCGGCAGGTTAATTAATGTACACACGCTCCCCTACTTACGAACATTCAACTTACGAACAACGGTACATACGAACATGTCTGCAAATTGCGTTTAAGTCCAAAAATGTTCGCAAGTCCAATTTTGTATTTCACGCCTTTTTCGGAGTAGTACTTCTTTCCGCCGCTAATACCGACGCCTGGCGCTGTGAGAGCTCAGCTCACCCAGCATCTACCTTCTTCTTCGTTGCAATGCGGAAGTGCGTGAATGTATCTCCAGTGTGCAAAGAACCTTTTTCATTTGTATCATTAAATATCTCATGCATCCAATATTGAATATGGTTGGTAAAAAGCTAAAGGCTTCTATTGAGGGAGTTGCAAGGAAGAGGCAAGCCATTTCTTCTGAAACGAGTGGCAATAATAACGAAGCTTGATGCGCGTGAGAGTGGTAAGCGTTTCACGGGCATTGAATCGTTCGACCGTCAGTACCATTTATAAACAGAAAGATCGAGCAGCAGGACCCAAATATTGAACGTTGCACAAAGTTTGCAAATCAATTGAATGATGCCATACAGTGCTACCGCATCATTTATGATGAAAAAAAGAAGAAAACTGTGCAATCGTCATTAGGTCGCTTCTTTTGGCCAGTTTCTAATACATAAATCTCTTTCTCTCTCTACAGTACTGTACATATTCTCTCCATTTTATTAAATGTTTTTTTTTCAGTACAAACCAATGCGTGTTACTTATACAAGCCTTAAACATACAAATGCACTTATATAAACCTTCAATATACTTATATCAGCCTTAAACATAAATTATAATACAAAATATAGCACTGAATCAACTTACAAACAAATTCAACTTATGAACCAGCTCGGAATCAATTGCGTTCGTAAGTAGGGGAGCGTCTGTATATGTTTTGACGAAAGTTTGGCGACACTCTTTTTCCTTGTCGACGATAATGTCAAATATTTATTCATCTTATTAGACGTGCTTCATAACTGAGCAAAGAATACCCTGAGATTTGGTACAAACGTAAAGCTGGCATGCAAAATGACTTGAATGGCTGGACATCGTAAGGCTTTTTCTTTCAAAAAAAGTGGTCTATGTAAAGTAAAGCTTTTATTTGTTTAAAAAATAAATACTATGTATATATAGTCAGGCTTTTTTCTTTAAAAATGGCCATGTATATTAAGGGTTTTTATTAAAAAATGACCATGTATAGTAAGGCTTTTTTATTTTCAAAAAACGACCATGTACAGTAAAGCGTTTTTCTTAAAAGACGACATAGTATAGTAAGGCTTTTTTTCTTAAAAAATGACATAGTATTGTAAGGCTTTTTTCTTTAAAAAAACGACATAGTATTGTAAGGCTTTTTTTTCGTAAAAAACGACATAGTATAGTAAGGCTTTTTTCTTAAAAAACAACATAGTATAGGCTTTTTTCTTGAATGATGACATAGTATAGTAAGGCTTATTTTCTTTAAAAACGACACAGTATAGTAAGGCTTTTTTGTCTTTAAAAACGACATAGTATAGTAAGGCTTTTTATTTACAAAAAATACCATGTATAGTAAGGCTTTTTTCTTAAAAAATGACCATGTATAGTAAGGCTTTTTTGTTTAAAAAAGACCATGTATAGTAAGGCTTTTTTTTCTTAAAAAACGACATAGTATAGTAAGGCTTTTTTTCCTAAAAAAACGACATAGTATAGTATGGCTTTTTCCCCCTAAAAAAATGACATAGTATAGCATGGCTTTTTTTCTTGAAAAACGACATAGTAGAGGAAGGCTTTTTCCCTGAAAACCGACATAGTATAGTATGGCTTTTCCCCCTAAAAAACGACATAGTATAGTATGGCTTTTTTCCTTTAAAAAACGACATAGTATAGTAAGGCTTTTTTTCCTAAAAAACGACATAGTATAGCATGGCTTTTTTTCTTGAAAAACGACATAGTAGAGGAAGCCTTTTTTTCTTAAAAAACGATATTGTATAGTAAGGCTTCTTTTCTTAAAAAAAACGACATAGTATTGTAAGGCTTTTTTTCGTAAAAAACGACATAGTATAGTAAGGCTTTTTTCTTAAAAAACAACATAGTATAGGATTTTTTCTTTAAAGACGACATAGTATAGTAAGGCTTTTTTGTCTTTAAAAACGACATAGTATAGTAAGGCTTTTTATTTACAAAAAAGACCATGTATAGTAAGGCTTTTTTCTTAAAAAATGACCATGTATAGTAAGGCTTTTTTGTTTAAAAAAGACCATGTATAGTAAGGCTTTTTTTCTTAAAAAACGACATAGTATAGTAAGGCTTTTTTTCCTAAAAAAACGACATAGTATAGTATGGCTTTTCCCCCCTAAAAAAACGACATAGTATAGCATGGCTTTTTTTCTTGAAAAACGACATAGTAGAGGAAGGCTTTTTCCCTGAAAACCGACATAGTATAGTATGGCTTTTCCCCCTAAAAAACGACATAGTATAGTAAGGCTTTTTTTCCTAAAAAACGACATATTATAGCATGGCTTTTTTTCTTGAAAAACGACATAGTAGAGGAAGCCTTTTTTTCTTAAAAAAACGATATTGTATAGTAAGCCTTCTTTTCTTAAAAAAAACGACATAGTATTGTAAGGCTTTTTTTCGTAAAAAAACGACATAGTATAGTAAGGCTTTTCCCCCTAAAAAACGACATAGTATAGTATGGCTTTTTTCCTTTAAAAAACGACATAGTATAGTAAGGCTTTTTTTCCTAAAAAACGACATAGTATAGCATGGCTTTTTTTCTTGAAAAACGACATAGTAGAGGAAGCCTTTTTTTCTTAAAAAACGATATTGTATAGTAAGGCTTCTTTTCTTAAAAAAAACGACATAGTATTGTAAGGCTTTTTTTCGTAAAAAACGACATAGTATAGTAAGGCTTTTTTCTTAAAAAACAACATAGTATAGGATTTTTTCTTTAAAGACGACATAGTATAGTAAGGCTTTTTTGTCTTTAAAAACGACATAGTATAGTAAGGCTTTTTATTTACAAAAAAGACCATGTATAGTAAGGCTTTTTTCTTAAAAAATGACCATGTATAGTAAGGCTTTTTTGTTTAAAAAAGACCATGTATAGTAAGGCTTTTTTTCTTAAAAAACGACATAGTATAGTAAGGCTTTTTTTCCTAAAAAAACGACATAGTATAGTATGGCTTTTCCCCCCTAAAAAAACGACATAGTATAGCATGGCTTTTTTTCTTGAAAAACGACATAGTAGAGGAAGGCTTTTTCCCTGAAAACCGACATAGTATAGTATGGCTTTTCCCCCTAAAAAACGACATAGTATAGTAAGGCTTTTTTTCCTAAAAAACGACATATTATAGCATGGCTTTTTTTCTTGAAAAACGACATAGTAGAGGAAGCCTTTTTTTCTTAAAAAAACGATATTGTATAGTAAGCCTTCTTTTCTTAAAAAAAACGACATAGTATTGTAAGGCTTTTTTTCGTAAAAAAACGACATAGTATAGTAAGGCTTTTTTCTTAAAAAACAACATAGTATAGGCTTTTTTCTTTAAAGACGACATAGTATAGTAAGGCTTATTTTCTTTAAAAACGACATAAAGGCTTTTTTGTCTTTAAAAACGACTTAAAGTATAGTAAGGCTTTTTTTCTTTAAAAAATGACAGCAATTAAGAGAGTCAGAGAATAAATCTGACTTCTGATTCTTCACCTTCTAGTTGTTGCTGTGGTCCACTGGCAAAATCATTGGGTCAGAACATGAAGTGGGAATCAGGAGTGAGTTCAATTCCACTCGTTGCAATTCTCAAATTGTTTATTGAGGTAATGAAAAGGATAAATACAACTTCCAACTTTACAGTGGTGCAGTGGCAAAGACAATGGGTCAGAACTTCAGGTGGACTCAAGTTCAAATCAGAATTGAGTTTGATTCCACTCTTTGCAATTCTCAAATTGTTTATTGAGGTAATTAAAAGGATAAATATAACTTCCAATCACATGTTTTCAGAAGACACTGTGGTCCAGTGGCAAGAACAATGGGTCGAAATTGAAGATGGACACAAGTTCAAATCTGGAGTGAGTTCAAGTCCACTCTTTGCAAATCTCAAATTGTTTATTGAGGTGATGAAAATGATAAATATAACTTCCAATCATCTCATTTCAGAAGTCACTGTGGTCCAGTGGCAAAGACAATGGGTCAGACAGACCTCAAGTTAGTGGATTTGACTGCCGTGTGGGAGATGGGGTTCGAATCCTGCTCTCGTTTGACTAATCACTACACTTGTAGTTCAGTAAATGGGTAATCCTTTTTTCATACAAATAAAGACTTAGTCATTTTTTTCAGCAAAACAATATTTCCGGTCAGCCTTCGGCTGACCGGAAGACAGTTGGGAGGGGGGGTTCCTGGTGGTGTTCGACAGTCGGCCTTCGGCCGACTGCCGACACCATACAGTCGTTGACTGGCGACACCGGGACGTGAACCCTCGACACCCACGTCGCAGGCAGGTGACTTACCCACTACACCACGAGGCGGCCCGCCTATACATGATTGGAAGTTATATTTATCCTTTTCATTACCTAAATAAACAATTTGAGAATTGCAAAGAGTGGAATTGAACTCAGTCCTGATTTGAACTTGAGTCCACCTGAAGTTCTGACCCATTATCTTTGCCACTGGACCACAGTGACTGCTGAAATGATATGATTGGAAGTTATATCTATCCTTTTCATTACCTCAATAAACAATTTGAGAATTGCAAAGAGTGGAATTGAACTCATTCCTGATTTGAACTTGAGTCCACCTGAAGTTCTGACCCATTATCTTTGCCACTGGACCACAGTGACTTCTGAAATGTTATGATTGGAAGTTATATCTATCCTTTTCATTACCTCAATAAACAATTTGAGAATTGCAAAGAGTGGATTTGAACTCATTCCTGATTTAAACTTGAGTCCACCTGAAGTTTTGACCCATTATCTTTGCCACTGGACCACAGTGACTTCTGAAATGATGTGATTGGAAGTTATATCTATCCTTTTCATTACCTCAATAAACAATTTGAGAATTGCAAAGAGTGGAATTGAACTCATTCCTGATTTAAACTTGAGTCCACCTGAAGTTCTGACCCATTGTCTTTGCCACTGGACCACAGTGACTTCTGAAATAATGTGATTGGAAGTTATATCTATCCTTTTCATTACCTCAATAAACAATTTGAGAATTGCAAAGAGTGGAATTGAACTCATTCCTGATTTAAACTTGAGTCCACCTGAAGTTCTGACCCATTATCTTTGCCACTGACCCACAGTGACTTCTGAAATGTGGGATTGGAAGTTATATCTATCCTTTTCATTACCTCAATAAACAATTTGAGAATTGCAAAGAGTGGAATTGAACTCATTCCTGATTTGAACTTGAGTCCACCTGAAGTTCTGACCCATTATCTTTGCCACTGGACCACAGTGACTTCTGAAATGCTATAATTGGAAGTTATATCTATCCTTTTCATTACCTCAATAAACAATTTGAGAATTGCAAAGAGTGGAATTGAACTCATTCCTGATTTGAACTTGAGTCCACCTGAAGTTCTGACCCATTGTCTTTGCCACTGGACCACAGTGACTTCTGAAATAATGTGATTGGAAGTTATATCTATCCTTTTCATTACCTCAATAAACAATTTGAGAATTGCAAAGAGTGGAATTGAACTCATTCCTGATTTGAACTTGAGTCCACCTGAAGTTCTGACCCATTATCTTTGCCACTGACCCACAGTGACTTCTGAAATGTGGGACTTCTTCCCATAACACCCCTCAAGTGCCATCTCTCCTTTGCTCAGTCAGCAGACCTTCATCCCACTGTAAAAGGCAAGCAACATTAAAGCCACAGGAAGGAAAAAATGGAAATATTAGATATACCCCCCTGATGACTTTGCTCAGTGACATGGTGTTCTTGTCTGCTGCAGAGTGACTCAAAAATGTTTTGAGTCTTTATACCAGGGATCTCCAACTGCAGCCCTCGAGGGCCCCTATCCAGTCTATTTTCCATCTACACCTAAATCAAATAATCAGAATGTGGGAGATATGGAAAACATACTGGACTGGGGCCCTGAGGGGATTTGGGTGTCAAAGACTGCCCAGCATCTCACCGTGTCACCCTTTTGGGGAAGTTTGTCTTGCCACTTTTCTTTAGCGTTGATTCGGTAAACTTGGGTGGACTGAAGAGAAGCAAGAAAAAATGAGTAGGTTTCGTACACATTACATGAAACACTTGGGTCCTACTTCTGCCTTGACTTCTTTGGTCTTCTCGTCGATTTTGACAACTTTCACCGGCGTTGTCACTCTACTAAACACCAGAGCGTCATTATGCAATTGCTTATTCAACCATTTTGATGCACAAATGACCCACATTCATTTCCCATGTTATTTCATCATGGATGAGTTTTTCCAGTCAATTGATTTCAAAGCATTCATTTTTTTAAATAAATATACCCAAAAGTCATCATTGCTTCATTTTTTGTTTTTACAATGAGGAAAAAAAGGTTATTTTACCACAAGTTTAAACTTGAGTAAAAAATGAACCCTGTGCAATTGTTGAATGAATGACTCATTTAAGTTTTGTCCAAACCACATTTAAAACTAAAAATGAAAAACTCCAAGCCCTGATGTCTTCTTTTAAGAAAGTGAAGGGAAAATAAGCCCAGGGTCAAGGTATACGTATATTCTATAAGTGTATCGTTTATTCCTACACCACTGATGGCACTAGTGTGGATGAGAGTTATCCACACAGGTTTTTACTATTAAAAATCAACACCAGACCAGTTAAAGTGTGTTTTCATTCAAAATTTGAATGTATCATAATAAAAAAAGGTAGTTGAGCAAAGCCTTGAATACTGAACGCTGACTTTTAATTACGCGGATAGAGAAAAACAGAAACTATTTAGAAAAAATGACTCACTTTGCTGACAGCTTGTTATGGCGTCGACAAGCTGCTCCTTTCTGGCCGTTTTGGCCACATGCTTGATGTTTCCCAAAAGTCTGTGCTCGTTGAGGAACTGAAACACATAATTGAATGATTTCTTTCTAAACATAAAGATCTATAGGTAACGCAATGTAGCTAATTTGTTAGCAAACATTTTTGGTTCCATCCACGTGGGGCTACAGCATGCGATCGAAGCATGCTACCGTCAAAAGGCACTCTTAAAATGAGAACTGGGGCTCCCAAATCCCCAAATGACTACGTACCGAACACGCTGCATTGTCCTATGAGAGCTTTATCAGGTCTTACTTCGGTAAATCGAAATCACGTCTGATCTGCTCTGCAGTCCACAACCGAACTAGCTTCCGGGTCATCCGCCATTTTGAAGGTTGGCACAAATTTGAACTCTGACCTCGGTCATGCGCATTAAAAATAGACACCAAAAATACATTGTTTTCATGATAACGTGTATTTAAATCTGCAACCATATCAATTTCTTCTCCTCCGCTATTAAATAAACACAAAAATATATTTGCTTGTGCAGCTTGCTACAGATACAGTTTGTTAGCTCTGGCTAGTCCGCTCTATCACTAACCAATCATAGTTTGTGAAAGCGATGACGCTTGAGAATGGCTATGAGAAGGCCTCAGTGTCGCCACCTCGAAATCTGATCGGTTAAAGCAACAGTACGCTTATTTTATTCTGCAGGGCCTGCAGAACTGATTGTGAAGGACTCCAGGTAGATTTCTGATCCTGGCAACAAATAATGGCTGAAATGTGATTGGGTAAATGCTTAAATATGAAAACACATGGAAGCAGCACAACCAGGGGAAAAGCAATGAAAGTAATCTGACAGACAATTTGGAATTATTTAATAAGTAATCATGGCCAAAATATAATTAAGATCAGTCTGTGATTCAGATATTTTTTAGGCCAGGAGAGAAGGCATTGCAGGCCCGGACAGTCCACCACTGTCTACTCATGGTTCATTGGTAAAAATATATTTGATCTACAAACCATATACAAATGTTTGTACGATGATTGCATTTTTTTTTTTAGCCCAGAGTTTCATTAGACGTCCGTGTCCAGCGGCGGAGGGAAATCCATGCCGGGCGATAGAGAGTCCTGGCTATGCGTGGAGCTGATCCCAGTGTCCGAGTCTGTGTCCGTCATATCGATGGGAGATGAGCCGTGCTTGACCGGCACGGCCTCCATTTTCACAACCCCGTTTCCACCGGCGGTCTCCTGAGCGGCGTCGCTCATTTGCAGGGATCTAAGCTGGGCGGCCAGCTGCCAGCACTCTTGGTCCCTGGAGACCCAGGCAGCCTCACAGCAGCATATTTGCTTGTCTATTTCACCCACTTGACTGTGGAGGGACACGCCGGCCAGGTAGCTGCGCCTCAGCTCGGCCTGCATCCTTTCCATCTCGGCCAGGAGCGATTCGTTGCCCTCGTGGGGAGAAGCTAATGCTTTTTCTTGTTCGCCACCCGCCGCCATCCTCTGCTCAATGTCTATGTCGCGACAGAGCTGAGCTATGAGAGCCTGCTGCCTCTGCACCTGGACCTCCAACTGGTGGACATCATCGCTCGCGTCTAGAAGTTTGTCCACCTCCTCAGAGTTGACCCCACGCACATCCAACATGTCGTTTTGGTCTTCCTGACCGTGAAGCTCTTGGATCTCCATCTCCAGATCCTCCATACGCTGGATCTGCTCCCGAATGGTTTGGTCCTGGTTGAGAATGAGCTGCACCATATGCTCAATTTCTTCAGTGCCGGTGGACGTCTTGCTGTCCTTGTGGAGTTTCTCCAGCTTCCGGAAGGCCTTCCTCACTACGCGTTTCTGCTTTTCTGCAGGAAGAACCTGAGGGTTTCTGGTGTATCTGTTCCGGTTCTTTGTTGCTTTCATCGCCCGATGTGGCGCAGCATCCGTGCTTTTGACCAGCATGAACTGGATGAAGGGTCTCTGGTCTCCCCACGCATACCACAGCCTCAGGATTCTGCTCAGAGGTGGCAAGACCCTTTCAAAACCTTTGTAGCGCTCCACCAGACTGAAGTCTTTGGACTCTCCATGCAGGAGCCGCTTGCCCTGCGGAGCTGCTCTGTGATCGTCAAGCAACGCCTGAATCATGTCGGCGCAGGTGGTGTGCTTTGTCACGCCACAGACCACCTTCTCCTCGTTGCAAACAGTCACCTGGATCTCTTTCCCAGTGATGGGCTCGCTGTCCTTGGTCCTGGGGAAGATGGGAAAATGAATGCCTCAAGTTTTACATTTATTTCCACAATAAAAGTTGAATTTATTCGTAAACAAAGTTCTCTTTTTGTTGTGAAAAAATAGCAAACGTTTGAGAAAAAACGTTATGCACTTTCAGGGTTTATGTATTTTCAGGGTTTAAAAAAATCCATTATTAAGGCAAGGGTCCCCAAAAAGTCATTCTATGTGTCGGAAAAAATGGGTTAAGAGGAAAACCTGAGATTTGGTTTTGCTGTAAAGTATGCAGGAATATGCTATATTTGTTTGATTTATTCACATTTGGATATATCAACGAGTGGGAAATGACATTCTGTCGTAGTGTCTTAATCCTGTCAGACTGTTACTCATCCTCTCTGACAATTTAAACCTTCCTTACCTTTTCATCTGGATCATTGCAAACCACTATTGCTCCCCTCTGAAAAAATAATGTCTATACATTTTGTGGCTAATAGACCATCGCAGAGGTCCAAGGCACAAGAGATGCTAATCAAATAATGCGATGACATTTCCAGACGTTAACATTTGATTTGTACGTCACGTTTAGTTCTCGTAGAAAAGACGTGATGTCTCCAATCATAGTTTGTATTTGCTGGACAAAAATGCCCAGAGCAAGTCATAAATGTTCACAACTTGTCATTATTTAGACACTCCTATTAAACTCATAAAAAACATTCAAATAAAAGTTTATCAAACTGATCTTGAAAATAAACTGCTTTTTAATGAAATGGATAATACTAATTTGCAGGAAACAAAAGCCACTTCACCCACCAAAATATCTGACTTCTCAAAGTCTTAAAAACAACAAAAACTATAACTTAAACGGTTACCTAACTTTAACCAATAACTTTAAAGTAAGCAAGCTGTTTTCTTAAAGATTTCCCTTTTTTATCGAAATGATACTTTTATCGAGATGATGTTCAAATGACTTCCCTGAAGATGATAGCGCCAACACAACAATCTTGTAGCCGAACTAAACCGCAAATTGTTCTCCTAACTCCCACAAGATTACAACTTTAATCTGAATGTGTCATCACGTTGTTTTCTTTTCTCCCAGTGAGGTTAAAGTCATGCTCTCTTACTGAACATGGATCATTTGTTTGTCAAGTGCACCGCTCGGCTATTTGCTCAGGGGGTCTACGTAACAATTAACTCCCTTTGCTGCATACTTGTCACATTCCTGACAACTTGTTCACCAATTCCACTTAAAAGACATACACAAGACATTGTATTCACATCGACGTGGGAAACTAAACATGGAAATGCTTGTCTCACTTGATCTTCAGCAAACCCTCATAAATGTTAAGATGAAGTATGAACTCCTCTTTCATGAAAACACATCTAATTTGCTACATTTTTTTTAAGTTGAGAATTATCTTATACAGTATGGAGATACAGTAATGTATTTTTATGAAAATAAATACATTCATATTAAATATATTCAATCTTTTCATTTTTTTTGTCTTGCTAGGAGAGGACAATCTAATTGGAGTGGACATATTTTTAAAGAAAAAGAAAATAAATTCCTATGCCAAACATTCCATCAAGTAAAATATTAAATACTTTTGAGAAAAAAAGTTAAATATTAAAGATGCGCTGTTGCACAGCATTCCCCTTTTGTGACGACACAGTTGTCGTTTTTAACGTACAGTACTTCTTTTATTCGTACATAATGTCACAAGTTCATCTGGAAAATACCAATCATCCATCACGATAAATCTTATAAAAGTTATTTTAAGCATCTAATATGAACACAAAGATGGATAAACACACTCCGAGCAGGAAGTGCACATGTATGTGTATGTTGGCATGCGTGAGTCTGGGGGAAGCACCTGCATTTCTCCTCAGGCACAATCAACACTTCCTGTGCCAGGCAGGAAGTAAAAGAATGGCCCTCGCCTCTTTATTTTCCACAATAATATGCTCAGTTTGTTAACACAAAGGGGAATATGAGCAGCCTCATTGGTAGGATTAGTGTGTGGCAAAGGCATGTTCAGTGATATACTGTAACCTTTCCCACCCACCGCAGCAAAGGCGGGACACGAGCAGGATTGCGAGCACGAGATGACGTCAGGGTCTATTGTATGGTTTTCACATGGCTGACACCCCACATGTGACGTAGGGTCCCCAAAGCTGGAAGTGTAAAGGGGGGTTGCTAGGTCTTTTGAAGAAAAAGATGGGTAAACATTTTTTTAACGTAGCGGAAAAGAAAAACATGGATAGAGCTTCCTGTCGGCGGGCTTATCTGGGTGGGGATGAGGGGAAAAAACATCTTTATCTGCGAGATGAGTTGTACATGTGATGTGGGTCCAGAAACACAACACAGCGCTTCCCCTTCTTATCTAGCAAAAACAACCATGAGACTCTGGGTCGGGCGTTTATATGAATTTTGATGTCCCCAAACAATTAGGACCTTCGTGAGCGTGCAACAATGGATCTTCAACATTGTTTTTGCTGCTGGGAGAAATATCTTCAACTTAGGTTTTCCATAAATGTAAAAACCAGCAAAAATGCTCAATGAAATTTTAAAAAATGACGTTTTGATGAGGATTGTCTTGCAAAACTAGTCAAATGAAATCCAAGGTTATAATACATACACAATGTAAATAAAAATAAAGATAGGTCATGTCTCTCTAACTTTTTTTTTCCTGTGTTAAAAACAACATCCATGTTACGAGTACATTTGTTTCTAGAAAATATATGGATGTTTGATAAATTTGTAATCATGTTCAATCTGATGAAGTTCTGCTCATCCTTAAAAGGTTTTATATTCCAGTCTTAATTTATGATGTACTTCTATGCACTGTAAGCATACTAAAGCACCAAATATGTTGTCATTGGAGCCATATTTTTTATCATCTTCATACGCAGCATCTAGGCTAGCAACTGATAACTCATAAAGTGGTGTTTATAGTCATCATTTGACAATGTGGCTGACAAGAACAATCACAATTAGGTACAGAAGCACATACTGTCCGTCTGGACTTTGGTAGAAAAGCTCCCCATTTCCCAACAGTGTTTGGAGGAAGGAGAGCGCATTTCAATTAATTCCAATTGTCAACCAGCTGAGCCTTTCACCGTTGTCCTCGCCTCTTCAAGAATGCCGTTGACACACTCCTGGCCACTCAAGGGCAGCCTTTGGAAACCTTTTTCTGGAGGTGGTATGTTAATTTTACACGCTTTTCCCAGAGATGCGTCACCGTAAAAACACATGAAAAGCCCATGTGAGCCACTCGACTAAATTGCTGCTGCGGATTCTTGCAACAAGTGCTGATGGCTTTGGTGGCTTTCAAGCAACAGAAGAGGAAAAACACATTTTGCTGGTGATTTGCAAACAAGTGGCACCCTACAGAAATTATATCATCACTGTGAACATGTGAATAAGAAGAGGTGAGAATATGTGACAATACAATTCATCATAGTATATATATATATATATATATATATATATATATATATATATATATATATATATATATATATATATATATATATATATATATATATATATATATATATATATATATATATATATATATGAACATAAACTACTATGGTGACACTATGGCATCATTTTTAAAGTACACTAACAGAACTAGTTTAACTCACTTTTAAAGCACTTTACATGCCTGACCTGATTGTTACTTGCAAGGAAACTCCCACCCAAAAGCCCCTCTTCCCCACACAATCTACCCCCTTGAAGGATCCCATGGAGTGGTATTAAATTACCTGTTTTTCAGACGAGCTTTCAGGAAGTTCTTCCCGAATGGAGCCATGGCAGTTGTTCAAAACTCCTGCTAACTATCACAAAGTGCACTTCTTGTGAAAGAGTGATAAAAAGTTATTTCTTGTCCTGGTAGGAACTCGTTGGAGCAGGAGGAGGAGGAGGAGTAGGAGAAGGAGGAGGAGGAATAGGAGGAGGAGGACGGGCTAAGGAAGGAGGAGACAATGGCAGAAGTTAATTCTGGCCTAACACTGCCCCCAAACACCTGCAAGGTCGCTGTATGTACTACAACAAATGTACCTGCACCTGTTCTACTTGAAGATACAACAGGTGCATCTAAAACAATGGCTACTGTGGACTGCAGTAGACGCCCAATCCATTTTCACTGGGAGGCTGGCAGCAAGAATCATTCCGTGTCTACTTAAAAAGGATTTTTAAAGATTTTTTACTCATCACTGGGATATTAAATGGATCACATCTGCACCTAAGTGTCCTCAAAACATCATGGGATTTTTGAAAAAGTAAAATAATTCAATATTTACTTACTCACAATATGTATTCTTCTTCAGATAGCAATAGACAATTGAGTTTCATCTGCACGACTGCATTGATGCTCTGCTGAGAACTCAAATCTGTTTGGTCTCAAGCCCCCTCAGAATCCCCCCAACCAATTGCTCATGTCATCCCATCGCCACTCAGCAAATCACTTTTACTGCCAGATAATAAGGTAACACTTGTTAAAACACAAACACAAACTAATCCATGACGGCAGAATGACGTGCGATGACACATCTGTACGGAGACATGACGGTGGGGGAGTGGAAAGGGGGGCTGCTGGGGCTTGCAGGGGGCTTGTATATAGCTGAGGCTCACATTCAAGGAATCATCATCAGAAGAAGACAAGAAGCCTCTATCAAACTTTCACTCTATGGACTAAAAGGCTCCATCACAGAACATTAGCCAGCCCTCTTTTGAGAATTTTGAGATTTTTGTCCATTTTTCCCCACACTGTGTTGGTTTTTAAATTTTTGGCTGAATCGATGCAGGCTCACTTGACTTGCGTGCTGTTGCTGCTCTGCTTCACCTGCAGCGGACTATGCGCAGGTAAGATGCAGAGAAGTGGGAGAACGCTCCCTGGGATTGACTTTAGTTGATGGAAGCTGTTTATTACTCATTTTGCACACATAATATTTCAATCTAAAGCAAAAGTCTCAATGGGATGTTATATGCCATTAACTTATTTTTTTGTGTGGCAGGGCTGTGTGGGGAGTCAATTTTTGCAGACCCTTTTTGCACATAAATGCAAAAATTAAAACCAATCAATTGATTTTTTTTGTAGCTTTGGTCGCTGTTTTTTAATTTGTTTAAATACGTCATTGGGATTGCTGATAAAATATTTGTTTAATTATTTGTAGCCTTATTTGTTATTCTTCGAAAGACTTATAATTCATTGGTTTCAAATCCATCATAAAATAGTAGTACAATTAAGACATATATTTTAGACGATGGTAGTGAATAAATGTAGCTCCAATTGTTTACTGCAGTAATAATGTAATGTAATCATGGAAACATACCATTTTAACATTTAGTCAATGCATATTTCACATATTTTTCCATGATATTTATTTCTTTTTAAATCCTAATACTACTATGACCACAACTCCCAAGACTAAATACAGAACTCCCTCATTTTAATGAAAGCAAAAATATTGATACTCATTCAGCATTTGCTGTGCAAAAGTACATAATATTCCATTCTGTGCTTGTGTTGCGCAATATTGAGTTCAGACTATCTAGCCCCCCTCCACTCTCTCTGTATTTGTCTTTTTCTGCAGACATGGGACAGGATCAACGACCGCATGGAGAAAATCTCCTGAGCAGCCTGTTTGCCTTTAAGGTATGTGAATATTCTTGTTAATAAAACCAAAGAAATAGCTCCAATGAGGGATTCATAGTTGTTCGTAAGCTCAGTAGCGTTCAAATTCTTACGCTGTATTAAGTATAAACTCACTGGCTCACACTTCAAATGCATTGGATGTCTCTCACCATCAAGTGCAGTAAATTGATGGATAGACTTACACTTTTATGTTGATTTCTAAAGTACTCAAAGCATTTTGACATCATATCCTTATTTTGCATATTAATGAGGTTGAGTCAATATCCTCTGGATTGGGGAATGACAACTTGTCAGATTCGCCATTAGACATCCACAAAAACATGCATCTTTTGTGGATTTTAATTAGATTCGGAGGGTCTGATTACGTGGACGTCCCAACTCTAAAGAGAGGGCTGGATTGCACAATTGGGGCGTTAGTTTTCAAAACACCTCCCAATCTTATCACTCTAGTCAAAACACAAGGAACAAGGATTCCAAGACGCCTCGGCACATCCCGTTTTGAATAAGGATAAACAAAAAGTCCTTCTTTGGTGGCAAGAAATGAAATGATGCGTTTAAATTCAGGCAAAGCATATAGCAAATGTATGCTTAAATCATCACGTGCAAATAACGCCTGCACTCCTCTACCACGTCACAATTCAACATGAACTTTGGTAAGAATGTTTATTCCAAGGAGCTCATCAAGAAATTTGCAATTAAAAAATGAAGGAAAGAAGACACTTCCATTTAATCGCATAATTTCCAAAAATCCTTGAAAGACTAGCCATTTTTTTATTTATCTTTAATTCGGCCTCTGAACTCACTTTCAATAAGAAACATTGAATAACAATAGCTAAAACCTCTTTAGGAGCCATAGACAGTTGCATTTTGGTTTCTATTGGAAGTCATTTTCAGGGTCACTTTTAAAATGAACCCAATGAACATGAAAATTCACCCCTCAATATTCTCCTATGTTTCGATCGACATAAATAAATAGATAAATTAGTAAACAAACTAACAAACATAACTCCTCACTTCATTTTCCCTCTCTTTGAAAAAGCTGAAAGAGGCAAACAGGCAGAGTATCCCCTACTGGCGCCTTGCGCTGGAAAACCTGTGCCGGCTAGCCGGCGGGCTGCGGCACGACACCGAGGAGGAAGACCAGCTGTTGTGGAAGAGCGGGGAAGAGGATGAAGAAGAAGAGTCAGAGGAAGAGGAGGAGGCAGAGCAGCAAATAGTGATGAGAGAGTGGAGCAACAAGAGGCTGGAGGAACTAAACAGCCTGCAGCACATCTGCAGAGCCCTGCTGCACAGTCGCCAGGGAAGTGTAAGTTACCCAAAAACACACGCAAATGTGCGGCCAAACAATTGACGCTGTCACTGCAAAGTCCAAAACATGACCTTATGGTGCACGGATACCGTTCATTTGGTTGCTTCCATCTTTTTGTGAAAAACCTTTACTCATAAGTCAATATTTTTTGGAATAATCGGGTATGTGATCTCACATAAATCAAAATCCTAAAGTACTACCTACTCAAGAAACACTAAAAAAAATCCACTACCTCAGGATGAAAAATGGAACAACAACCATTCGCTGCACCAATAACGGCATTCCTTTTCCCCCCAACAGCTCCAGCAGTATTCTCGCAAATACATATTGGGAAATGATGGCAACGCACCCCCCAAGCGCAAGTCGCCGTACATCCTAAAGAGGCAAGCCACTCATCCAGCCAAGTCTCGGAGGCCGTATATCTTGAAACGAAGTGACGTGTACTAACCGGTCACCATTCAGTTCGCTGACCTGTTCCCGCACTGCCGCACCTCTCACTCAAATAAATACTTGAGCATCATGTTGGATGAGAAGCTATATTTCTTTATTGACTATTTGTTTGTGTACGACATCATTAAAGATTCATGGTACAAAAGCACGTCTTTTTTACTTCACCCATAAGTACACCCACATAACTCTGGAATTGAGAGTCAATGATGATTTGTTGTTTTTCTTTGCTTGATTTTTACATGACATAAAAACATGAGCATTTTTTGTTGCTACTTTTGTGTAGTTTGCTCAGTTTTTATGAATCCAATCTGCCATACAAATTTAGAGCATGAGTCCCCCTTCATAGTTTTGAAAGCTGCTTTGCCTCAGGGTTAATTTTTTCCTCTTTTTTTGTTAAATTTTTGATTATTTCCCTGGTGTGTTTTGTTTCTAACGCCACACAGAACCGCAACAAGCGAATAAAGTTTTGCCCCGTATATTTTGTGGCGTCATTTTCTTTTTTCTTTTTTTAAATCAGTATTTTTTTAAACATGAACTTAAATGTTCCTGAAGTAAATACCTAATAAATAAACAGTCACATATAATTTAAATAATCATAAAGTTGGGCTTTTTGGGGTGTCTTCAGTTATTTCTGCTGGCAGTGGTTAAATTATTGAGGCTGTAAAACTAGTAATTGCTTCTGAAGTTGCACAAACATTTTAACGCATTTAAGATTCAGCCCAAGTCCCTCCTGTCTGAAATCCAAAAAATGACTTAAACTAAAATGAGTAATTAAGTAATACTTTTAAAAATTACAGGTTACAAAAAAAACAACTACATACTGTATTTTCTGCACTATAATTCGCATATTTTTTCATAATTTGGATAGGCCTGCAACTAACACCCAAGTGTGGTTTATGTATTGTTTTTTCTCTCTCTGATCATGACAACCTGTTTTTTTAATTTTAGGTTACAGTTAACAGATGCCTATTTAGCCTGTTTTACTCCATTTGACTACGTATACGTATTTGATTTTATTTTCTGGTCAAATAAAAAAATGCCCCCCAAAAATGCGACTTATACTCCAGTGCGGCTTATATATATATTTTCATTATGCATTATTTGGCTGGTGTGACTTATACTCGGTTGCAACTTATTATTCGTTACCTTCTACCCCTACAAATATTGAAACCAATTTTTGCATAGTTGCCATTGCAGCCAGCAGATGGGAGTGTTGACTAACTTATTTTCACCTGGGCCTTAATGGGCGTTTTTTTGTGCTTGATTGAAACGGTGAGCAGAATATGGATCTTTGCCCAAGGTTATTCCCACACAATTGTATGGCAAACAGATTCGTGTTTAGTAAAAATACGAGGAATAAACAAGGAAGACTACAATTGTGTTATATTGGAGCGCTGCAGGCAAATCAAGTTCTTGTCTTTCATTTGAAAGACATTCGGAAAGGCGTTGAAAAAACACAAAGTAACACCACTTTTGGTCTTTTTCTTTTTGTCTTAACAAGTCCACAAAGTTAACTTTACAAAGACTATGACTGTGTATCAGTGTGTGTGTGTGTGTGTGTGTGTGTGTGTGTGTGTGTGTGTGTGTGTGTGTGTGTGTGTGTGTGTGTGTGTGTGTGTGTGTGTGTGTGCCATCCCCTAGCTTAAAAAAACCCAGAAGAGAGAATCTCAATTTCGTGTTGAACAAACATTAGAAAAAAGTCTTAGATGTCATTCAAGCTGTCTCTTTTTCAACAGTTAATTGAGTAGCTTCTTTTAAGGGCAATGGAGTAATTATATGGTCCTTCTTTATATTGTTTGCATAGAAATCTGATGTACTATTGAGAAAAAAAAACACTTAAAAAAAAAACAATCATGTGAGTTTATCTATCTGCATACCTATGATTATTATGTTAAAGAAATGAAATTCTGTTATCTTTGATATATCAATTTCCAAAATGTTTTTTTCCTCCACTAATAAGCGATGCCTTCACATTCTATAATGCGTACTAATGTTGCATATCAAGGCAGGGTCATATGCGAGCTCTTCTTCCATAAATCCTCTTGATTATCAGCAGTTAATTAGACACGCCCCCACCATTCGACTTGGTGCTAATCGTCATTTACGCACCGTAACGTCTTTGCGGTGAACAATATGGCCTGTACCAGCTATAGATAAAAGACCCTCTGCAAATGAGCGTTGACATGTCATCATTCCCTCAGTCAGACACCACAGTTGTTGCTATGGTGATGTCACACTTGGGGGCAAGGCCAAACACAAAGGAATAAAGGAATACAACTACAGTGGTACCTCGTCATATGACCGCTCGTCACACAATATTCTCGTCTTACGACGGAAATTTCGATCGAATAATTCGCCCGTCATGCGATCAAAATTTCGTGATGCGACCAAGCCTTTTTTGGATATTTTTCGAGTATAACAATATCTACGAGCATTGAACGATTAATTCAGACGAGTTTCTCCCAACCAGGAAACGCACAACGCGCATGCGCGGGCAAAAAGAGGGCTTTCTGGGTAATGAAGTATACTCGTGCACACAACGCCGATAGGCAATGGCACTCTTTCTCAGAATGAAACTTCATTACCCACAATCAATACGTGGGTAAGCTGAGCGGTTGCATTTCCTGTTATTTTTATTATCTAATACGAGGAGTATTATATTACTTCTCGTTCGCTGCTCCTAAGAACATCAGCTGCACTAGCTCGCAATTACCTCTTTGTAATATTTCTGGTCGCAACTCTCTCTCATAGGCGCCGTTCAAAGCGGTTGCAACCAGAGCCATTACGACGAGGGAGTTGCGAGCCGGTCTTTATGAGCACCGGAGCGATCGCTAAAATGTACTACAAGACTATTTCTCGTTGGCAAGTGGTCGTGGGTTATCCTATTGTGAGGACATTTGTGTGAATCATTTTCAGAATATTTTGAAGGGAATACGTAGTACAACAGCAAACAGCCCATCGATAGCAAACGTGAGGGTGGAGGCGTGGCAAACCGCCAACCCGGAAAACGAAGGTAACAAAAGATTACAACAAAATTAGAATTCAGTTTTGTGTAAAGTTACATTAAACGTATGTTTGAGTGTCTGTATATATTAATCCAAGTTAATTTAAATTTGTTTGTTCCGTTTACGAGTGCGTTGTCGTGGAAAAAAAAGAACCCCACCCCCCACGTCTCTGTCTCCCGTCGGCGAAATCTGCCCAATTTTAGTTAGATTAAACACATTTTATTACTATTAAACCACTAGTTATGTGTTACTTTGTTAATAGATGTCGGATTAGAAGAAATATTTTTTTTTCCAATCCAATATCCTGTTATTGGTGTTTTTTCAGTGGGTTGGAACAAATTAATTTGTTTCCCATTCATTTCAATGGGAAACGTCCGCTAGAGTTACCAGAATCTCGTCATACGATCTCAGTCCCGGAACGGATTAAGATCGTATGTCGAGGTACCACTGTAGTATTAGATTAAAACACATTCTTAGAACGATGTGGGGCAGTGGGTTACATTAATTGAAATACATTTCTTTTGGAGAATTGGAATTGAAAAATATGTATGTGTGGTTCAGCTGCCTTGAAATGGTGTGACGTTGAGGTAAGCGCAGTTATGAGCCAGCCAAACAAGGCCCGGCACATGTTTCCCCATGTCAACAAAATTCATATTTGTACGACTCTGCCGGTACGCCGGGTGCGTCGCAATCCCATAGACAGATGGCTTTCTGTATTACAAACACGGGGATGTCCGTAATTGTGGCAGAGTTAAAAGACAGTATCTTTGCCTTCCGCCGCTAATTAAAACGACTCACTTGACGTCCCTCTCCCCCCTGGACAATTGTCGCCTATAGTTATACAAGCAGCTTCCATAATCTTTCATCTTGAAAGTTTTTCAATAGTTGTAATTTTACTACAAGCTTTATTTCCAGAGTACAGTGGTACCTCGTCATACGACCGCTCATCATACAAAATGCTCGTCTTACGGGGGAAATTTCGATCGAATAATTCGCCCGTGATGCGGTCAAAATTTCGTGATGCGACCAAGCCAGGTGGCCATGGCATTTTTTTTTTTGCATATCTTTCGTGTATAACAATATTTACGAGCACCGGATGAGTTATTCAGACCAGGAAACGCACAACGCGCATGCGCGGGAAAAGAGGGCTTTCTGGGTAATGAAGTATACTCGTGCACAGCTCAGCTGCTGCATTTCCTGTTATTTTTATCTAATACGAGGAGTATATAATATTATATTATATTCGTTGGCTGCTCATAAGAACATCAGGGGCACTGGCTCGCAACAGCATCCCCGGTAGCAACTTTATCATAGGCGCCGTTCGAGGGGATGCGAACACAGATGCTACAAGCTAAAAGGAGCCGCTAGCCAGCGCCCCTGAAGCTCCCATGAGCAGCGGCGAGATCGCTGATAAAAGACTGCTGCTCGTTGGCAAGTGGTCGTGCGTTCTCCGATTGTGAGGACATTTGTGTGCATCATTTTCGGAATATTTTGAAGGGAATAGTACGACAGCAAACAGCCCATCGATAGCGAACGTGAGGGTGGAGTGTTTGATCCGTTTACGAGTGCGTTGTGTGGAAAAAAAAAAAAAAGCCCCCCGCCCCTTTTGTGCCCCTCTCCCCTCAGTGAAATCCGCCCAATTTTAGTTAGATTAAACACTTTATTTCTATTAAACCACTCGTTATTTATTACTTTGTCAATATATGGCGAATTATAAGAAATAAAACATTTTTTTCAATCCAATATCCTGTTTTTGGTGTTTTTTTCAGAGAGTTGGAACGAATTAATTTGTTTCCCATTCATTTCAATGGGAAACTTCCGCTCGAGTTACGAGAATCTTGTCATACGAGCTCAGTCCCGGAACGGATTAAGCTCGTATGTCGAGGTACCACTGTAGTTACTTTTATAAATCAGAGGTTTCCAAACTTTTCACACTATATAAAAAAAAAACCTCCCTATGACGCCTATAAAGGAATAGATTTTATTTTTATTTTTTATATACATTTAAAAAAGAGAACCTTTCAACAAAAAAGTGTTTTTCAAGTTATATCTCACCCAGTCTTAAATTATATTTTATTGCATTTTTGCCTGCCTGTGCCACTTAAAACGAATCTTTCCTCGCTGGCATTGCCATTGCTTTTAACTATGCCTGCTGGCCAGAGCAACAAGCTGGTGTCCGGCCGGGATGCTTCTGAGCAAAACGCTGGTGGGAGCCGAGGAATGCACGCGGCACACACTGACATTAATCTTTAATTAACATCTTTACACTGTCAGACTACTACTTGGCTGCTCGTGCACACGCAAACAGACATGCACACAGAAGAAATCACACACATATCCACATGCACATTCATTTGATGTGATAAACGTCAAAGCTGTGTGCATCTGTCAAGGCTTTCTTGCGTTCCACAGAGCATGCTGTAAGAAATATCTGGAAGTGTCTTGTTATTTTCCCCCTATATATAATCCAGACTCATGGCCACAGAAACACTGCCAACTCCTATTGTTGTTGTGTGCACCTCTCCCACCAGGAAGCAGGAAAATCATTTAATAAATGTATTAAAATACACCCATAACAAAGCAGAACTAACTTTTTTTTAGGACATAAAAAGAAATATCTGTATTGGTATATTGTCTGTCTATGCATGTTGCGGCACCATTTTAGCCCCAAATAGCCTCGTCTAAAGGTTTATATTTTTGCAATATTAATATGATTATACCTTACACTAAGAGTGGTACTAATTCTTAAGTTAAATTTGCTATGAAACTAGAGACTGTCATGGATTATGCTAAAATATGCAAGATAAACATGGTAAAGGATTTGCTTTGGCTTTTGTGTGACATCCATTAAAACTTAATTTTACACCTGCCTGTGCAATGTGTCAAAAATATGACTAAGATTAGTATTTTTGTGTCGACGGTTGCCGAGCATGTCCCTCTCCTGCCAAGCGGAACGAAACGCAAATGTTTTTTTTGTCACCGTGATGCTCTCCCTGCTTTGCAGTTTAAAATACTTGTACATACTTGTATATAATTCAAAGGGCTACTTACATTCGTCTTGGGCTGCATAAAAATAAATGTGTCATTTTTAGCCAAAGGATGAAAAAGTCATGTGACAGATTTCACCCAGTCAGCTCACATTGTTTTTGTTTCTTTCCCTCGTGGAATTGTCACAGCAACCATCTGTTATGTTGGCTTGGCAAGACAGCAAAATAAAACATGTTCCAAATGTGGGATGGATGAAGAGAAAGGAGAATATTCAAAGTTTGTCAAAGTGGAGGCGTTCCATGTGGCACCTGGTTGCCACAATATTTCCAGGCAGGGCCACAGTGTCCAAAAGCGCAGAAGCAACCCGTTTGATTCAAAGCACAATACGAGGACACATTCAAACAACCCAATAATTTGGGGGCATTTTGCGTCACCATAGGAGTCCTATTCACAAAATATTTAATACACTCATTAGCAGCTATTGATGGCAACAGATGTCCGATTCATTTTAACTTGAGGGTAGGCACAGCAGGTAGACCAATGAACATTAGTACACTGCCAAATTTCAATATTGGCTGTGGAACCAGTAGTAGCCCTTTAAAAAAAGTGTTTTTGAAATATTTTAATCCGATTACACAAGGTCATGTAAACACGTGAGCAAAAACGTACATGTTTGGGAAGTATTGTGGAAATGATGTGATTTGCGCTATGAAAAAATTACAATGATTGATTCATACAGCTCCCCCAGATAAATATTATTAAAAACCAGAAAACTGACCTTAACTAGAATATTGGATGAATATAAAACAGCCTTTGTTACATATATCCCCAGTATACACAAGTATGTATTCAAACTTATTTACATATATATGTTCATTAACATGAATATAAATATGTTCATTAAGATGTGCTGTCCCTTATTGGGTTTCCAATGTGACCCTTTTTTTTCCAAGAATCAAATAAATCAAACTCAAACAACTTGAATTTCAAGGAAAAAAATCCTTCTTTTTTCCTTGAAATTCAAGTTAAGTTTGATTCATTTGATTCTTGGAAAAAAAAGGGTCACAATGGAAACCCAATCTTCCTTGGCAGAGTTCTAAAGTGTTATTTGGTGCAGGCAGGTACACATGTTGTTTATCACAGCAGTGAAACACGGTGTTCTTGCGTTTATAAAACAAGACGAGATAAAAACACGAGCATCTTTTGGTCGCTCGCCCCGGAACGATACGTCCCTTTGGCGAACAGCGCTTTTCAATCATTGCCAAAAGCTTCAACTCGCCAAAGAGCTTGCAATGATGCTCCCGTGTACACAATCCCACTCGTTCTCCCCATCTGGGTTGTGTTTCCCCACTTGGGGGGCTTACTTGTGTCCAGCTGGTGACGGCGACAATTACCAAAGTCTCACGGCGGTCGTCTCTGAGGAGCCTCGTCTGCTTTCAAGTGTGTCTCTTAGCAGGTTGTGTGCAAGGAGGCCGGCAGCTGTCACAACAAACGCCGTGCATGCAAAACACCAGAAGTAAATTGAAAATGTTAGCATGCAACACCGAGTCTCCGGAGACCAGGAAGATCATGGAAGAAGATTGTAAAGAATTCTACAGTCAGCTTTTCTTTTGGTCTTCAAGAGGTTCACAGGAGTCGAAAGAAAGTCATTTTAAACAAAATGTTAAAAATGGGCCGGCCAGGAAGACAAGTGTTTGGCGCATTGGCCTCACGGAGGCTGAGATTGAGGGTTCAATCCCAGGGTTGCATCTTCCTGTGTGGAGTTCTAATGACCTAACATTCTTGATGGGAAATTAAACAAAGACAAATATACAACTAAATTGACGCCAATTAGTAACAAGTCAAAGCCACGTCATTCATTTACAGAAAAGTTTGCAGGAGAAAATTGTCTTTTCTTATAGGGACGTATTGGAAATCAAACCTCTTCTCAGTATTTTCAACATGGGTGCGGGTAATATCTGGTTTTGTTGTCGCTCAGAAATGTAATGAAACATAATTGCTGCTCTAATGGTAGTCTACAGTGTGCTCTCCATTTTGTTGGCCAAAAAGAACCTGTCTGCTGTTAATGTGAGTAACAGCAAAGCCAATAAATAGCCAGTCCCGCCTCAACTATTATGTTTAAATTCCTGTTTTTCTGCACACAATTCTATTAAAGAAAACATGGCCCTCTAAGTAAGAAATAAATGCTTAATTCATCATAGAAGCAATTTAATTTCCCTTTGGTAACATGGACAGATACTTTATATACAAAGGTAAACGGAGACCAAGGCTAAAACTCATCTTTCAAGTAATAAGCGTATGCCAAGGATTTCCAAAACGAGCAACATTTTGGATGCTGGTCGGTTAAAAGGCATTTGTTGAATTTTATAACGAGCATTTGCAAAGTATTCAGAGCACAGCTCAGTGGTTTAGTCATTCTCTTCAATGGTTCATTCACAATAGCTGTTTAAAGTAGTGACCTCTGTCTCTGAAAGGGTTAAATAATGAAGGGTGTCCATATTCTTCATTAACTGTGATGAACATGTGCAGAAGCTTGTGGCTAAAAAACAAACAAACTAACTTTGAATAGGAATCGAACACGGTACTGTGTATAGTATACACAGTTAGTTTTATACACTATATATGGTATGCATGTTACAGTATAAGTTACAACCATATTACAGTACATCTGATGTGTGTCCCCCTGAATCAAATCAAAACAAAAAGGCTGTGTGTCTTCCTGCCAGTATTCATTACAGATGCTCTGGAGTAGAAGAAAAGAATAATATCATGAGTATTGAAATGAATAATGTATGCGCTTAGCTGGAGGGTAAACGTTAGTCTCAAATGCTTCAACCAACTGCAAATGTCAAAAAATGATTTTATGGGGGCGGGTGAAGCTTTACTTTTATGTCAAGATTGTGTAATCAAACAATGCCAATTGTGACAATTTGCATTCATGAGTTTAATCGGTCTCCTTTTAAAGCGCAATTCCATCACACAATTGGTCAACAGCATAATTGTACAAAAATATATAGGTCAACTTACAGTACTGGAGCAATTATGAGCACAGAAGTAAAGACAAAATCTGATTTTATATCACCCCCAACTTTGGGCCTTCTATAGGGGTCCTAATAAAATAGAACAGTTTTAGTATTGGTAACTAAACTGGGAAACAATTGGATTTTTATCATTACTTTTAATGGCTTTTCCTTGGTTCAGTAGTTATCCTCGCAGTTATTAGCAAATTCCATGTGCGGTCGTTTGGTAGCCGGTCTTTTGGTCACCATCTTTTGGTCGCCGGTCTTTTGGTCGCCGGTCTTTTGGTCGCCGGTCTTTTGGTCGCCGGTCTTTTGGTTGCCGGTCTTTTGGTCGCTCGGACCCAAACAACGGGCGACCAAAAGACCGGCGACAAAACAAGGTAAAACAACACGGTTAATGCATCAATAAAAGCCAACAATGGCCCTGAGAAGTTTCACTGAGCGGACGTGTGAGTGTATAAGAGTTTGTATGCACATGAGTTGTCCCCTTAGGAAGGGACGTCAGTCAGGGTCTTAACAAGTTCTCCAAAAAAACACAATAAAAGTACGGGAATTTTGGAGCTTTTCTTTAGCCCAATAATTAATAGGGCATTAAGTATTACTAAATAATAATTCACAGTTTGTATTTAGGGAATTTGAGCAACGATTTAAATGGTAATTATCAATAACCTTCCGGGCGACCAAAAGACCGGCGACCAAAAGACCGACGACCAAAAGACCGACGACCAAAAGACCGACGACCAAAAGACCAGCAACCAAACGACCGAGTACCAGCAAATTCAGCCTCCAAACTACTTTGGAAAATGAATTTTTGACAGGGTAATTTCCTCAAAATCTACTATGATGATCCAATTATTATCAAATTACGAGAATTCTTAGTTTCATCCATCATTATTCATGAGAAGCTTGATGACCCACAATCGGTTCAGTAGTTCAACCTAGAATATTTTAAGATTGTAATCCACTAAAACCAGGGCCCTGAAATTTGGTAGGCATGCCTATCATGAATACCCCCATCAAGAAAAAAAAATCTCAAGGAGCCTTGTCTATAAAGACATGGAAAGTCTGTTACAGTTTTCAATTGGCTTAGTAGAATGTTTTGATAGTAGGACAGAATTTACTGAAGCAAAACAATGCTGCCTCACTCATATTGAGAAAAAAAAAAGAAAAAAAAAGAGTAATGCAGCTGGCTTTGTCTTCACTGAGCAATCTCATTTCCACTATGAAAACAAACACTGTTCTCCTGTCAGCCGCTTTGACATAACAGCGAGCAGATGCAATGACACAAGGGAGGGAAAACGCCTTCAAAGAGAATATCCAAAACACTGAGCACCTAAAGATGGCGCTCCTCCTGGTGGGTAAGTGGTGAGAAAGCTCATTAAGGGCCAAACGGGGACAAACCCTGCTGGGAATCCCACAGCGACACTTTACTGCCTAGTTATCTGTCTTGAAAGGCTGCGAAAGACACAATTACCTACAATAATTGGACGAAATTCTCAAGGAGACCCTGTTGTCCTACACTTTCTAATAACTGCCATGGCCTTTGATAACAAAATACCTACAGAAATGCTTAGGTTGAATTTAATACCTTGGAAAAAAATGTATAACCTGTAAAGTTCAATTTAATCCCTTCTTCTTTAATCGCTTCTTTTGGATAGTGGAGACTCAACATTCCGGAGAACTAAAAATGTATCATTTAAAGTCTACTGTCACGCACTGTTAAACATGGGAAAATTGTGGGGGAAAATAATCATTCCTATCACCACTTGATATAATCAAGATAAGCATGGAAATATCTCAGGGAGACAGTTTTGAATTTGGAACTGACCGTTTCCATTAAAACTGACTTTTTTCACTTCCATTTAGTGACCCATTGAACATTGCAAGTGGTGGAACAAAAAAAAAATCCACGCAGTGCTGAAGTGGACACCTGATGGACATACTGTATTCAACACAGGATGCAATAAAACGCTACAAGGACCCATGCTTAAAACTGCCATTATAGTTTCAAACAGCTCCTAAATTGAAAATTTCACAAGAATGGGCCTTAAAAGACCAACACGTGTGAACTCATGTTTCACCATTCCACACAAAATTGGCTGGATGAACATTGTAACAAGAAGCTAAAACATCACAATGGGTTAAATTGGGCAAGAAATGACCATTTAGTGGCAAATTCAGGAACAAAAAGGCCTCTTACTTCTCCAGTTTCAGCATTTGAGATGAAGTTAGCCTGACATTTCTTTCTATCTATAAAAGACTCATGCTTGAAAATTTAGTAGGGAGTTGCAATCTTGGTTTGAAACAGCAATTTCAGATTAGAACTCTCGGTATACAAAGGCTTACAATTGTAAAGTGAAAATGTTATAACTAATTTTGAGTAATTCACTTCAATACCTTTACTATGAAGTAATACTTTCACTATTTCTCTTTTCTCTCCTATCATTTCTTACCCATCATTTTCGCCGGTGCCACCTGCTTGTTTAGAACCAAAAGACAATTGTTGCGCTATTTAAAAAAAATCTTTGGAAAAATGGGTGTTTAACAAATAAAAGATTGACTTTACACACTTAGAGAAAGTGAAGAAATTCAATCACTCGTCTATTAGGATCTGACAGCCGTTTCTGGCCAGCATAAAATAAATTCAACTCTCTACTCTGCACGGTTTGGACAAACGTAGCGAGAGAATCTTAACATACACACACTCACACACCCACAAATCACGCTTTATAAAGATTAATAAACTAACTAGTTCAGCAACCGTTGCTCCATCACTTCATAACACTTACTGGTGATGGCTAGGGAGGATTTATTGACAATAGTGTGAGATTAACAATCTTGTAACCACGATACGATCATTTTGTGCTCGTAATGTCGCTCGACATTATTATCACTGTAACAACAATCACAAGGACCAGTAGAATGATCCGAGACTCTGAGGTATAAAAACAAACAAACAAAAACATTTAGCAAACCAAATAAATAAATAATCATGTACAAAATGCTTACGTTACAGTGGAAATATGTACATTTATAATAGAAATTGTTGCCTACATTGTACTAAGAGTCTGCGCACGTTGCCTCATTGACTGGGTGGAGGTGTCGTCCATAAACTTATACTTCTGATTATGAGCCAATCCTTCTGACTCGCTGTCACGACGATGCGCACACACTCTAAGTCGAAGCTAATCTTGTGGTCCACGTCGCGGACCTCGATGTTGCCATTCTTAAACTCTCCCAAGGTGATGTACGAAGAACACTGCTTTCCCTTCTTGGTTCCCACCAGTTTCTCACCGACCTCTAGAGCTCCGCGATGTAGGATGTCACTCTGCCTGTCATCAGAACCGGTGGTGATCTTGATTCTGCTGATCTTGGCTGACTTGTTGAAGACCACCACAAAGAAATCCCCTGTGGACGGAGGCTTTCCCCAGAAGTATTCGTCCACGGCGCTGTAGGCCTTGGTGGCGTCGTAGCTTTCGAAGACGTCGATGTTGGTGTAGAGGCGTGCGGGCGGGTTGTCGGGAATGTCTACCGCATCCTCCTCGAAATCATCGTCCTTCAGTTTGTTCTCCACGCCCTTGTAGGAGGAGTAGTATCCCATGTGCTGGAAGAGCGACGGCTTGAAACGAATCACGTCCTTCTGGGCCAGCAGACCACGGAAGTGGATGAGCAGCCAGTCACAAGGCATCTCCTGGTAGAACATGAGCAGGAAGTGCGCAAGGCGCGGAAGGTCCCGCGCATGGTAGAGCTTCCCGATGTAGCCCAGCTTGGAGAACTCCAGCGTCACCCAGTAGGAGGCCTCGCGGGAGGCGATCACCTTCTTCAACGCCGTCAAGAAGTTACGAGAGCAACGCACGTCGTCCTCTAGCATCACGTAGAAGTCGGAGAGATTGGTGCAGAAGTTCAGCAAGAAGGCGTAGTCCACGTTCTGCTTGGAGCGGAAGCGAACCCGGTCCTCGGGGTCGTTGTAGTTTCTCTTCAGACCCTCCAGGGATGGATAGTACTCCTCGGGGGCCTGGATCACCAGCAGGCGGCCGGCGATGATGTGATGCGAGAACTTGCGACTGATTTCCTGAAGCAGGTTCTCGCACCACAGCAGGTCAAAGTCAGCTAAGTGGACCACCACCAAGATTTCCTTCAGCTCTTCGTAACTAGACTGGTCGAAGATAGACTTGAGAGTCTCTAGAAGGTAGTTCCCTCGCTTCCTCTTCACCGATGACAGCCCAATGGTCAGATACTCTAACAATGACAAAGGAGATCTCATTGTGATCATGTGTATAAATATGGCACTCCACAAGGGATATGGCCAAACACTTTCAAAATCTGGGAAAGCATATATGTAGACTGGTTGGGTGAATTCAAGGATTCTGAAGGACTCTGCTGAGGGTAAAGAGCTCGCCCGTGTTTTTGTGGACAGGAGAGGATCCACACTGCACATGCTAAATCTGAGAATACAATTCTGAAGGCTTTCAAGCACTCGCCATCCACCCTACTTCTGCAAAGGAAGTCGTTATGTTGGGGGTAATAACCTTCCTAGGGGCAAGGGAAACTGAAATTCAACTGTAGTGATCTTCATACGTGCTCGTTTGAGCCATGCTTGTTCTGCTCCCTCGTGTGAGACCTGTTCTCTTCAATGATTCTGCCAATGACCAAACGCCCTCGACAACCTAGCTCTCGGATGATTACGACACACAAAACCCTCAGCGATAACGTTTGCACAGACCTGATTTAAATCCTAATATAACTTTAAATAAAAATCAAACATCAAACGTACTCTTTCGGTTGAGCGGTGTCCCGGCAAGGTAGCGGTAGGTGACGTTGATGGATCCCGAAAAGTTACTGAGGTCTCGGAAGGGGTGGACGTATCGCTCTGTGCTTGGGGAGTGGCCTGGCGTCTCCCTGAGCTGCCTCTTGTCTTCTTCCTGGAAAATAAGGTGGAGCATTAGAATCTATTAAAAAACAGTTAATCCTACACACACATATTGTTGAAATGACTAACCAGCACATATCCATCTTCAATGTAGAGGTTGAGGAAGAGAAGGAAGGTGATGAGAAAGCCGAGGAATGGAATGACTGACCGCTTCCTCAGACACCTCATCTTATCCAGAGACTTCCACAGCAGCCTCATGCTATGCTCGCCTGCAAAGAACACATCATAAAAAACATATAATTTAAGCAATACAGTCAAGCAGGTTAGCAAAGAATACTGGCTGCCACATAGTACATCACGTTCTGATTTTGAATCTAGCCCACTAAGGATTTACCTTATCTCAAGTCCTGAAATACATTATTTATTGCATTGACATTTTCCCACTTAAAATAGGTTAAATAAAATGTGTTTCTCCTTTCAAAATTGATTGACCATGTCGTTTTTTATTTTTGATCAGCTAAATAGTTGGTTACTTTTCTACTTAGTTCACTTTGAATTGAGTACAGAATCTTTCTGTTAATTTTGGGGGGATTGAATTGATTGCCACTGCTTGTCTTGGAAGATGTGTCAAATCCTGTCAATATAGGCTTCAGTTCACGTAAAAAGGCTTAGTAGAACAGTTTCTTTCCTTGTTGACGAGTGACCATCGATCGCTTTACATTGTTGGTATAGATAGATGAACCAAGATAATGTACTTACAGTCTAAATATGTCTTAACATATGTCATTTCACATGACACACTATTGCATCAGATTGGGAATCATTGCAGTGCACTCCACTTCCAGCAACACCTGCAGAATAAAAAACGCTCTAATTCAGAGTTCCCACCACGGTGTTCATTATTCAACAGCTGCCAATATAATCATAAGTTCTTTGTCTCAATGCTGATCACTGAGCATCTCCTTGGTGTGTATCATTATGAAGGCAACAACACAACACAAGGAACACGCTGTTTATGAATTAAAAACTGCTGCAACGTGGCGCCCATGATGCCCAACTGTTGCCATGCCAACCACCCTATTTTTTCCCCTACCTCGATGCCCAAGTGACTGACGAAACAGCAAGTTCCTTTTATATTCCTGCAAAAGGGAATAGCTATGAATTCCCAGGATACATTAGGAGTGTGTGCATGTGCGCGCGTCTTCATTCTAGTAGCACCAATACCGCCTGCCAAATGGACTTTAAGTGTCTTTTAATGGACGCTTCCGACTGGCAGTCACACGGGCTGGGATGTCAGTGCTGCCATTTTCTCGGGACGCTGCACATTTCCAGCAGCAGACTGTTAAGTGTGTGTGTGTGTGGTTGCAAGAGAGAATGTGTGTATAACCTTGTGTCAAGTGGAGCACATAAGCCACAGCGTTACCACTCAGCTGGCTCATTCATAAACCTTAACGTATCTACACTTTTGTGCATCCGAGTGCGGGTTGCCCTTCTAGTTGCACAGTTGGTTCATAAGCTCCTTTCTTCATTTGTTAGGTAGTAAGTCATCCTTTGTTAGTGCTTTAAGTTGTCACTCAGACATTGAGTCAGTTGTTTGGGTAGTCAGGTGATCTGAGATGGTAAATTCTGTAATAGTTAGTTTATTTTGTGGCTTTGCCAAGTCACCTTAATTTCAGATTTGCCTTATTAGGCACCTAATTGGTGTGCTCCTTGGTGTGTTGGTTATTTAGTTTCTCAGTTGCTCATTTTTAGACGTGGCTGCTTGGATGATTACTTTGATGTTTGGTTGATGAAATTGGTTTATCAGTTGATTCAAGGCTTAGTTGTCCTGGCAGACATTCCACATCGCAGAAACCGTCATTTTACAGGAAAAGCCATGACATGGGCTGCTTGTTGTTTTGATGTTTTGTTGTGTTACCTTTTGAACGGTAGATTACATTCATATCAATGTGTTTTTGTCGGTTTTCTAACAGCTATAGAGAGACGCATTTTTTCTTTGCTGTGGGACAGAATGGCCTTGTGTCGCCTGTCTTGTTGTCAAGGTTGTATCGCTTCACTAAAATAGTAAATAGACAGAACCCTTGCAGGCTGTGTTGTCATTGACACCTGTGTCGAAAAGACATACACACACCCACACACACACACAAAGGTAATCTACAACAAAGTCCAAGCACGACCACAGCAGCTCATCTTCAAAACAGAACAAAATCACCTGCCCTTTTCTCCCTCTCCTATGCTCCTTGATCAGCAGCAATTACAATTTCTAATTCAAGTTGTCTTGTGGGAACACTTTGAATTGTTTTGAATGTTGGAGAAAGTTTTGAAATCCAAAAGTCTCTCCGACACTTTTCTGATTACATCACATTTACGTTTCAATTCAGGCAATTTTGAAAAGCTTTGTTGGCGCGGCGTGAGGAAACGAGCTTGGCGTTAATACAAACGGGCGGCGACGGAAATTCTCCCGCATTTCATCTTATCTGTTTTCCATTATTTCCCCCGGGGCCTCCTGCACCTCGCAGATACCCGCCTCCGGCGCCAATAATCAATTAAGCGGGTAGATTTGCCGGGCTTCAGCAGTCGTTTTGTGTCAGCACGTCAGCCTTCCATGGATTTCACCTCCTTGATGAGCAATGCCAGCGCTTTTAATTGATAAGAGAAACGCAGCGCAGGCAGGGGAGGAATAATCAGTGCCTTTCATTACCGAACGGTTGTTTGGTTAATCATTGAAATTGGTCAAAGAGTTGAGCTTCTTACAGGCCGATGCACAAAAGGAAGAAGTCTTTGCGCACTTGGCAGACAAGCAAGCAACACTAATTAGCTTATTGCAATCTAAAGAATGTCTTGTATGGTTCAAGTATAAGTCTGGTATTGTCCATTTGGGGTTTAGCATGGTTTACAAAAGTACAGTAAGTCTGTGCAAATATTGTTAAGACCTATTAAATCGAAAGCAATGCCCAACACTAATGATCAATAGTTTATAATCCTGGAATGTAATCCATAGAATGTTTTATTAGACATTACAAGAACTGTTCTAAATCAAATATGATGCAATGATTCTTTTCTAAATCCACTATGAATATCCGGTGTTCCGCAAAAACCACCCGAAACACGGGGGAATACTGTGAAAAACATTTCTACAGTATTACCGTTTTTTGCGCAAAAAAATTGTGGAAATGCAAAAACCCAGAAAAAAACGGGAAAAACGGGGGAATACTACTTTGCAGTCTAGTCCAAGACTAGAATAATCTAGTGTGACTCATCCTATTGGTAATCTACACCTAATCTGGGTCTTGTAGGGTTTCAAATAGTTCAACATTAGTCTAGTTCTAAATTTGCTCAGTGCGGGTCTACTATGACCCTTGTCAGTTTTCTCAAGTTATGAAAGAGCTTTATAAATAATGTCACGTTTATCTCCTGTTTAGTGTGCGTCTGGGTCGTTAGTGTGTGTATACCAAAATGACAAAAATAATAAATGAAAGCACTTGGTAATCTCCCACATGCACTGCAGCATCCAGACGGCATCGCAGCGGACTTGAACAGATGTATGAATTTCCCCAACCCCCCACTGAGACCTCCATCCCATTGCACATCCTCCCGCGCCATCGCCTCCTTGACAAGACTGTCAGAAATGTGAGGAAGTGGAGCTTTAACATGAGGAAGTGGAGCTTGTCCCAGAGGACGGCAGGCACCAGCCCACCGCATTGCCTTCAGGGAGCAAACGAGACATCAGGCCCACTGGACCAGGAAATAAATAGTTCGCCAACATCCACATGAATCAAATAATCCATATGAATAGTCATTTTTTCATATTGTTTGGATGAATCAGAATTTATTTTACAATCATAATTGGATTGATTGTTCTCTCTGATGCTTTAAAAAATGGTAATTTCCTGTCAATCATCCCCAGTCAACCAGGAAGCAAACTGCATGCATTTATTAATGTTTTTTCAAGGCTTTTTTTTACCATCTTAAAATAGCAAACACACAATCATATAAAACGCCTCAAGAAAACAAACATTTACATGCGTTTTGTTTTGTGTTTGGCCAACCTGATTTGGGAGTTTCTATTCCATTAAGAGAGAATGTACAAAAAGTCCAGGAGCCATCTTTTCTTCAGTCTCAAAAGGGGAAAAAAAGAAAAGCACTTAAAAGCACTTTAAAGAGTCAAGGTCATGTCCTGGTCAAAAAAAAAATGCCTGCAGGCGGCAGACAACATGACAAAGCTTTATCTCCTCCCTACACGCTAGGCGAGAAATGGTGGACGGCTGGCTTTTCACCAGGAAATGAAAGCTGAAAGACACAATGAGACGCCACACTGACACCCCAAGGGAGTGAATGCCAGCGAGCTTCTACGGGTTATGATAGCTATAAAGGCGGAAATTGGAATGACATGAGAAAGTGGTGTATACGCCTCCAATCTGGATGCCCACTAAAAAAAAAAGAACAAAAATGGTCTCTGTACATCAAGTATGTAAGGTTCTTTTTATATAAAGTTTCTCCCTTTCTTTGTTGAATAATTTAAATAATACCATGTGATGAAAGCCATAGAACAGGAAATGGAAGATTTTACGCTGTACGAAAGTAGGACGTACATCTCTGCCCTGGCTTTTCAGTATATTCTGTGAACCATTATGCCAAAACCTGACATTTCTTGCGTTGCCCCCGTTCAAAAACCCTGAATAAATAAAGGAATAGGACAAAAAATGTAAAGTATTCAGCATAGAAAACCTAGGTATTACCCAGTTGGCTAAAGAAATAATAATTATGATTTTCATGACACCTGCGGCAAAAATATGTTGTTCACCAGTCCGTGGCACCAAACAAAAAGTCGGAAATATACCAGTTACAAGCCTACGAAATGTACAAAGACAAACGATGGATTGGCCCTGGTAGATTGCAGCTCAGATTCAAACCTGACACCCCAGAACTGCAAGGCAGATATTTCACTCACAACCTGACAGTGCCACCCTTTTTCAGTACATACCAATAGAAACCACAGACCACATTGGCCATTGACCACAGTTAAGCAGACTTCATTATACCTAACACCCATGAGACCAATGATGATAATGGCACCGGACCTACAACTCTGACATGAATAGAACCATGATGATGTGTACGCTACCTTTGCTTAGAAGAAGAGAGGGGGAAAGACGAGTAGTGGAGTAGTAAGCAGACGTTCCATGCCATTTCCCAGACGCCGCTGGACTGGTGGCACAATATCCCGAACATCCGCGCATGAATCTTTGATGAGATGCGTCGGGTGGCCAGTGGCTACTAGACACTTAGTGGACAACCAATGGGCCTGACCGGGCAGACCTCTCGGCCCCCCTCACCATTCTCATCATCCCTCCCTTTTTAAGCGCCCCCATTCCTTTGTGAATTATATAAACACGTTATTAGAGTTATCTGCACGTAGTTTATGTAGAGGCCGTGAAAGCTTTACTCTTTCAAAACCCAGGAATGTACTAGGTCGGAGGAAGATTGGGCGAAACAACTAATTATAGCTATTTCCACACTAAGGTGTTTTATTTAGGCCTTTTAAATATGGATGCATTTCATCATTTAGTCGCGCAAGGCCTTTATTTTCCCAGCTGAACAATAAAGTGTGAATTAACAAGGAGGCCTTTAAACATGGCCATGCACAACTTCGGAAGTCTTGCATCAAGATGACATGATCCTCATTATTATTTTAAAATGAACTTGCAAATGTCGCATCCCGTATAACTTGGTATTATCACCTTGTGTTTGGAGGCACGGCGCAAATTTATAGGATACTCCAGCCTGACAGTGACACGATTACACTTTAATTAACAGGAGGTTGTTAATGCTTGCTGACATTCACAGTTAAAACCCTTTGCAACAGGAACAATACTCTGCCAGAGGAAGCCTCTCACTAATCCTTCACAGATAAATTCAGTAATACCTTTTTTAAATACCCAACTCTAGTAAAAAAAAAATGTTGGAAAAAAGAACTTTAATGAAAGCAATCTGTCATATTTCCACTTGTAGGCTTTCATTTACCCAACTGGCGCGAAGAAGGAAACACTCAAATACGGCTAGGACCCAAATACCTTTGCAGGTTAAAGTGTTTATGCAACTAGAAACAGAAAAGTATATTAAGGATTTATTTACTACTGTGAAAACTCAGAGTGTTTGAGTGGCAGAGCATTGAGGCAATCAGCCTTCATTTACACAATTAAAGGGCAAATCACGGATCTATTTGGCAGATACTATATTTTTTAAATTAGCTGAAAGAATTCATTAAAATACTCAAGTGTAAATAACTATCTATCAAAGTATCAACACAATTTGTTCACAGGCTTATTGCAAGCCCAACCGAAAAGCTGGTCCGATTGAAGCCATTGGGAATGGGAACAAAACAATTGGAAGTTGCAAGATATTCACTTAAAACCTGTGACAGCACAGACTACATCGCCGAAGAATTGTGAAAATGGACAAAAAATGCTGCATTCACAAAAAGTTTGTTTTACCAAGCCAAAGGAAAGCAAAAGACATTAGAGTTTAGGTCGCTTATTGGAGACGTTCTCCACCTCAAAGATATAAATTAGAGTAAAGGGCAGACTTGAGGAATGTATAGAAAGACTAAATGTCCTTTTCACAGTTTAACGCCTTACAGACGATAGCCAGAGGCTAATGCCATACATCACATTGATATGCACTACCTCATCATAACAGCACAGTGCTAACTATAAGGGCTTAAATGCCACACTGAGATAAGGCAGTTTTTTAAAAAAAATATTTAGTACATGTTTTACGCACACAATACATCCTGGGGGTGATGACGCAATTTGGTTGCTCTTGGTACCATGGTTGTACTTGATGCTAGTGAAGTAAAATGCCAAATTGTGCTGCTTTTGGATGTCAGTTCAGGTCAAAAGGCAGCAAGGAGAATGATGAGAGTCTACACAGCTTTCCTGCTGCCAAGAAGAGAAGAAAAAGAGTGGGAAGATGCCTGCGGACAGACACAACTTCCCAATGATTCACAGCTGTCATACACACTCAACACTGAATTTAGGATAGCCAATTCACTCACTTACATTGCATGTTTTTGGAGGCTCGAGGAAACCCATCCAGACACGGGGAGAGCAGACAAACTCTGCTTAGAAATGCAAGCTGTGTTGTTGTGAGGCAACAGCGCTATCTACTCCTTCACCGTGCCACCAGTCCCTTTATTCAACACATATTTAATATAGAGCAGCACCACAAAATGTTTGATTAAATAATATCTTACCCTGATGATCTGCAAACAAACCCTAACTCAAACCACTTGTTTATATTGTGCAGGATTTGAGAGCACCGCCATAGAAATTATTTTTGTGTTGTCTAAATATTTATGGACCCAACTCCAGTGACATAGTGTAGAGGGAAAATGCTATCAGACATCTACGAGGTGCTACTGACTGTCCATGCTGAAACTAAAGCAAGGTGCGAAAACATTCTGGGGGACGCTGTGTGAAAGGACGCCGGATGACATCAGCGCATTATCCCGGAACATTACGCGCCAAGAGTCACGTAGGCGGGCAAGTGAGCCTCTTAGAGCTGCTACGGTGCAGATTCGCTCATATTTTTGTGGGGTCCCTGAATGCAGGGAAAAGAGGCTTAGCGTCTTGACTCTTTCGGCAAAGCTACAATGATGGCCGGATGCCTGACAATGACTCACACACGGAAAATCGGCATAACGGAGGCCGTCATTAGCCCGCAAATCCCGTCGGATCACACAGAAGAGTAACAAGGAGGACTGCGCCGGCAAATTCATTGAAGGATTTGCCTGTCAGATCCAATGTGTGACTCTTAAGTCCAATCCCGTCATAGTGTAAGCGGCCAATATAGAATATTAACTTGACTGTTTAGACAATTGTGCCCTGCAGAGCTTTGCCTGTCAATCAAAACTCTTACATTACGTACTACAGTACAACGGATTGAATATGGGTGTGGTTATATATAATTTGGAGGTGGTGATTAAATAATTCAGTATTAACATGTGTACAGTATGAAAATGTATCACTCTAGATACATATAAATAAAATATATAATATTTTTCAGACTACAACTCATACAGGAGTATAAGTTGCACAAGTCAAAAAATATAAAATGAAGAGGAAAACTATATACGTATAAGTCACACGAGTATAAAAGAGTAAAAATAGTGAGTGAGTTCGATTTAATTTTAGTTGCATTATACACTGACAAGCAGAAAGGTGAAAGAATGGTTAGCACGTCAGCCACACAGTTCTTAGATCGAGGGTTCAGTCCCCCGTGGGCATGTGGGTTTTCTCCGGGTACTCTGTTTCCTCCCACAGCTCAAAAACATGCATGGAAGGCTGGTTAAACACTAAATAGTCTCTACGTACGTGTGTGAACATGAATGGTTGTTTGTCTTATTGTGTCCTGCGATTGGCGGACCACTGATTCAGAGTGTTTGCCGCCAACAGCCCGCAGTTGGCTGGGATAGGCTCCAGCACCCCCGCGACCCTTGTGAAGCGGTCTGGAAATAAATGGCTATAGAGTGATAAGCTTGCCTTTTCTTTGATAAGCAGTTTCTTTGACTTGATTTATTTTAACATGCAATGCAGGAAGTTTTAATTCAAGGTGACATGTAGTTTGCTTTTCAAAAAAAATGTTGAAATAACATTCAGCAAGCTGCTGTGGGTTATTATAAGCTCTTTTCCCCTACATTAAACATTGATGAGCTGTTTTTATTTTAATTTCCACCCGCCAGCACATCACACTGGAATTGGAGTGCCCATGTTTACAAATGGCAAGCTTGCTGGACATACTTGCCTCTTTAAAAAAGTCCCATTAGAAGCACTGTGGAGGCATTAAAATTTGTATGAACTACACATTCTTTTTTGCGCCACAAATAGACCACACTTGGTGCAGAAGATTGAAGCCTTTTGACGGAAACAGAAGTAGCAAACATTTAAATGAAAAGCAGTAATGTACAAACTACATTTCATAAAGTACAATTTGTAAATATAGATGCAACTTGAGTAACACCAATAGTTAAACAATTAGAAACAAAATACATGAGAAAACCTCTTCTATTATGGGAGAAGAGAATGTCAAAAATGTACTAAAAGAAATCTATTGTCACACAAACTAAGTGAACTATGTTTTGTGAAAGTATGACTGAAAAAACTTGTCCTGTTAAAGAAATGGAATCGAATAGTCTTTCACACAAAACATGATCGTTTTTCATTTCAGGCTCCTGTCAGCTGTTTTTCACACAAAAAGTTGGTCCAGTCAATACAAGAGAATGAGAACAAAACGATTCAGAAATGTCTATTTCTGCATTTCTCTTTTGGCCTGCCTGGTTTTGCATGATCGAGAGAAAGAGAGAGAGCGAAAACTCGTACCTGGGCACGAATGAAGATTTTTTGTTAGTTTCCCAGCGCACCTCAGGCAGCCCAATCTCCGCATTACGCGTCTTCAGTAGATAGAGTTGGAGGCGAGGGTTTGAAAAGAGAAAAAAAGAATTAAAGAAAGGCAGTGCTCGTCTATCTTGTAAGAATCCAGTAAAAGCTGGTGTGCATTATTAATGGCAGCAGAGTGGAGGAGAGGGGCACGCATTCCAAATCCTCAGGCAATTACAATGGACAGCACAGCAAAGCTCACACAGAGCTCTTCGCCTCAGGTGCACCACATACTACAGAGAAGCATCACAGGTTGTCCACCCATATGAAATTTGTAGGCTTGAGTGATATTTTCTCTTTTCGATTTCAATGATTTTCAAGCAGGTTAAAGTTTCTTTGATAAACAATCATGTACCATGAGTACTTTTGAAAGAGAGCAGATCAGTTCTGATAAATTCATCAAATTATTGAGGCCTGAAGTGAATTTGAGGATTCAGGGTAGGACAAAAAGGCAAAGGGATGGGTAATACTTTAATTTAAATAGGATGAGACAGGTGTGTTGCATTGGAATCCATCTGTCCATCACGTTTGACAAGGCTGGCGACTTAGACTGCTAATATTAGCTTTTTGCAACAGCTGACTTCTTGTCATTTGTTATCTGTAGTATACCAGCATGCTTTTTAAAGCCTCACTTTTGAGTCATTGCGGCTGACATTTACCGACGTTCAACAATGTGGCCTATGGGGGTTATGTTCCAAACAGAAAGGTCTCATGTTGGACTCCCACAAGATGCTTTGGGATCTGCAAAGGCTTTTTGTTCAATATTTGCAATGCTTTTGTGTGGCAGAAAAGAATTGAGGCATTCTTAAAGGTGAACACAGGAAAAGGTCACCTGGTAACAAAGTATTCGTCCTATTTTTCCAAAGGCCTGCTGTTGCCCAAGTTATAACTATCAAGTCTCCACTTCCCTCTGATGGGAGTATATAAAAAATAAATTACAAGTGCAGTTGGTAATTTCAGTGCAATCACTGGATAAAACTGAATTATTTACTAACGCATCGTAAATGGGGTAAAATAGAAATAAATTGCATTCTAACCGAATTAAATGGTTCCAGAGTTGGAGTGAATTACAACACAATTGGAGTGATGTGGAGTGAAGTGAATATCATTGTAATTATAGTGAAGTTCATTCATTCATCTTCCGTGCCACGCACCCCAGCTGATTGCACCCCAGACTGGTCGCCAGTCAGCAATTTACTGGCATTCCCTCCAATACCGATATGATACGATTCATTCCAACTCCAGTGCAATTCATTCTAAATAAAACTTACACCTAGTAATTCCGTCTAATCAAAAATTGATGATTGAATGAACTTGTGCTGTAATAAAAGAGAATATAAAGCTGTGTTACAAATCACTTCCAAAGATTAACATTTACCCTGGTTGAGATACAATACATTTCCATGGTGATATGTTTCAACTCTATTCTAATTCAATAATCTCCGGTTTATTTTTCTTGTCTAAGTAGCTGTAGTTGCCTCTAATTTTCTCTCTGGTAAGTTGAGGGCAATACACCCAGGAAAAAAATCTCCATCTTGTATGGTGCCTGCCAATCAAACTTTTAATCAAAAGTATGTGAGCGTCGCCAAGGACTTGAGCTTCACATTGGAGTAAACCTACGAGGAATTCTCAAATCAGTGGCTTTGTCATTGGCCTTGTCTTCGTGTCACTGTGTTGTGGTTGAATCGCTGTGCCTGTAAGGGAGCTCTGAGGCTGAGGCTTGTCCTTACGGATCAACGGGATTTCATGTCTGGCTGCCGCAAGATTGTCAGCTCCAATTCCCCCAGGGAATTACCAGCGCGACAAGACACGGAGCGTCGGACTGAGCCCGGAACTGACTTCTTCAATGTGCTCGGTGGAGAAAAAACTGATGGCATGGAAAGTCACAGTGTCGATGTGAAAGTGGGATAGTTGCACTGCGAAATGCACAATGTGATACCACACTCTTCATGTCATTGATCCGCTGCAATCGGAATAAAAATCGGTTGCACCGAGTTGATATTTTTACATTAAATGTTGGAAATTACATTTTAACACACCTGTATTAAAGTGAATATTTAAAGTGATATTTAGACTGAAATCTTATTATATTAAGTGCAATACAGGTATAGTAGATGCTTGCCTGCAAGTACTTTCAGTTGAGTTCAGATTGTGAAGACAAAAGTGACGCGAAACAGATTTAACTTGACAAGAGTGTGGATGATGAAGGTGTCATTCTGACCGAGGAGGTGCTGTGTCCAAAGGTGTGACAGTGGGCCAAAAGAAAAGAGTGTTGAAGTCACGCGTGGTCTGCTCAGACAGATGGCAACCGCTAATGAGAGTGTGGCAAGGCAGAAGGATGGGGGGTGCTACAGCTCACCCCTTTTACACCTCATCAACGACAGTAATATTTTTTCTTTTCATTTCTAAAAACATTGTTTTCAAAACAAGGGCCGTGTATAACAGTCAGATTAACGGAACCTTTGTTTAAAGGTTATGCCGTAATGGGAGGACGAAGGGTGTGACGTCCAACAACTATAACTCACTGCTTCTGGCCCATCATGTAGAAAGCAATGGTTGCCTTTCTTTTGTGGATTTTTCATTACAGGAGTGATACTTTCCAATAAGGTGTGTGTATGTTCTTTGCATTAAACTAGTGTCTCAAGTCACTTATAGTCTGCCTGTAAAAAGATGTCATTCCTGCCTCTTTAAAAACATTTATCTCATACAGTCCAGCAATAACAGTGTGGACACTCTTATGTATGTGATTGTGTTCAAGAGTGGTGCTCAATATGTCACTTTTTTCGACTAACCGCAAAAAGTGAACACGAGGAAGAAATTATTTTAATTGTTTTCCTTTGCAAGAAGTAGAGAAAGCTAAAACTGGCATGGGACACAGTCTGTAGGGAATGGTATTACATAATGGTGGCGTGGGGCTGTGAAGTTGAACACCTGACAGCCGTTACTCATACTCTATTATTTGGAAAGTAATTATTGTGGTCAGATAATTATGTTATAAAACACATTTCATTATATCTTATTATCGGATCACAGTCTTTCTGGCCGCGTGTCTGTGTGAAAGGCAAAGACCAAGGGAAAATGGTGGATTCTGTCATGTTGGTACGCCATTAAATCCACCATGAAATTAGACGATTCCTCATGCATGATTTTAGGGCAAAATGTCACAGATTGGATGTCTTGCTGATGGCCCCAATAGTCCTAAAGTAGCGAGCAACCCGTTATGCAGTTTTAAGCGAGATGTGAGGAATATTCCGACATTTAATCCCGCCTGGTGCGGCCTGACCTTGTCATCATTACTGCCTTGACACGAATGCATAATTAATGCAAAACAAATGAGTCTATACTAATGGCGCGGGTAGAGGTGCGGACCTTTGCAGTCCGGGTTCAGAAGGCAGGCAGTCGTAGCCAGCGCATGTGTGGAATAATTGTTCATTGCAGCCCGTCGATTTTTTCGGTTTATTAAAGAAAACTATTTTGACAACTTTCATTACTGCAACATCAAAAATCAAGTGATTTTTTGCAAATATATAATCACTAAATCATGTTTGTGTCGCAATAATGTTTAAAATGAATTAGATTTAATATTGAGGTATAAATCCACATCCATTTTGTATTGTATAAGGCAATTGCGAGCTTTTCGGGCTTCATGATAATACAGGACGAAATGTGTCCCTTGTAAGCTCAGTTTATATATATATATATATATATATATATATATATATATATCTATATCTATATCTATCTATATATATCTATATATATCTATCTATCTATCTATCTATATCTATCTATCTATCTCTATCTATCTATCTCTATCTATCTATCTATATCTATCTATCTATCTATCTCTATCTATCTATCTATCTATCTCTATCTATCTATCTATCTCTATCTATCTATCTATATCTATATATATATCTATATCTATATCTATATCTATATCTATATATATCTATATATATATATATATATATATATATATATATATATATATATATATATATATATATATATATATATTCACGTGAAGTTGGTTATTTTGTGAAGTGGATTTTGACAGATTCTGAAGGATACAAAAATGGCCCAAAAAGCCCCAGCTGGCAGCAGGCATCAAAAACAACATTTTTTTTGCATATATCTAATGAAGGTGGATTACAGTGTCATCATTTTCCAATCATTGCCTGACACTGAGATTTCAAATCTTTGTGGGAATCGTCATTCCGTATCCTTTTTCTAACTGTGTGCAGAAACAGATGACAGACAGCAAGGGCATTTTCAGTCATCAACAGCATGTGCTCACAGGAAACGAGGGCTGGTATGTCAATATCCAGCAGTGACAACGACTCCGAAGTGTGCTGCAATATTGATCTGTCCCTATCATCATTATGGATTCCCGCACGGATCAGCATGGCATGCATTTTATTGTCAACGCAAAGAGATTAGGAGGTGCTTAAGGACAAAGACTGCAATGTGGCTCCGTGTGTGGATTGGGATTACCGCAATATCTGGTACACATTTCACCAGATGGTTGTACAACAAATGATGTATAAGTGAGGTCCCAACACCCTCGGGGAGATTAGATGAAAGTCCGGGGATGGGAGGAGTATTGTTGGACAGCAATAATTACTGAAAAATGTTTTACTTTAACCCCCTTTTCCTCATGTGGTAGGTAATACATCTGAAACTGAGTTGCGAAAGTGGCAAAGCATGATTGACAGTGCAAGAGGGTTTTTTATGACTAATGTAATCATAACACATCGGGATATCCATCCAAATCCTTCACAGGTTAGTTTTATCTGCAAGGCTGGAGGGCAGACAGCTCCATTTGGAATCGAATCTATTCTCCATCCTGCGAAAGGTAATGGAGACTCCGCTGATAAATGTGTCATGTTCCCCGTGAGTTCTGCAAGGTATGCGATTGGTCACAGATTGTCCCCAGTCATGTGACAAAATAGCTGGTGGCCATCAATCATGACTTGACTTCATTTTGCCAGGTAATTCCAGTGACTAATTACGCTCCAACAGCAATTACTACGAGATTGACGGAGATAGAAATATGTCCAGGTCCATTTGTGGTGATGTAGAAACAAGCTCCTAAGAAAAATCTTCAAAATCAATAGGCTCTTGCCTTGGCATTAATACTGAACATTTTTGTAGTTGTTTAATCATGTTTGAACATCAATAAAATTCTGGCTCAACATCAACGCAGTAGTTTGATATGCCACAGCCATCTTCAGGTGGAACATTTCACAATCAATAGAAATTAAAAGTTTGAAGAAAAAAAAAATCAGGCCAGTCTCACTGAGGGCTTTTTTTTAACTTCTGAGGTATATTACAGCTGAGTTCTATATAAACCAATATATTTTACTCACAGTGCCTTAGATTATAGCATTACTTTGGCCCGAAATTGTCTGCCATCGTTTGACACGAGTAAAGCTAATAAGGTGCTAAAACCGCTGCACACATTTCCGTCATTTTATAGGGCAGAAGACATCCATTACAACTAGGCTAGGGGCTCCTTCAGGACCTTAACGTTTGTCGTGGTGTAACCACAAAATAATTATTGGTTTAACAAAAGGTTAATTGCCAGACGGAAAGCGCGCTATTGTGATTTAATGGCGCCGTTAAACGTCTGGCTTGTGAAGTAGGCGTTGGTAATTTGCTTATTTGGCGCCACATTGATGAAAATTAAAAAACACTGGATTACCCGATGATCACTCAAGGTTTGCAAAGTGTCTCAAAGACTTGCTGCTGGAAACATCTAATCAGAATCAGAAGGAAATTTGCGATTTTGATTTAGACGTGATATTTTGTGCTACTTGGAATTCACTGGAAATTCCAGCCTCTGAAGGAAGTTTTATTGAAAAAAAAATCTTCAGATTTTTAACGATTACGAATATGAGTTTGTGTCCTATTTCTAAATATCTTGCAAAATTTTTCCACCAAGTTTGATGACTTGCCAGTATTACGGTAGGGACTGCTAAAACGTTCAATCCCGATTGTCTTAAACCTTTGGTAGTTACATTTATCACAAAGTCCTATGAACTAGTGTAGGAAAGTTCATGGAGTCTGTTCTTAAAAGGCAAGCAATTGAGATCTTTAAATCTAGCACCCACAATGACGTGAAACTGCCATACTTAAATTGATCATGGCTTTACTGACAAAAATAAGTGGGTTGATGTATTAAACTGACCTTGGAAGCTTGGCAGAAGGTGTCTGAAAACAAAGTAATTACCTTGCTTTTGATGGACGGAGCTGCCAGCTGGATGTTTGATAAACTGTAATGAGAAATCCCTGCATTCATTTCACGCGACTTCACTCGGAAATGAACCGATTGCAGGGGTGCTAATAATTTATATAGCTTCCATTAAGCTGTTCTCTTGACAGGACGCTCTTCAGAACATTCACTCGACAGTCTGTTTCTCACTTAGTTATCCCATGTAGTTCAGACCAAATTATGACAACTCTAAACAGCTAATCTCAACTGAAAAATAGCTTCCCGCGACAATCAATCAACTACATTGATCTGCTGTGTGGACTTTACTTTGATTCAGTAAAGTGGTCACGGTGAAGTGCAAGGCCTGTTACACAGTAGGACATGGTTGAAGTGTACATAGGGGCGTCTTGAGATATTTTTTGGCAGGCCTACTGATGACTGGCAAACCTACCAAATTTAATGTTGCTATGTAAAACAGGTTTCATGACCTGAAGTTTTCAAACAACAAAAAACACAAATTAAAATATAAATTGACTGCAAAACTGGTAGGAAATTTTAAACAGGATATTTCTATGATGATCGATCACTTCAAATCTTGGATTTTCCCCTCCTTCGGTATCTCATTTTATGGATTTTGAAATGTCAAAACTCAATTTTGCAGAGACCATTTAGGGCAGGAGGTTACTATAAACCTCGATCTGGTTGCAAGCACAACATTAGTTGAATGTCATTCTCTGGGCATACTGCAATGCTAGCAACACCCTCTAACTGATGGAAAAATAAAAACTAAATACATTGGTTAAGAAAGTGAATAGTGGCAACTTCGTAATAGCTGAAATCCTTTAGGATAAAATTGAAGTACATTATTTTGGTCAATTTCAGTCCTTTGCAAACAAACCAGGAACGTTAAAATGTATTTATTTATTTTGCTGTAGTGATTTCCTGGAAGTTCATATCCCTGAAGTGGTAGAGGGATAAAACACACCATTTCCTTCTATGCGAGTTCTTGTAGTTGATCGTTGACAGAATAGTGCCTTTAGCGCAAATGCTAATGTTGTTATGTGCATCTCGGCGTGTGATCACAGCTTGTTGCGCCAGTGGTGTCGTCGAGGATGAAAGCGGTTTGTCGCCGCACGCCCGCGCTGCCATGAACAGACTCTGGGTTGTGAGCCTGGATCAAAGCCGAGATAATCGACTGCAACGTTCTGCACGAACACGAACACGAGCACCCCCCTCTGGGATGTAGAATTTTCATTAAGTGCCGACTTTCACTTTTTGCCACAGGGTGAGGGTTGGCGGTGCCAAGCTCCCGGAAAATGGCTGCCAGCCTCTTGACCCTCGGCACGATGCGGGCGGCCTGGCATCGCCTCTGACTGCTCAAGTCATTAATCTGGTTTAGCAGGAAGACTAAATGGCGAGCAGGCCTCCGCCAAGACTACAGAAAAATCACACAATACATATATGCACAATTCTCACAATGCACAACTCTTGTTCTGTTCTGTTCATGTTAAAAAGCATTACAAATCCAAGACTAATATAATGTGAGTAGTGCATGTTTGGTTTCCTAATAGTTTTTAAATTTGAAAGTTACGTTTGAAATTACATTTATTATTGTTTACCGTTAAAATTTGGATTCGATTAGTCGGTTAGAAGGGATGGTGAGATTTATAGTTAGTCATAAGGCAGAGTTGGGCTTCATGTGTGTGGGTTAGGCCAAATAATGTTTGGGTTTAGAAATATATCGTGGATTTGGTGCCAGGGTACGGGTTGTCCAAACTGTGGCCCACCGACCAATTTTTTTTTATCCAACTGCAATAAAACAATAGGTAAAAACAGTAAATAAATACTGGACATAAATTCTGTTGTGACAGTTATGACACAAATCCTACATTTTTATTTTCCTTTTTTATGTCAGGATTAGGGTTTTTGTGGTTTCTCAATATACAAAAAAAATGCCACAACCTGTCATATGGTTCTCTGACAGCTTAAGGCCTCACATTGGTTAGAACAACTTGGGCAGCATATTATTGATGTGGACAGTGTTAGCGGCCTTAAAGTGGATCAACCACCTGTGAAACTGTTAATACTCTGGTGAGCAGGATGTTTACAAGAATCCCATTAGGCCTGCTGAGGTTCGGCATCTTAACGTCGCCTCGGAGCTCGCCTCGCATCCAATCTGCAACGCCTTGCCTGTCTGTGAGAGTAATGAGAAGCTGCTTCTGCCACGGAGATTTCCTCCAAGACAGGCGGATTAGGGATTCGCAGGAGTTTGTGCCAGATCCCAACCCCCCTCAGTCTAGCACCCTTCACTTCTTCATAAATCAATTCTAATTTTGCCTTTTACATCGATACCCCGCACATGACTCGCCCTGCCTTTCTCTTTTCTCCTTAAACTCCTGAATTTGTTAATCTCTCCGTCTCTTGCTGATCCGCAGAGAAGGGATCCGAGAGGATTCTCTATATGGCTTTGGATTGTTATATAGTATATCTCATTTACTTTTTTATTTGTAACATTCCGCTCACCTTTCCATGCTTATTAGCATAGTCATTCTTGTACTGAGGGCCAACAGCAGCAAGAAAAGATAAGAGATACCATTAGAGGTCCGAGAAGTTCATATAAAGTTAACACCAAAGTAGGGTAGGAAACTTTTGAAAATGATAGGTGGAAGCTTCACATTAGAGCCCACCAAAGAAATAATTGCTCACGATATATGAACTGTATATATGAACTGTATTTAAACAATTCTCTTTGAGAATGTCGAACCTCGAATACAAGTTAGTAGGGGTGGGCTGAAATGTATGCATTGGCGTGCCATCACTGTAGTCAATGTTATTGTCATGCAAATGGGAAGTTCCATGTGCGGATTAGTACCAAAAAAGAACTGGCATCTATTTTTCTGCTTGGAGTCATGTGATCAGCAAGGCCACTAAAAAGGGGAACTGGTGGTGATTAGCGGCATTATGCTATATCCGCCACGTTGAGCAACCCATCGGAAGCGGCGCACGCTTGGCTCAGAGGTGATCCACACGCGTAATTATGAACCCGCACCAAGCAATTTTCTACTTGGCGAGTCTGAAAACTACGACAGGGAAATGTCACAAAACCGTCAGAAGACAATTCTGTAATGGCGGAGTAGAGTCGCGCTTTTCCACGCGAGTGCTGTAATATACCTTAATGTATCATTTTACTCCTCAAAACATGGCACTAATGCTCACCGTGCAAATGTGCTGACATTGAGAAGATGACAGAAAGCTCATGCGTTGGATAATTATGATGATGATGATGACTGTGTTTATGGGAATTTGGCTGTGTCTGTCGCTCTGCCTCAGTTTATGTCCCTCTTTGTTTTGGCCGTGAAGATCCTTTGGCACAAAAGAGTGAATAGACCATCATTTTAGCAAAAATGAGCAGGGGTCTACTAAAAAATTAGAAACCAAGAAAAATTGTTGGTCACGACATTGTGAAACTCCAGCATACGCACGAGCACAGTCAGGCCTCAGTGGGATGCAGTGGTCCATTACAGCTTTGTGCGTGAACTATCCGACCCCCCCAACCGTCACGCTAGATTGCGTTTGGAGTGCAGTGTGCTTTGATGTCTCCAGAGAAATTTTGCCAACCTGAGCAATTCAATTAGTTACAATCCGTAACAACGTTACGGACATACTGTACTTTCACACTGCAAATAGGATAGTCTTTAGGTGACATCATTCTCCTACAATTGTGTCAGCGGTTCGGTGTGAATAGAAGAAAATGCTTCATTCTTGAAGTATTTTGTCACAGGTTGATGACAACTATTTCAAATGTCCAATTATCGAATACTGCCGAGGGAAATAATGGAATTTAATCTCTTTAATCGATGGTAAGACAGTCTAGACTCTCTAAAAGCACTATGCGCCAAGTACTGAGAAAAAAACAAAAAACTAATTTAGTACAAATGCTGTAATCACATATGACTAAATGGTTCAGTTTGAATAAAAGTAAAACTATGTCCCTGATACCGAATGAGTTCATTCAAAAACCTCTTTGCAAGAGCATTTCATGTTAAGGGTTTTATTTTCAAATTAGACCTTTAACTGCCCCGTTTATATCAACTTCGAAGTCCTTCAATAAAAAAAGATCATTAAACTGAAAACCGATGCATACTAAATTTACTCAATTCACGATGAGGTCTGATTTAGTGTTTAAACTTTTCACTCGTCCTTGTGTTGAAAAGAAGAAATAAACTCAAACCTGAAAAAAGGGATAACCAGTCTTTAGTATGAACATAGCCTAAGAAAAGCTGGTTTCCATTGTGATTACTGTTGCCGACCGTAGCGAAGCAACCCGTGTGGTCATATTAAAGTGGACTAAAGGGCGCCAGGCTTCTTAATGTCACAGTGTGTTTCCAGAGCACTGATTCAGCTACTTGTAGAGATGTACAGCGCTAACCTTTACAGATTACACTGACATTAAACGCTGCATATGGCAAGTGCAAGAGGGGGAAGAGGGTGCGATTTTGCTGCGAAGCGGGCGGCGTCCTCTCTTCACCTCTATCAGCACAAGTAATTACGACACCTCAGAAGGGACCCTCGTACCTGCTCAGGGGGTCACACAGATACACACCTCCCCCCTCTCCTTCTGGCGAGGAGACAATTATCTTTTCACGTTCAGGAAGAGCTGAAGAAGAGATATACCTTCTTCCATTTGGACTGTCTTTGTCGCGATGCTAAACGAGGGGCCAAATAGATAAAGCCTTCATGAATAAACCCTAACCAACTCTCGAATGTTTCTGTCAAATTTATATGCAAAATGATTCTTTGATGGGGGTGAAGGATTGAAATGTAAAAATGTACTTTGCACGATTGTTTCTGTGTATATGCCACTAAGACGTGGGTCACTTGACTCATTTTGTGTTTTACTATTCTCCAGGCTTACACACACGGGAGGGCATTACAGGAGAAGGAGTCAAACTGTGCATATCCATGCGTGAAACTAGGTAGCCATGTTGTATGGGTCAGGGAGCCTGATTATATTTATTTTTATGCATCAAAACTGTTTAAATAATTGCTGAGTTATTGATCCTGCAGTGTGCTGGGGATGAATGGTGCCTGTTTTTTTACGGTTTTATTCCAAAAAGGTACTATTTATATTGCTATAGACCAGTGAAATACTGTAGAATTATAAATTATATTATGATTTAAATAGTATAAAAATTATAGTACACAGGACTGAGGAAGCATTCAAATAATTGAAAGTTCTGGCTTTTTAAGAGTTAAGAGCCTTCGTAGTATATCCTTTTATACGAGCGTATGTTTTAAAGCCGATGCAGACTGAAGCAAATATGTATGCTAATCACTCAGACAAAGGTTATGATGATCATGATGATGCATTCATGGTCGACCGACTTAAATTCCCACTATGTCCCTATTCAAATCAGGTTGTGTACTAGAGATAAAAAGGGCGTAGAGGACATCCTTCTTTAGGGAAAAACAAACAAACAAACACAAACCCTCACCCAAACAAACGCACAAATAAACACCCATACCTCCACCCACAATACTTGTTTGCTTACTAACTTGCCCGGATAACAAAGTTTGCGCGCGTGGGTGCGTATCAGTGTTCCCTTTTTGGTAGCAACAGACGAGGAAACCATAGCAGGGAGCAAACAAGTAATCCCTGCTGCGCACCGAATGAGTGAGCCCTGCGGCACACTAAATAAGTGAATTCTGGAATTGCTTTTTTGCCACACAGGGGTTCGTACTTTTGATACAAAAGATAATTTACTTTTTTGGTTGTGGACCAGAGTTAAGTTAATTTTTAAGAAGGAAGCATGCGACAAATAACTGGATGGCTTTTTTGGGAGTCAACGCCAAGGTTATTATAATCAACTTGGTTAACGGCATTTTTGTCATTTTGCCTTGTAAACTAGCTACGCCCACCTCGTTATCCCTGCCAGTTCTCAGTGAACCCCTGGTTTAAAGAAAAACAACTCTCCTCAATTAGCTCCATGCAGCATCCAGTATCCATCAGGCCCTGATAACTGTTACCGAAAAAAATGTTAGGCTGTGGCCTGAATGCGAGTGAGAGCAATTAGGTGCGAGGATGCGTGGCTAACAGCTGCTGATGAACGAGGAGTGGCGTGCGTTGATGGTGTTGTAAAAACACGACCAGCTGCTCGTCCCAAGAGAAGCTCTGCTTGCTTATTAGTGAAAGAAAAGCTTTGGCGTGATGACAACAGCCTACGTGGCTTTTGTGTTTGTTTGACATCTTACCGCAACTCAACGCGGCATTTCTCGAGAGTCGCAAATTGGTAATCGGCAAGCTTCGGAGATTTTTTTTTCTTCTTTGGCAAGCTCAGGAGATGGGGTCAAGGCCCCATCTTACTTCAGGAGAGAGGGTTATTATGTTGCTCCTTTAAAGCTCATTCGCTGTTTTCACAAGCCCACATGGGAGGAAATATAATGTAAACAAGGGGTTGCAGAACCTTTCTGCTCAAGTGCCTCAATTTTTTATGGTTTTGTTTATTAAATTAATTGGACAGATGTAGTGACTCAATTTTAACAAGTGCTAAATCATAAAAATCCAATAATACAACAATGGATACACCAATAACTCACATCTGGTATCTGTAATTAAAAGGTATTTTCTCGAGTATTGCATAAAATGCATTGCTATTATAACATCAAGTAAAATAAGATATATAGTTTGATAAAATGTCATTTTAATTCATGCCAATGTCATACAATTCCATCTCTCAATACTAAGACCGCCTACATTGGACTATGGAAGAAGCCCGCTTGCAATGAACCAATGAATGGATTCAATTTTAAAAAAGAAAGAAAGAACAAGTACCATAGATAAAAATTGACCTAAAATTGCCGAGATTCATAGTCAATTTATAAAACAACAAGGTCTGAACCTACCAAAAAAAGTCCAAATCAAAAGTCTACCTGAAGAGGAAAATAAGCCAAATCGCACCCAGGCTCGAGTATTTTTTACTCATGTGAAAGGTCTATACAGCTTTGTGTGTTTGAGGGAATCTTTAACCAGCTTCAGTCTTTCAAGTCCCACGCCCTCACCAAATGTCAAGGGCCTGCTCGACTGGAGTGCGCCACTCAACTCTGGCGCTTCAGGGAAAGTTAAAAAGGTAAAAAAGGGAATGTGCATACCAATTGCAATGCATGGTTGCTTTCAAAAGTACCATAAGTATTTGAATAGAGCTCAGATTCACATGAGTAAATAGATAGATATATAGCTAGATAGATATACATACATACCCGTAGCTAGATAGATATACATACATACATATATACATACACGTATATATATATATATATATATATATATATGTGTATATATATATATACACACATATATACATATATATACACATACATATATACACATATATACACACATACATATATACATATATATACATATATACACAAATATATATATACATATACATACACATATACATACATATATATACACATGTATATATACACATACATTCATATATATACATACACACACATATATATACATATATACATATATATATATACATATATACATATATATATATATATACATATATACACATATATATATATATACACATATATATATATATATATATATATATATATATATATATATATATATATATATATATATACACTAGTGGCGGGCCGTCAGGGCCTTTTCTGCTGGCCTAAGAAACATCTGAATCATATTATATTTTGTCCATCAATACGTACTTATTATTCCAAATGGTCTGTTAGCTTCCTTTCATTGCTTTTCCCCCTGGTTGCACTGCTTCCAGATCTGTGTTTTCATATTGAAGCATTTAACCAATCACATTTCAGCCATGATTTGTTGCCAGATCAGATCTGCCTCAAAGCCTTCACAATCAGTTCTGCGGGCTCTGCTGCATTAAACTAGACTGTTGCTTTTAACCAATCAGATTTCGAGTTGGCAACCCCACAATGTTTTTTCGGAGGGATTGCCATTTTGCTGGCTGGGATACGTCATTGCTTTCACCAACTATGATTGGCTAGTAGGCGGGCCAAAGCCATAGTGAGGCAGCCCGAGATCGCAAACTCCACCGACAATGGCCGACAGAGGCAAAAACAAATGGATTCTGTTGCAGATTTGCTCACAAAGCTATTTTCCAGACTGACTTTTCCAGAAAAAAATGGACATCATTAAGAAAGGGCGGTCAACTCCGAAGCTAGCAAGCCTGTTACAGCCGGGAAAATGGTGTGTGCGCCACTTTCAGTGCGCTAACTTAGCTGCACAACCAAATATATAGTTGTGTTAATTTAAAGCCATTTTCAAAACGGACTATGCCGGAAATATGACAGGACAGGCTCGACTTTCATCATTAGCTTCGATGGCGATAGGAAAGAAGGAAGAAAGGAGGATGGATATTGCGTACAGTTAAAAAGAATTTTTGGTGAGTATAATATGGCTATATTCCTAAATAATATTTCAATTGTGGGCCCGGTTCTGATACCTGAAAAGCTCCAGTGTTTGTATTTAATCACTAAATGCTCCAAGGATGTGGATTTTACCCCAGTTTAATTTTTGCCGTTTCGCCATTGACGTCCATCGCTGTCTTTTCCCGAGGAAATCACCCCCTGGCCTGGTTGTAATGTCTCAAAAGCTCCAGTATTTGTATTCAATCAATAAATGCTGCTAGGAAGTGGATTTTACCTAATTTTAGTGCATTTTTTGTCATTTCACGTATGGACGTATCGACGTTCATCGCTGTCTTTTTACCGGGGAAATGATACTCCGGGCCCGGTTCTGATGTCTAAAAAGCTCCAGTATTTGTATTTAATCAATAAATGCTGTTTTCGGCTGGATTTTACCCCATTTTCAGGCAATGTTTGCCCGTACGCCATTGACGTTCATCACTGTCTTTTCCCAGGAAAATTGCCCCCCTGGCCTGGTTTTAATGTCTGAAAAGCTCCAGTATTTGTATTTAATCATGAAATGCTGCTAGGGAGTGGATTTTACCCCATTATTGTGCATTGATTTATTGATTGTTTTCTATGTGTCGCAGCTGTAGCTGCAGTAGAGGTTTTATAGCCATAAAATAGTTTGAGGGTTGGATTGATACGTTGAAGGCACTACCAGAAAATGCACCGACCGCCACTGAGATATATATATATATATATATATATATATATATATATATATATATATATATATATATATATATATATATATATATATATATATATATATATATATATATATATATATACACACACACACATATATACATATACACATGTACACATACATACATATATACATACATACATACATACATATATACATACATACATACATACATACATACATACATACATACATACATACATACATACATACATACATATATAAAAACCATATATATGCACACACAAATACATACCCACACTTAGTTATTTAGTGGGCTATGCACTAACACACACTCAAGCCACAAAACATTCATTCAGAGACTCCTTTGGGTTTTTGTGGCTCACCAAACCATTTTTGCTTATGTTCTCTTTGCTCAAACAAATGTGTGTTATTTGTTCACGTGTCACACCCACACATGCACGGTTCAAAAGTAATAATGCGAGAAAAGTGAAATTGTCGCAAGTCAATATTTCCTCTAGCTGATAAAGCTTGAAGGCTTCAGGTAACACACCAGCAAAAATATTTCTTTAACACTTTCAATCTGTCAAAGTTTGTGACTTCAGGAGGAATCCAATATCGCAAACGTCTTGTCCTGATCCCCATATTTTGGATTTTCACCAGATTGTCATCATCACCAAAAACGTGTATAGCACTTTAGAAGAAAACTCTTACCGTAGTCTCGGGCCTTGAAGTTGACTTAACTCAGTGAGTTGTCAGCAACTCCTGCAAAGCAAAGATATGCTAATGTCAGAGATAATACTAAAATATTGCAGTATACCTATGCACATATAGCAAAAATAATAATAGAATGCTATTTATTTTAAATTGTATTTATTTTTTTAATTCCATGATCATTCCTGCTGGCAATAACAAATGTTTGGGTAATTAAGAGCAACTCCATGCTGGGAAAAGATAGTGCAGCTCATGTTAAATTCAGTAAACGGATAGTGGAAAACACTGTCTCTGCTCCGTAGACCCACCAGTATACATTTGAACTGTTTTCCATCCACCGGCATCATCATCAGAACAGAAAAGTTGGCCTCTGCCATGCCATTATTACCGTCGGCCGGTGGTGGATAAGAGTACACAGCAGTGGATAATAGGCTATACTTCCTGTGGCGCTATCACCACCACACACACCCTTCTTTCATTACCATAACACTCGCAGCCGTAATAAACCGGGAGAAGCTTCCAGTCGTGACGCCCGCTGCGCGACAGGAGGTCAGCGGCGTCAAGGGTGTTTCCTAGCACATGGCTAATTGCGAGAAATCAGGACGCCACAGCAGCAGCATTATTTCATTTTTCTGTTTTTGGCCAGTCCTTTGCCAAAAAAAATCATATGGTATTCCAGAAAAATTCATCACTAAATTTGGCGGCTGAGTGGTTGGCGCGATGGCCTTGCATTTCTGGGGTTGAGGGTTCGATCCAGGTCAGTCCTCACTGTGTGGACTTTGCATGTTCTCCAAGGGCTTGTGTGGGTTTTCTACGGGTACTCCGGTTTCCATCCACATCCCAAAAACATACAGGCAGGCTGTTTGAACACTTTTTGAACACCATTCTTTTTTCTTTTTTTTTTACACAATTAAACTGAAGAAATCTTATAGCAGTAAATGAATAACTTTTTTTAACTGAACTTCATAGGAGTTAGGACAGGGAGTAAAATGTAACTGAACCTTATAGTACAAAATCTGGCTCAGGCTGGACTGATTGAGTGAGTGAAATATGTTTGGAAGATTAGAGATGCTCAATGATCAAGATACATTTGATACCATTCCCTTTTACAAATAAGTTAGACTTCAGCAATGTTCCTGGTAAATCACCCTCCTGAGATTTTATCCAAGAGAAAAATCTTCTCTGGAAATGTCTCTCTGGATGGATTTCTAGTAAAAGACACTTAAATTCTCATGAAGCTGAGACATGATCCTAAATAAATGCCACATCTTTCCAGGAGGGAAATAAAGGGTAACAGTTAGGCAGGAATTATAATGAACCTGTCAATATTTTTACATTTGGAAAAGGTACCTTCCATTACAATAATTATCCGTTTGGGGAGTTGAGAGGACGTAAGAGGTTTAAAGGACGCCTATAGTCGTGATTATCTTTTGAAGCAGAAGATAAATTATGAGTAGTATTTTAGTTCAGATGTTCCCATTGTTGATGCGCTTTAACATGGTTCTAAAGCTTCCCTCATGATTATCCTCTTAGCAGGCTCATTGATAGAGACGGCAGCTGCCATACATACATACATATATATATATATATATATACATATATATATATATACATATATATATATATATACATATATATATATATATATACACATATATATATATATATATATATATATATACATATATATATATATATATATATATATATATATATATATATATATATATATATATATATATATATATACACATATATATATATATATATACACATATATATATATATAAGATAGCTGAAACACTATGTGGACTTTGGCTAGATCCAACATAGGTTAAGCACTATAGAAAATGGATGAACTCCATCCATTTCCTTTATCATGCTGATGACAGGACGCAATTTGATAAATATTCATGATCGTGTCTCGCATCATCAAGAAGGTAATTATGTGCTGCATTATGACAAAACCATGAAAAATGACGGTGCTCAAGCCAGCGGACTGTAACCATGGTGTCATTTGTAACAGAATGACCCACTCCACAAAATGGCTCCCAAATAGTCGCAGGTGTGAGCGAGATGGAGGCACGAATGAAATCAGGTCGGCGAGACGATCTCCTACTGAGGCTTCTCGGTATGAAGCCCCTGAGGACACATGGAAGCAACACTTAGGCCCAATGTGGTGGACATGTGAGGCCCTGGCAAGGTGGATTAGAATTCAATGTGAATAACAGCAAAAGAGCCATTTAGGAAATGTTATCATTTTGAAGATAATAACCAAGGTTGCCTATATAGAGCAGTAAGTGCCTGTTTATGATTTATTGCGATTATCACTCCACTATCCCACCTACTTATCCATCCTCTATTAGTCATCGATGCATCTGATCGGTATACACTCATTGCCAAATTCCATCGAAATGTCCTCTAATCTATCCTTTCAATTTTCCTTCATGTAAACTGCATTATCCATTCAATCATCTATCCACTTTATTATTATCAATGTGTTGAATTAGTCATTCTCTGTAACCATCCACTTCAATTACTATTCATTTGTTCAATTTATCCATCTATCCATCCATCCATCATCCATTCTTCCACCTTCCATCCTTTGCCAACATGTTTACCCATCAATATATTCAACCATCCCTCCACAAACCCATCCGTCCATATGTCTGTCAGCCCACACCTGAGTAGTCTTCTTCTTTACTGTGCACAAGTGCAAGTGTGTGTGTAGGTGTGTCTGCATGTTAAAAGCGTGAAGCATGTTGCAGTATTCATGGTAGACATTTTGACAAGCTCGCTGTCAAGGCTCCTCCCTACACGCTCTCCCTCGCTCATTTACATTTCACGTTGCCTTCTTACCTGCACGTTTTTCCTTTCACATTTTGGCCTGCAGAGGATTTCATCTCTGAGATGAAAAGGAACGTGCGTTCATTTTTTGTCCCTGGTTTTAAGTCGCTGTTAAAAGGTAAGCTGGGAGTCCTTCAGCTCGCTATTGCTACCTGATACGTTTTCCCAAGATGCTGCTTGGCGCTCCTTGTTTGAAATTGATTTAATTTATGTCAAGATAATGGAGGGAGAAGAATAGAGGTGTATCTTGAATTCATGTTCAGTTTCTCCAACAATTGCCTATAGTTTAATACTCGGCAGAAAAAATACATTATAATGACACATCAATACCATGTGCTTGTCCTGAGTTAGAACGAGTAAAAAAAAAAAACAATAGGGGAACAGTTAAAATGTAAACATTAGGGTTGGGGCATTGGTATAGTAGGTGAGGTAAAGTGTGAGATTGTACATAATTGAAAACAATACTATAAAACAAATGCAAAGAATGTTTTTGTGGATACCGGGCTCTTTTTTTTGTAACTAGCGCGAGTCTAGGGTGGTAATTAAAAACATTTTCAAAAAACTGTTTGGATCTAAGTAGAGGTGGGTCATAATTTTGCAGGTCTGAGCAAGCAGGCACTTTTAAAAGAGAGTGGTTTGCACTGCTGTGGGAGTGATAATAGTCAATTCCATTTGCTGCAAACCACCTGTCACCTGTCATCCCCTTCAAATTAAACTACCCTGATAGTTTGTTTTGTGTATGTCTTCACTCCTCTATGCCGTGCCAAATTTATAAGAGTTTTATTTTCAATTGAAAGGGTTTAACAGGTTTGAGGGTTTTGAGAAGATTCCGGGAAAGGTGAGATTATCTTTTGAGCTAAAATTGGGGTAAGAATTATGGGTAAGGATATAGGATTTTGTTTAGGATGAGAGTTAGGGTAATAGTAATGTCGGTTAGGTTTTGAGAATGTGAAGAAATGTTGTTACTATATATTAGTATTATTATACACTAGTGAGAATGGACATGTACTCCCATCTTTTAACATCAACATAATATTTATAGTATAAAACAGAATTGGCCACCCGATGATGCAGTGGTTCTTCCGCTTGATTTTGGTGCAGGCAGGGTGGGTTCGATTCCCACTTGGTGGCAGTGTGAGTCGTTGTCTGTCTCTCTGTGTGCCCTGACTAGCGACCACTCTAGGGTGTAGTCTGCCTTTTGCCCGAAGACATTTGGGTTAGGTTCCAGCAACTCTTTTGAGGATGGGCAGTATGAAAGATGAAAAAAAAACTGAATTTTAAATCTGAAATTTACTTTGGCAATTTCATTTTACTTTTTACATAAATTTTCACTTGTTGACTGTAGTTCAAAATAATTAGTCTTCTGGCATTGAACAATCAACCTAAAGCTATAAAAATTCTATCCATCTATGCATCCATCCATCCATCTGCTTTGACAGGTTAGAATGATATTTGCGGGCTTAGTATGTTAATATCAATAGAGTTATTGCCATGAAACAAAACAATGAGAGAGCAATTAAAACTAATGAGAATATTTATAAACTAGAGTAGCATACAAAAAAATCCAATAAAACCCTTGATGTAATTCCCCTCCTGTTCAGAAAAGCGTAGGAATTAATGTCTGCAGCGAAGCATTGAAGACAACAAAAATCCTCTGCCATCAGAAAATCTTTGTCTGGTGACACTCGGCTTGTTTAATTCTGCCAGACCATTTGAGAGCGGAAGGCGCCATTAATCATCTTGCTGGAGTGTGATTAGCCTCAGAGCAAGAAGCAAAAAAGCAGGCAGGAAAGTAGAATGAGTTCGATATTGTAAATTGAGCTTTCATTATGCTGCAACACCAGAGTCTTTCCTAGTACCCATCGAAAATTTCTTGTGAAATCCTCCTTTCCAGCAATTGGCACAAAATCCAATATTAATGACTGATGACAATTTCAGAGTGAATTACTTGTGACCAGTATGAGGTTGGTTCATGGCGCCCATTCCAAGATGGTGAATGGTAACCTATCCCGAGTGATCAAATGATGGAGACTCTCGGGTCGCAAAGCAATCCATTATGACTGGCCTCCAATATAGTTCGATTTGGTTTCATTCCCGTCTCATTTTTGGGAAACTCTTAGCTCTACGACTAATATATTTAACTGTTGCTGGTGGTACTGTCTTTGTATTTTTTAAAGTGATATTTCCAAAAAAGAGCTATTCTTTACATTGCATCCAGTCTCATTAAAACGTAATCATGTTGAAGAAGCAAAACACAAGAGGGGTTGGGCACTGCACTTTCACTTGACAAAGTCAGCTAATTAGGTCAGAGCTCTTCATCCTAATGGAGATTGTAGTCCGAAATGCTGTACCTTGAATTCATGCCCTACTGGGAAGGATTGGAAGCAAGTGTGGATACACTAGTTTGTTTGGTTCTTTGCTCAGTGACAATAGCTTTAAGTGAGTTCCCAGGCAGGGAATCTCTACATAGGCAAACTTATTTTTCATCTCCGAAGGAGGTGGCAAGGTGTTGGACTTCTCCGCTGTCACATCAGCGGGATGCTGACAGCAGATGTAGAAAGAGGGAGACGTGCTCCTTCAATGTCTTTTTATCTTGCTTGGTTGTTGGACAAATGCAATACGGTCACTGCCCCTAATGTAGGATTTGTGAAGTTCCATGACAATATATAATCTCTCAAATGCAGACTGATTCCACCTTTATCATACCGGTCACTCCAATTACATTACAATTCACCCCATTTCAGAGAATACACGTCACACCATCTACAAGAAAATAGGATTTATGAAAATTATGATGCAAACTGATAGGTTCCACCCTATTTATGGAACAATATGATTCTCTCCTGTTACAGTATTAGCAACTTTATATTATTCACTCGAGTTTGATACGATAACATTACAAATGGTGTACAACACTAATTGCTCCAGTTGAAATGTGATTACATTCAAGTCCAATTACAATCCACTCGAATAATGATGTGATAATAGTAACTACAATTCTGATACAATTCAATCCAACTCCTTTCACACATCCATTTAAGTTACATAGACTCTATTGGCTAAATTAAATCACCTCCAGCCACGACAAGATTGGCTGCGTTCACGACGTCGGAGGTATTCTCAAGCATACTAGTAAATCGGACACATTTTCCGAGCATGATAAAATGTAACAAGTCGACCAGAATATGTGCATTAAAATTCAAGGATCATGTGGGGCAGATCATTTTTTTAACTAAATAAAACAAAACAAAACTACAATGCTGGACTGGTCACCAGTGAGTCATGATATACAGTCATTTAGTGGTAACTAGCCCCACTCTAAGTGTGAGTGTGTCAAGTAACTGGACCACTGCACCCGCAGTTATACTTGAGAGACAATAAAGTCTAGTAAAAATTATGCCACACTCCAATAATGACATGAAACACTCCGAAATGATATTGGACGCAATCCAATTAGTCCGTGTTGAACTCCAAAGCAAATGCAATAAAGTTCATTTCAAGTATGCTCTTCTTCACTCTAATCCAAGAATAAATTTGAGGCTATGTACACAAAGCGCTTTGCGAATTAGGAGGGATGGTAGCATTTAACGCCAAGTTAAGATGGATGGTAACCATAGAGACCATTAACATGTATCAAGTGTGAAATGTCACGGGAGGAACACCTCATGCAGCCAAAATTTTGTTGTTCACAAAGACTCCCACCAAAGCCTCACTTTTCTTTTCTTCACGCGTGTTCATTTATGTCTCTCTCTTTTTTTTTTTTTCCTTGAACTGTACGCCCGTTGAACTACGAGAGCTAATGTTGAGCTCCAGAGGCTCTGATTTTCCGCTCTGAGAACTTTATTAACGTAATGCCCGGGAAACATAATGGGATTATTTTTCAAAGGCTTGCAGTGTTGTCACTGCCGAAGAATTAAAACCAAAGAAAAAAGAGAAAAAAAGTGACATGCAACGTAATGCCTGTTTGCATGTACTTCAAAATGGCCCCAAAGTCAAGTTATAGAAAAGCTTCCATCATGGAGGAGCTATCTGATCTCATGCAAATGAGCCCTACACGTTTCTCATGAATTCTGATTCTGCAGGTTGTGTCAGGCAACACGAGTAGTAAATATTTTTCAATGTCTATCATCATAGCAAGTTGCAGTTCAGGCCGGTCATGATATACAGTAGTGCGTATACCATTATATACTTGTATCTTTGTTACATGGCCCTTAGCCTTGTGCTTTTTCTTGCCAATAAATTGAATTGAATTGAATTATAACACGATTTTCTTCAATTTTGATGAAAGTCACTCCCTCTAAATATGACCTCATTCATACAATGCAATTCACTTCAATAAAGATTGGATTGGATAACTTTATTCATCCCGTATTCGGGAAATTTCGTTGTTCCAGTGGCAAGAGGGTGAGGATGCAGGAATAGGAAAAGCATTTTAGACATAAATAGATAGGTAATAGATAGGTAATAAGTAGGTCAAGAAATAAATACATGAATAAATATATAATTAAATAAGCGTGTTGCTTAGGACATATATACATACATACACATAAATGTACATGCATGCATACGGTAGGTCTTAACACACAGCCATTTTTTTGTTAAAGAGCCTGTAATTCATAATTTAACTCTCGTCATGGACGCCTTGTTAAAATCTCTTTTTTACTTTTTGTTTTCTTCGCAAAAAACGGTTTCTTGATATGTTTTACATTTACCAACGATTTTAATCGTTTTTGTGAAGAAAAAAAACTATGACTATTTTAAGAGAGTGACGTTGTAATACAAAATACCCCAATCACAATCCCATCCACTGCCATCACAATATGATGTCCTCAAATTACAATCTGATTAAGGTGAATTTGTTTACATCAACTTTGAAATAAAAAACAAATGTACCAATAGTAAAATGCAGCACAAAAGACTAAATAGGCATCTGTTAACATACGTTTTTCAGATAACTAAACCCTTAAAAAAACATAGCAGGCTGTTGGTGCTGAGAGAATTAAAAAAAAAAACTATATAAGTCGCATGTTGGTATTAACCCAGTCCCATACATAAAAAAGTAAGACACATACTACGGAAAGCACATTACAATACAATGTATTTCATCCACTCTCATTACAATATGATTCATTGTTATGCACTCCTGTTCTGCGGGGTGCGCTACCAAGACTAATAACTACAAATAAATGCACATAATATGTGGAGTTTTACCTGTGACAACAACATTTACACTAAATAAGCGGTGGGTGTACCAACATTTAAACCTAAGAGAGCGGTCTATGGATACACAGGAGGGCTAATAAACGGTGAGGACAGCACACTTACTTACTTCCACTGCGGGGCCATCGCTAGGCTCACACATCAAAGTGGCAGAGGGTCCTTACGGCCTAAAAGGGAAGAAACAAAAGGAACATTAAACGGCTTCCCCACACGCACACACACATACATACACAAGCACCGTAAAGCTCAAGTTGAAGCTGTGCGAAAGAAAGATGGAGGCACACGGGAGAGAGCAAGCGACATTGATTTTCCCTCCTGTGAAGCGCCGCTTCATCATTTCTCCAGACACAATCTATCGATCGTCCGCCTTTAGTTTGTTGTTAATTTTGGGGGCCTCCAAAAGCCATCATCCACAATGACTCTTTGCACCTTGCTAGTGATGGATGGCATTGAAAATAGGGTTCGAACGCTTGTATATGACCTCATATTTTGTACTTGTACAGTTCGGTTAACCCCAGTTTATTGCGAGCGGTTGGTTCTACACGTACCTGCTACAGCCAATGTGAAAATCTGCGATTTTGATAGACTGCATCAACGAATTTATCTAAAACCACTTCAGCAGATTATTTATCGGCTTGATTTGGTGCGACTAGGAAAAAAAATACATTTTGGAACATAGGGTACAAAATGTTATATTTGATGAACCTCCTGCCCAAAGAAAAAAAAATAAAGATGCGCGCACGTACTCAATGTGGGGGAAAAAACCTAAGCGGAAAAAAAACTAACTAACCATAGCTTTTTACGCTTTTTCATGTCTGTGGACAACTGCAGTCAGCACGTTCACAGAAATCAGAGGTGCATTCTTATTCTTCGGCGCACTTATTTGTCGCTTTGCTATCACAACGGGAGTGCCGTTTGCACGTCCACGCCGACTATATCTTCAAAATAAACAACGGCTGCCGGCGCCGTTTGTTTTCCTCCATTTTATTTGGAAGAGCAACGCGTGGGACTGCGACAGCCTCACTAAGTGTGAAATAGAGTGCGAGTAGATGGGCGCCATTGGGTAGTGGGGGGTACACATGCTGGCGATCTTTTGTCAAGCACTCAGTGCCATTTAATGGCCTGTAAAAGGCCCCTTTGCAGCAGAAAGAACAGGCAATTAGCATAGTGAGTGGATTACAAGATTGCTTTGACTCCAGGATTAATGCATGCACTTCATCCTCTCTTTGCTTTTACTATTTACTGCGCCACAGGAACTAATTTCTCACTCCCTGGGATTTAGTTTTTTGATCCTGAACCTGTTGAGATCCTTCTAAAAAACTGTAAAATACAAGTGAACACTTCAATAATTCTAGCAGTGAAACTGTAATGGCAGTCTGGTGGTTTAAAGGACTACTTTTTGTTACATAGGACTGGGAGACGATAAATTAACTGCACAAATATTCATGGGGGACACTAGTAGTTGTTTTTACTTGCATGAGTTGCAAATATAATGCTACTTTTGATTTAACTTGGCATTTAAGAGTGTTTTTGTATGTGCTATAAAGATGTACAAAGTTACTTATTTATCATCATGCCCCAAATTGTTTAGACATTATAACAAAAATGATGGACTTTCTTTATGTGTGGACGAGGCACCTTTGACACAGACACTAGCTCTTCATAATTTTTCATTCATTGAGTCATTCAACATTGTCTCACTGGCAACTATAGTCTGCCCGCCCACTGGCAACTTTCAAAAGTGAACATTTTATCTGCAAAGCAGTTGAAAAGAGGCGAGCATCGAGCGCTGGCCGCAGGGGCTGAGGCAAGCAGAGCGAAATTGAAAGCTTCAGTAGTTTATCTCCAAAATGTCTCGCGAGCGGTTGAGCAATCAAAACTACTACATGTTTCCATCTAAAAGGTTGTCGATTCATTCGCACGTTATTTCTTCTGGGCGGATAACATGTACAATCTGTTAAAACAAAGCAACCAAATGTTGCAGGACACACCACCATTAGCGGTGACCCCAAATAACATGTGGCGATGTCCTCTTTTTGTATGGCTGTGGAGCAAGACTCTCAATCGAAAACCTGCATCTTTTCTAGATTCACCGTCGGCGTCTAAAGACGAGCCAGATTTGCTGTCGCAGCATCTGCGTGTGAACAGCCCTCAACTCTGATGCGAGCCTATCAACTGAAATACAGTCATAAATGATATGTTTCGTTATTATTCTATCCGTCAACCTATGGGCTACTCTCCACCTCGTCAGCAACTGGGCCTGCGTCTTGTACCTCCGTAATCATTCCTGCACCGCCGCACGATATCATCTTTAATCTGCTCACTGCCTGCTTGCCTGCCACCTTCTTCCAGAATCTTCTCATCCGCAGCCTAGGGCGGCCACAACTCATCACGCTGAGGCAAGAGCCTCCAAACAAAACAAATATCCCCACTCTCGACCCTAAACACAATTAAAAGTCTGATTTGGCACGCCTCCTTCTAGATGACACTAAATCACATCAAAATACATTATAGTCACGTTTGAAGATATTTGTGTGTTGTGACCCTTAATAAAGCTAATTAACACTCTGGTGGAGGAGGCGCTAAAACAGTGGTCACATTCACACATTCTGCGTGTCGGGGAGGGGGGGGTGCGGGTGAACGCAACCCTGTTATTATATCAATAATGTCACATTGCAGCCAAGATCACCCTAAAAACAATGATTCACAATGTATTCACACCATTAAGGTAACTTGCTGAGTCAATGCTTTTTCAATACCTCAATCCAAAAATAAACTAATACATAAATAAAATAAGTGGTTTGCCGCACCCCGTCTCTGGAAGAAAAAAAAGCTTCAGTCGGTAGACGCTATCCCTGCACAAGAATCCACCCTTCCCCTCCAAAACACTCATTCATAAAACATTATCAATTTTTTTTAGTTTCAATAATGAAATTGTCGCACCTTCTTTCACCTTAGCATACAACAAAAAGAGACTGAATGAGCACACCCTATTTCCTGTTACATACTACAACTATAGAAGTCCAGGGTTGGGGATAGAAAATAAAGCCTTTTAGAAAAAACAGAGCGCATAGAGAACACCGTAAAATATGTCAGACGTGGCTCAACAACTTAAATAAAAAGATAAACACATCGCTGCACAACTGAATAATTAGATGTAAAACAAACAGGAGGATAGTGACATATGTACAACCTTGGACTTATACATATACAATAAGCCTGGATCCTGCCCAATGACTACAAATCGTGCTATCAGCACGTTTAAATGCTGATGTTGCTCATTTCTTTTGTTATGTGAGGCATCATTGACAATTGATGCATGGCCTCAGAGTCAGATATGGTAGAACACTAACACACGTCTTGTACCTTTTCACCCAACTCCACACAGCATTAATAAACAACACGAACACAATTGTATGAGAGTATGGCTGCAAATCTGCTTTGCGTTATAAACACTAATGTGCCATCTGCCTCCGGGGGTGACTTCTAATTAAAAATGGAGGACAAAGACAAGATGGAGTGAATGACATAGTAGAACATCTGACTAATTAGGATTATTATACGGTGTGCAGACCGCTATTTGTTTTATTGTTTGTCATCATCATCATCATCATCATTTATTAGAATACAAATGTAAGTCACAATATTCTTTTTATGTTAATCAATTGATCTTTCCTTCCCTTGTGCACTGCATTTAAAATCAGGCGCCATTATGAAACACTCAACTGTTGATTTAAAGTATAACCTTTCATTTGAACCCGAATTTCCCACTCTGGCCTAATTTTGAAGGCTCACTTAAACCCGAACCCCAATTTAAGACCTTGGACTTCAACACAGATTTGCAATCCTAACTCCAAATTGACAAATCTTAAAATTCAAATCCTCATGTTGTGAAACCTTTACCAAACATGCATTTGAACCATCAACCCTTATTTGAAATGACAATCGATTTTTGGCCCATGAATTTGAAACCCTGACCTAGGAATTCAACCTCCTATTTCAAACACTAACCACTCATTTGAAACCCAATTTCAGTCTTACATTTCATTGGAACTCCCCAACTCATCCAGCCTTGTAATTTTGGCTGCCTAACCATGACTTCAAACCAGAATGTGTAATTTCAGTTGAGTTGTGAGTCTCCCTAGTGGGAATTTAGCACATTTGGCAAGTGCAATCCTGGTTGGGTGCATGTTTTTTTTTACCTTCCACAAAAGGGCCCCAAGTGCTCAGTGTTAGTTTGCGCATGACTTTCAAAGACATTTTGCAGTCCTAAAGTCCCCAAAGTCCCTCCACACTTTATGAAGCGTTAGTGTGTTGATCCTAATTACAAATCAAGACTGTGCAGCAGAGAAGTCTTGTCGGTGACCCCACAAGTAAAAAGGTGAGCCCAATAAAAGGCAATTTACTGCTTGGCTGCTCCAGAAACTAAATACACCATATGGACAAAAGCCTCCTCTTAATCAATTAATTCATCAATGGCGAGTTGGACCGGAGCCTGAGCTGTGCCTGAGTGTTAATTCTTCATCTTAACGAGACATTTTTAGAAACAGGCTTCTGGAAAAAGTCCACAACTTCAGAGCCAAGTGCCCAAGCCTACTCGCATTGTTGCCCACCCGAGTGGAGCCTCAAGCTGGAATTGGACACTGGCCCAAGTACTTTCGGACCTCTGGTCCTTTTTTTTCCTATTCAGATGTTCAATGAAATGTTAATTTGACACCCAAATTGTGTGTTGAATTTTTAATTGAAAACCAATTCAAAACGATCTTTCTGAATGGAAAGGTTTGTAACACTACACCTGAATTCCTATTGTACTTTCTAATCCCATCACACAACCCTAACGGTAGTAAAATCGTAATTTCAAATTTGTAAACTTAATTTCAAAGCACATATGTGTCAATGGGAACCCTAGTTTGAAAGATTTACCCAAATGCGAATACCAAACCATGGTTCTAAACCCTAATCCAGCCCATGTGTATGGAATATTTTGGAAATCCTAGATTTAACCTGATCCAAGCATTACCACCCAAATAGTAAACTCTAAACTCTAACCTCTAATGCTAACCCAGTGTTCAACCCTCAGTTGGAGGTTAAACCACACTTAAAACTCAAAACCTGGCTCCAAAATGTAATTTCAAGTCAGTGAAGTGAATAAGGCCCTTCCTCTTCCTTAAAAGATCTTTCAGACCTGCTTGACAAGCGTATGGTTTAGATTTTTTTTAATTGCACTATTATTCACCTCTTTTTTTCTCCCCAAAAATGCGTTAAAATTTTCTTTTCTTTTTTCTCAACAGTGGGCAAACCAACTTTAGAAAAGAAAGTTTGTGTGTTTTTTAGGCCGCACTGTGATTTCCAGTCCCTGAAGCGGGGCCGCGTGCTGTGAAATGAGCTTAGAATTCCATTACACGGTGGCCGAGGACCGGACAAGAGCTCACTCTTGTTTCTGTCAACCCGCAGGTGGACTCCCGGGGCGGACTGACGCAGGTCGCTGAGCCGTGAAGAAACACAGCAGACAGGAAGGAAGCACCTCTGATTCAATAAGAGTTTACTTAAGGAAACTACACAGCGGTGAGCATTACTTTGTGAGGGCTCTGTAACAGGAATGAAGCAGCACATGCTTGTAAATTTAAGAGGATCATATTTTGAGAAGCAGCATGTGGCTCATTATCCAATCATATAAAACTCATCAACTGGGATCAAATTTCCACATGGTAAGTGTTGTAAAGTTCACTTTCCATGAGAATTATCCTCGTTGCTAGGCTGATTCCTTTGGACAGTTGCATTTGAGCCAAATTATCTCACAACATGGCGGTTATTTTCTACTCTGCTTGTTTGTGCACAGTCAATTGATTACTGCTTGGAATACCAACTTGATTGGTTGACTGTGGTCATGAAAAATGATTTATTTTGCATGTAATTGATCTTCACTTTTCATCACTCCAATGAAGCCTATTATATATATAGACTACACTGCTTGGAGTTTGTAGACTCACACTGCACAATGTGTCCAATTAACTTGGACCATGATATTGTACATTTTGATGAATGGACTCCCTTTGATGTGAATTGCCATGTACTGTACGTGAGCAGACGTATTCATTATGTTGCAATAAATCTCATTTATTAAACCATGGAACGGACAAATGCAAGTGTGCATTTATTTATGTTTGTACACATGGGTGCGAGTGTTTTTGCATCGTTTGTGTGTGTGCGTAAGTGTTTTATGGCATCCATTTAAAGATTTAAGCATCGGAAAGCCAAGGGACATCTTTCACTAATAATAAAAAATGGGGATGAACCCCATGAATCAGTATGATTGTCACCCTTTTCACCTGCTTCATTGTTTCTGGCGGGCATTTGAAGGGCCTACGATGAGACCACACTAATAATTGACGTTGTTGACCACAGGGGGTGACATAAAGCCTGCTTTTCTCCAATTCCATTTGTTTTGGAACCTTAGGGAATGGCCTGTCTCTGGTGATTGAACTCTGTCTGGTTGTTTTAGCTCTCTTATCCGTTTGCACTGCTATCACTAACTCTTTTTCTTGTGTGCAAGTGTGTCCCGTCGGCGTAATTGAGCTCAGGAAATTTAGGGAGGGTGAGGCATCACCGCTGTGGGGTGATGAAGCCCTCGACGTACCCTCACTAAAATTCACGGCCAGTTGCAGAATAACAGGGTGAAATACAGTTGGGGTCTAAAGGGAAATTGCAGCGTTATTAGATAAAGAAATAACATGGCACTATGATAGCAACCAACCAGTTTCAAGTGAGAACAAGTCAAATGTTCCTGAGATCATGCCAAATAGACGTTCAGTGCAACCGTTTGTATTATATCTATTTCTTTTTGCCTTTTGGCTGATTTTCCCTTTTTATACTGTCTCAGCAGTAGAAAGTTGTCACAGAAATCAACAATCATTATCATCAGAAGCAGAGAAATTGACGTGATTTTTTTTGTACATGTTTTTTCCTGAGTGTTGTGGCTGCAGTTCATCAAGAAGACAGGCTGTTAAATATTCATGAGGCGTGTTGTGTTTCTTAAAATAAGGCTCATTAGTGCTCCCGGCCTCTTTTCAAGTTTCCGCCTTTCTCATGTCACTCTCCAAAGAGAAACACTACAGCTTGTTATGCGCCTTGGCACTCAAATTGGGCTAAGACCATCCTGGTGTCTTCACGTGGACACCAACATGGAAAAAGCAGCTTGAGTTAACTCAAGAGTAAGTAAATGAAAAGTCCCTGATGGTTGCATGGGTCCCTTTTTGATGATGATGAGTTATTTGATGACTTGGAAGTTTGCTTCAATGCCAGCTGAAAAAATGGCAACTTAGGAAACCCTGCTGTAGCAAGTAACCAAAGCAAAAATTATGTGGGTGTATTTTACACCCCATACACACACACACAAACTTAGATCCATACAAACACGACGGTTGGGGGGGGGGGGGGGGGGGGGGGGGGGGGGCAGATACATTCAGGTCAAAAAGAAAAAAACTCACAGAATTTCATCTAAAGTGATGCAGCTTGATTGCAGTACATGTAGGTGCTCAGTTTGAAAATACATTCTGTTAAATGTACCTTGACTCATAAATGCTTTTATATATGAAATATTCAAGTTACGAAATTATGGCATAACCGTGGTTAGCGCATGAAATTCCCTTGGCTTCATAATTGTCATTATTATTTTTCCCCCACAGTAACCTTCCACAACTATAAGTTATTTTTGCTGCAAGTAAAACATTTCTTTTTGACAAATAAGAGTTACTTTTGCAGCAAATTTCCCTCCTTCGTCGTGCATATAACGACCAACCATTTCCACGGAGTCCAAGAGCCAACCACAGTTGATGTTGGTCAAAAGGCAGACTGCATCCTGAACAGAAACGTATCAAAAATTTCTTCCTGGATAAATTGAAACCTCATCACAATTGATCTCACCACCATAGTCAACTCGAATCAAGGACTTGTTGATTAATAGGTTTTACTCCTAATAGGTGGGAAATACTAAATACTAAATGCAATTACAGCACGACCCAATTTACTACATTGCAATTTTATGCCGCATAAAAATACTCCATCAAAGGAAATGCCTTGACAACAACAATAAAGAAAAACTGATAAATGTATGTAAATGCTGGTTGGAAATTCTATCCATTTTCCACCAAAGCAGATCAAAAACAACAAAGTAGGACTTCTTATCAAAGCGGGCTGGTTTTATCTCATTAGCGCAGATGCAGAGGGAGGCTAGTGGGGGTTTGTATGGGGGTGGGCTCCTAGCAGGGAGGTACTGCTTCCAGTTCCAAAGGGATATGAAACAGTTTTGCCCATATTTGCTTTGTTATTTAGCTGGAAGAGTTCAAATTAATGACTCGCACTCTATTCATTACCGCTGCCGTAAACACATTAGTCCAATGAATCGTCTCCGAGCACACCTGGTCTTATCTCCTCTGGAGAAGGAGGTAGGCAAGCAAGCTGGCTGGCTGGCTGGCTCGTATCCTTCCAACGTGCTGCAGGCGTATTAAAGAAAAGGCGGCGCAATGTTGATGGGATGCGCTACTCGCCGCCTCGGCGGGTCCCGCCGCTGCCTCCCAGGAAGGCGTAATGCATAAGATCTGTCAGTGTCAATTTCCCACCTAATCTCGTCGTCGCCCTGGTGGCGTTAGCTCGCCAACACACAAATCTAAGCAACGGCAGTTTCACCTGTGAAAGTGAGAAGAAAATCTTCAATCTATGCACGTTGGCAACGTCCAGGTGGCACGACAACACCACCTGGAGAGGGACGTGTATCCATAACACTGCGGCCCCAGGGTTGCCAAGCAAAAACCTTATGCTAAAGTAATCAGATATTATTTTAATTCCAATTAAACCCAAGTAATCCCAGTTACAAAAAAAATAGCACAATATATTCCATTCCAATTGTGGTACAATATTACATGAAAAAAATTACTCTAACCGTGATACCATTTATCCAAATTACGATCAAAGAATTCAATTTTGCCAAGATATATTATGATACAATTCACTGTAATATGATTCATTCCTATCAAAATAAGAAATAATGACTATAATTACAATGTGATGCCCTCCAACTATGATACAATATTAGTGACTCCATGTATGGTACAATACAATTTACTCCAATTACAAAGCAATGCACCAGGCTAGAATTCACAATTACCTGATGAATCATAGTCTATTGCCATTTTTTTAAATACGTAACTATGAAAAGAGACTGACAGGAATTATGATAGGCTTCTATAATATTACAGTATGGTACATGGAATTACAATACCGTAATTCACAACAATTGTATATGATCTCTTATTATATAATTCACTTCAACTAACATGTAATCAGTGACACTGAATCTGTTAATTTAGTAGTTTCATTTGAGCATAAATGCCACCAAATTGAAATAAACTGATATCGTTCTCAGAGCCTTTATCATATGATGACAATTCAATTGCATAATATGCTGGTATCTATCAAACTGAGGACCGGCCGCAATTGCCCAAGTTCACTTTTATCACCGTTGACATCCTTAACGGAGTCATTCCAAACCTGAGGCAGAATATTTTATAGTGATAGCACTTGGGTCACATTTTTTACTAAACCCATACAAATTCAAGAACTCTGAACAAGAAGCTTCTTCTCTGCTGCACATTCAAATTAATAATTCACTTTAATTACACTGCCATTCCTTTTATTCACATTACAATTAATTGAAAAAAATTAAAACCTGCTACAACACAATAAGCAATGAGATACAGGCTGATTAAATGACAATAAACTGTATATCTATTTTATTGTACGGAGCACTATCATTAAAACTACATTCTGAATTCAAATGAGAATAAATAAAAGCGTGCACATTTATGTCAGGTGTCAGAAGTAATGCACAAAGGAGAAAGTCCAAGACGTCATAAAAAAATGACGTGATCCCCTGTCGTCGTATTTAAATGGAAAACTAATGAGCGTCACCGTATGATATGAAACATCATCCCTCATTCAAGGTTGTCAGGGGAGAAATTATCATACTGCGTGGCAGCTATGACTTCAAGCCAAAGAACATATGTTGAATTCAAAGAGCTAGAGAAAAGGAGAAGATGAAAAAATATGGCATAGTGAGCTCAGCGGGCTCCTTGGAGACAAACTGCTAAAAAGGTAAAGCTGAGCTTTCTGTACATTTCTGGAAATCTCTTATAAGCTGTTGGTGTGTGGAGGTGTGCATCTCTGTGGTTGGGGGGTTCTTTTCAACAGTATAAGAAATGAATTTACTGACTTTTTGTAAAGGGACTGAATTTTTGCTTTTCCTCTGAACATCTTTCTTTTCCACCTCTTACTAAAAAAAATTGTGTTCTATGATAAACCAGCTAAAACCGAATGAGATTGTACAATTTAGATTTTCACCGAAAATATTCAGGACAATTGATCAATGCACTTTTTTTTCCTGCTACAACAAGATTTAGATTTATTTAGATTAAATTTTTAATGTAATGCACATCAACATTTTCTAGGATGTTTGCAAAATGTTCATTGAAGAATCAATTTACTTTCATGCATACAAAATCATGTCTGGCAAATAAATTGTGTTTGATGTTTAAGACTTAATTGGAGAATAGATATTTAATGTTCACGCAGGGTTTCTTGAAGACTATGAAATTGTATTTAGTGTTTTAAAGGGCTCAATTGAAGATTTGTTCCATTGTAGGTTCGATTGAGATTGCAAAGGACTTAAGGGTAGTTAATGTTGACAAAACTAGTTTTTATAAAAGCAGATTTGGTGCAAGAATAAATTGCCAAACACAATAGCTTTATTGAGTTTCTAATTTAATCTTTTTATCTTTAACATTGATTTGAAAAGAGAACATGCTGTTTGCTTCTAAAGTATTCGCTGCTCTACGACAAACGTGTAAATGTTAAAATTGGATTATGTGAGGAGTAAGTTGTTCCCTCCTTGCTGCGCACATCGGCAAGAAATTAGCATCACAAAGAACAGAACATTAGCACTGCACGCCTCGTACTTCTGCTTAATTTCTATTCAGCATCAAGTGAAGAGAAAATATGGCGCAACTTAAAAAAATGTGTGGGATGTGCATTTGCATTAGACATCAGACATTTATTTTACATCTGTTTGAATGGCATCTGGTATGTCTGCCTGCTTCACAATCTTAAGGTTTGGAGTCCAGTTTTTTTCTTGGATCTTCCCCTCTGTTATCTCCATCCTGGCATCGGTTTTACAAAATTCTACAAAACTGTATACTTATTTTATTGTCCTTAGGTTTGAATGTGCTGTTACATTGACTGGTGACCAGTCCATTGTACAAGAAAGGTTTGCTGGTGACCAGTCAGTCATTTGTCTTCAGGTGCACAAAGACATGCTGGCAACAAGTCCAGGTTGTGAGCCCAAGGTCAGCTGTGACAAACTACACAATCAGAGATTGCTGGCTCTTTTCTATCCGGTGTTTTATTTTGGTCCTTTAAGACTGTGTCTTTGATGATCACTCTTGTTAGATTGATTGAAAGTGTACCGAATTTTTCCAAATGACAGAATTCTCTTTGATGTTCGAATATGTTACGTCAAGCACCTTGAAATGTTTTACAGTCCGTTTGCAGACAAAAAGATGCATACCCTGCAATTCTTTATCTCCCCAACCGAGCTGTCGCAACTTGTGTTTGAGTTTGTTCCATTAGTACGATAACATCCTTTTATCTATGCCTGAGCATGCCTGAATGTATGTGTGTGTCGACCCTGGATTAATCATAGTAATGTAACGCATGCTTATAGTGAACAACACTAATCCTCACGTCTTAAATCAATTTTCTACGTGGGCTCAAGAAGCCTGCAGGAATACGAGTCACCAAAGAGGATGGGGAAAGCAGCTGTGAGATCCAAAATGGTAGTTAGTGGAAAACACCATCACAAATCAGTCATTGTTAACCTTTTTGACACTGCTATTAATGAAACAAGATTGATTATATTTTAAATGGCTGCTTCCTTGTTGTCACCGAAATCTATCACAGGAAGATCAACTAAGCCCTTTTTGTCGGCGTAAAAATTCATCACAAGAGACCGTGGGGCAGCGCCGATTTGGTAAAATGGCGAAGTCGCGACAGATGGATAGCGGTGGTCGCCAGACCACCTGTTGCTCTTTGACAATTACAATACCTTTGTTAATGTAACTCATCGCACGACGAGGGGGGAAAGGGGATTTGGTGTGAATGCAGCAACACGTCTCTAAATATTCTTTGATGCTTACAAAAATAAAAAGCAAAATCTAACTTTATTGAAAACTTAATTGCCTTTGACAAAAATTGGCTACACTGAAGACAGACTGGAGTGTTCCCACAGCCTCAAAACACACAATGTAAATGAGTGGAAACTCGCTCACATTGCTAACAGAATCCACCAGCATCATCTATACAAAAATAGCCGAGCAGACCTTAAGGAGAAAAAAAAAGTCAGGAGGGCAAATCTACCGCCAGCCGCTGACCCAACCTGACCCACTTTTGGCTGATTTATGCTTCACGGGGCCTTGGCAGACACAGCTTTGTTCTACTGGGGTCATAAATCTCAGGCTCCTCAGCGCCCATCAGCTGACCAGACAGCCCTCACCTCTACTCTGCCATCATGCACCCACACTACCTCCACTTCCTTTCAGGGATAACATGAGCCCATTCCAGGCACTTTGTCAACCTGAGCAGACAACAGTTGCAAATGGGGCCAGAAAGGCAAACACTCAGGAGTTTACCGGTTTGTAAACACTCCCTGGGGTAGCTTTTGTACTCCTTTTACATAAACAAACCCAGTTCAATGGTCATAAAACAGTCAATTACTTTTAATACTGGAATCTGCGTGGGGAAAAATTGTTAGGGTTCATTTAAGGCTCTAATGCAGTGGTCTCCAAACTATTCCACAGTGGGTGTGGGTTTTCATTCCAACCCATAAAGAGGACACCTTTTCACCAATCTGGTGTCCTACAAGTGCAATCAGTCGATTGCAGTCAGGTGCTTCTTATTTTCTGCTGAAATCTCATTGGTCAAACTGTTTATGCTAGAACGGTTGGAACAAAAACCTGCACCCACACCAACCCTCGAGGACCGGTTTGGGGACCCCTGCTCTAATGGTTGCTGATGTTTAAAAACACATTTGTTTCATTGAAGATCAAATTGTGCCAGAGAATACTATTTTGCTAGTGATGCTAAAAACATGATACATATATACCTTTTTTGATTTGAATTATGAGCATTTTTTACATCTACAAATCCTATTACTCTGCAACAAGTTGATCAAGTTGGTTTATATGTTTAACCATCTGTATTCAATCGGGTAAAATCTTTAACACACGTGCACCTACCTCCTGGATTCAGCCAACTGTTGAGAAATAATTTATTTCAAACTGTTCAGTGTCGCTCAGTGTTGTTTTTCCTCATATCTCTGATTTATTTTTTTTCTCCGGATAATCCTTGCTTGCCTCAGTGATGGTAACAGCTTTTTGGATCTCATGTCATGTGATGACAGCAACGGATTTCAAATGCAAATAGCACACTTGAAGTGAGCTGCGTTTATCTGCTCCCCTTGTAAATGAAAGAACAAGACACACCTGGTAATGGAGCAGGCTAATCATCCAATTGTTCCATTACTTTTGGAGGATCTGTAAATCCAAGACCAGGGGTGGGCAAAACAGTCCTCGAGCGGCTGCTGTGGGTGCAGGTTTTTGTTCCAACTGATCCAGCAGAAACAGTTTAATCAATGGGGTTTCTGCTGAAATTAGAAGCACCTGGCTGCAATCCACTCATTGCACTTCTAAGATTCCAAACTTTTGGAAAGGTTTCCTCTTTAGAGGAACGAAAGCCCCTCACCCACTGCTGCCCTTTGTGGAACAGTTTACCCGCCCCTGTCCTTAGACTATTTGCTAAATTCTGATGTAAATGCCCTTACTTTAAAGCAGATCATTGCAATGTCAAGCACATCTGATTTCATTTCAAATTAATTGGGGTAAAATGCAAGAAGATGAGAACCGTATCAATCTCCCTCGTTTTCCGAACTGATTTATCCTCACTAGGGTCGCAGGGGGTGCTGGAGCCTATCCTAGCTGACTTCAGGCCAGAGGCGGGGGACACCCTGAATTGGTGGCCAGCCAATCGCAGGGCACAAGGAGACAAACAACCATTCCAGTTATGCATGTCTTTGGAATGTGGGAGGAAACCAGAGTACCCGAAGAAAACCCACGCAGGCCCAGGGAGAACATGCAAACTCCACACAGGTGGACCGACCTGGATTTGAATGCAGATCTTCCACTGTGAGGCAGACACTCTAACCACTCAGCCGCCAGGCCGGCAAACGTATCAATCTCTATCTTATTATCACCCCACCCATTCACACACCACAAACAAACCTTCCTAAATTGGACTGCTTGATGAAATGTAAGAGGACCACTCTACGAACAACAGAACCTCCCACGAGCCTGCTTTGCGAATCATCACGAGAAGTGTCAGGCCTAGCTAATTAGAGTTTTGGGTTACAGACAGAAGCGGGACATGTCTCCATAATTCATGAGAGCCAATGATGAGACGATGTTACACATATGCCCACCTGAAGAAAGCGGAGGAGTTTTGGTTTGGAGGACCGGAATGCAAGGCGTTATCATCCCTGCAATTTAGCAAGGCGCTGAAGCAGCGACTTGAAACAAGCGGCAGGCAGAATGTGGCATTGCAAAGAAGGTCTGAATTGAATTGAAAGCTTTTGTTGTCATTATACTAGTATAATGGGTATTCAATATTTTGAGGGGGAAAAACAAGCAATTAGCTTCATTGCAGCCCTGACATTGACTTAAAAAAACAATGTCGTCATTGAGGACAAACTTGTTCTTTATGTTTTGAAAAATGCTGTCTCAATATTTTCACGAGAAATTGAGTTTGATGTAGTGTGATGTAATCAGTAGGTGTGTCTAAATTTTTGCCTTTACTGAATGCCTTCTTGAGATAAGGTCAAAAGTCATATACTATATGTATTTTTGTCATACATGTAATTTCTCGTGTTTAGAAGAATAAATTGAAAGAAAACAAAAAGAGCTCTTTCTGGTAACAAGCTGGGCTCTGAGAGGTTCTCTCCACCTTTAGTGACCCCTAGTGGATTGGCAGCAGGAATTAATGAGCCGGTTTGGCTGGGAGGAGATGGTTGCTGATGGCGGCAGGGTTGTTCCATTGAATAGGCCAATGAGGCAGTTGCTTAGGGCGCAATCTATTGGTGGGGTGCAAAATTGCATGCATTGCAAAAATAGCTTTAATTTTGGAATCAGGCAAAAGTCTAATTATACTTGAGAGCGACACTAGGGGGCAGAACCATGTTTACACAAATACACAAATCGCTGTTTTATTTTAGTGTTGTTTAGTCGAAGTGGATTTTGCATTTCCCTTACATGTGGCTAATTACTAGTGCTGTGTTTATGCAGGCCCAACCTTGTGTGAGAGTTGGCCTTCCAGATGCCATTAATACAAGTCAATTTAATACTGAATGTGAGTTATGTTTGCTTTTTAAAATGGGCTGTCGTGTAGTTGGGAAAAATGATTTACATTTATTACACTGCATTTATTTTTATTGTTCATTTCATTTCAAACGTGCACTGTTAAATAGAGTGAGGATAATTAGTGCCATTTGCACTATATAGCAACAGCACTGCTTATTTTGTTGTGCACTTAAATGTCGGTTATAAACAGTCCTAGATATTTTGTTTATATTGATACACTGGTTAAACTGAGCAGGTTAATTCATTCAATTTGTATTCAACAAGATATTGGCAAAAGTTATCCAAAATGTTTGACAATAAATACTCATTAATCTTCCAATAGCGTGTTTATTCTCACGAGAGTCTTAGAAAAAACTGTGAACTGGATATACTATACTCACTCATCTGCCATGTGGTTTCAAAGAATAGAGTGCAAACATTCTAAAAATTGAGTCTTTGCACTCAGCTGCGAATTATTAGACTTTTTGAAAAGGCTGTAAAATTAGGTGTAACATTTTGTGAATTTGCTCTACAATTGCATTTCCATCACGATTGTTTAAAGGCAAGGTATGATAGATGATTCAAGCAGCTTTCATTTTAGCACTTGACGCATGTCACAAGGTTTTCTGAACTATAGGAGGAGCTTTCAACAATCTAATGAAAAATATTGAGGCAATCATTTTTCCAGGTTCAAGTGGGCATGAGTATATTTCCACATTGGTTTTTGTGTAGATTGTTTGCTGTTTGATGTTTTGCAGATCAAGTTACAATATGATAGGAGATACACATAAAGACAATAAGAATAATTTTAACTTTTTCAATCTAAGTGAAACCACTGAAGCCATTTATTCTAATTACTAAAGTCATGTACCAATAGCGGGCGGCCCGGTGAAGCGAGTGGTTAGCGCGTCGGCCTCACAGCTCTGGGGTCCTGGGTTCAAATCCAGGTCATGTCCATTTGTGTGGAGTTTGCATACTCTCCCCGGGACTGCGTGGGTTTCCTCCAGGTACTCAGGTTTCCTCCCACATTCCAAAAACATACATGGTTGGCTGATTGGACACTCCAAATTGCCCTTAGTTATGGGTGTGAGTGTGCATGGTTGTCTGTCTCCTTGTGCCCTGCGATTGGCTGGTCACCGATTCAGGCTCCAGCACCCCCTGCGACCCTAATGGGGATAAAGCAGTTCAGAAAATGAGATGAGAGGTACCAATAGCGGTTAAAAAAAAGTAATTAATCATAGTATTTAAGGCCATCTGGAGAGGTAAGTCAAGCGCTTCATAGTAATAACTTAACTCATCAATACTGATTAGTAGATCCATTAACACAATAAGTAGAGTGATCAATAGTCATAAGTAAAGCCATCCATAGTAATTAGCATCCGGAGTAATAAAGAAAACCATTGAACGAAGGAAAACAACATAGTCATCCATTTTAATCAATTAATAAGTTAACAGATACAAAGTTAAATCCACTAATCGAAGAAGTACTGTAAATCCGTCCGTAGAGCCCCCCAATCTTAAAAAAACTCAGATTCTTCATGGTAATAATTTCATATTAATGAATGAAACCATAAATAGGAATAATCCATAGACAATAATAACTTATTCCCCATGCAACCACAATGATAGTTGTCATACTGATTGACTTACACATCCACGTTGACGCACGCACGCATCACTTACCTCTCTCTCTCTCTCTGCTTTAGGACACGCGGATGTCCGCCGCCGGAATGCTTACCGGCGCTCCGGTAGCAGAGGCGCAGCACCGGGAGACGCCGCCACCAAGGACCGGGCGAAAGGCGGAGCGTGCGGCTAAGGCACGCTCTCGCTGCGCGAGCGTCCTCAAAGACGTCGACGCTTCGTTCTTCTCCCCTCCGCGACTCGTCCGATGGCGACCTGGTCCACTTTTTAAGATGTATTGTTTGAGCCGTCTGAAGCTGTACCGTAGCCCAGAGGTGCCATCGGTCCGGATTCGGAGTGCCGTCTGCCGCTGCTCTCCTCCCGGCGTCTCGGAGTTGAGAGCTCAGGAGGGGCGGGGGGCGAAAAGCACATTGGTGAGAGAGAGAGAGAAAAAAGAGAGATCCCAACCAACTGTGTGCACGTTTGTGTTAGGCTGTCTGGCTGGATATACACACCTGCAATGTTCCCTCTAATTTTTCGTTGGTCTGAGCAGAAAGACAACCTCCCTGAGCGCACTGAGTACCAGTGTGAGCGACATCATCGGTACTTGGATGATTACCCTAAAGACGTTTCGCCGACGGACGTTTGACAGACGGGCAGGTCGCTGAATGAACGTTCGGCCGAACGGAGGTTTCGCCGAAACGGGATTCGTGCGCTCGCCCCGCCCCCGGATCGTGTGTGTACAAGTTTTTCAACCTCGGCCCGCGGGCCATATACGGCCCGTTAGGATTTTTAATGGGCGGGCAGATGTAGCAGAACCGAGCCGTAAAATGACCGCAATCGGGTCAAATCCATCTTAAAACAGCATTTAATGATTAAATACAAATACTGGAGCTCTTTGGACATTAGAACCGAGCCCAGGGAAGTGAATTTCTCGGTAAAATGTCACGATGGAGGCAAAAAAACGTCTATATACGTCCATTCGCCAAACGGCTCAAAATGCTCTCAAATTCGGTCAAATCCAGCCAAAAAACAGTGTTTAATGATTAAATACAAATACTGGAGCTCTTTGGACATTAGAACCGAGCCCAGGGAAGTGAATTCCTAGGTAAAATGTCGCGACGGAGGCAAAAAAAACGTCCATTCGCCAAACGGCTCAAAATGCTCTCAAATTCGGTCAAATCCAGCTGAAAACAGCGTTTAATGATTCAATACAAATACTAGTATTTGTATTTAATCATTAAACTAACAAATACTAGTATTTGTAGTTAATCATTAAACGCTGTTTGAACGAACGGTCATTCGGCGACCTGTCCGTCTGTCAAACGTCCGTTGGCGCAACGTCTTTAGGCGAATCATCCGGTCACGACATCATCATTGCTTGCTATGGGCACACCAGTATCACACCTGCCACAAGCAGGTGCATGTCAATGTTCCCTCTATTTTTTTTAATGTAAAACATGCTGTAAAAGACGAAAAACATAAGAGTGGACAGAGGTACTGCCACTGGCTGCCGCCAACATGGGGAAAGGGTTAAAAAAAAAAAAAATCCTGCACGCCATATGATTGCTGCTGCGCAGAGATGACGAGAGTAGTGCGCAATTGCGCACGCGCGCAGCTTAGAGGGAACATTGCACACCTGTCAACAAAACACACGTTTGCACATATATACACGTTGAATCTATATAAAGGTTAAATTGCCCCTAGGTATGAGTGTGAGCAAGAATGGTTGTCCTTTTCTCCTTGTGCCCTGGGATTGGCTGGCCACTGATTCAGGGTGTCCTTCGCCTGTATCCGCTAGTTGGCTGGGATAAGGTCCAGCACCCCCCACGACCCTTGTGAGGCTCAGTGGTTCGGAAAATGAATGAATGGGTGATATGACTCGCATGAGCAGTAAATTGAAGATTATCCGTCCAACTTTCCACACTAATCGGAGGTGGGTTCGTAAATACGCAGCTTTAGGAGGAAGGGCCGGACTTCCCTTTCCACTGCCACTTGGTCCTGATGGCATCAGAGTTAGTTGCAGTGCAAAGTTTACTTCTGTATCTTTTTCTTCATACATTGACTTCCGATGGTAAATATCAAGCAGGATTTCCCCATCTTTTTTTGAGTGTGACATTGTCTCCCAACAGCCTCATTTGAGGAACAGCAAGATTGACTCACAGTTACACAACATTTATTTGATGTCATAACCGTTCCTAATATGGCAGCACGCATGAAAATTAACCAGGGGATTCATTTTGGCAAATACAAAACAAGACGAACTGAACAACAATCATTATTTTTACTGTACGGTATTGCTTTGGGAACCACATTTTTTCAGGGTTATGCTTTAATGTGATCCCCTGTTGAATCACTCTTGCTCTTTAGAATTGATAGAACTCAATCCACATTAGTGCCAAGGTTCAATCCAATACATTTTTTAAGGAATTAATTAACATTATCATTAGCTACCATTATGAAACCATTTAATTTCTTGGTGAGGTCACTTTTTGGCAAGGAAATTTCATCAGCCTAATCACTCATGCTTAAAAATATCATCAATGTATTTGCTGCTAGGTCCATCATTAACGTTCTTTCATCATTTAATTTCATTTTTTAATTTAAAGTTGGTCATGTGGAGTCATCTGTTATTTAGAGGAAATCATCAGACTTGTAGTTCCAGGTGGTAAAAGAGTTATTTGTTTGCTCACCACCAGAACACATGATAGCAGTCATTTACATAACAATTAGCAATTGACTATTAATGCAGCACACCTTTTTAACAAAAAAAAACCAGCATTATTCTCCATAAAATTTGCATACAGAAACACTGATTAACAGAAGCGCATTACAGCACATGGAAATTATTTTGCCTGTCTCGCACATTAAAATGCTGATTGCATTATTTAAAAAGCCATCCAGTAATTATTCCCATTCTATGTTTTACTCCCGAATAATTTCACGCAGCTCTGACTAGCGGTGACTGACGCAAATGAAAATTATTTTGTTTGTGCATGTAGAACAACTGCTCATAGAAAGATTTTTTTCCTTTTAATTGTCAAATAACCGTCATGGAGATTTATTCTGTCCAAAAACACCACATGTGGAGGACACGTTAAATAATAATCTTCAGATTTGGAGTTGTAGGAACTCAAATTCCATAACAACTTAGCATTTGTCAACTTGTCATGAAGCCTTGAAGAAACAAATCTTACTATTTAAAAACAAAGGACTCCACTGCTAGTATGCATGCCATTTTTACTGAGTAAAAAGAGTAACTTATTTCTTTTAAAACAAATTAGAAAATTTGGATTCTGACCTACATTTTAAAGGTAAATTCCTATAGTTGTTTAGCATGACCGGACGTTTGGTTGCCGGACGTTTGGTCGCCCCGGGTGAATATAATTTTGAGAGCTGGTTTCAACAGTAGATATTTAGATATTAAACTCTCTCTCTCATGAATATAATTTTGAAAGCTGATTTCAACAGTAAACTCTCTGTCATGTTGTCAAACGTCCGGCGACCAAACGTCCGGCGACCAAACATCCGACGACCAAACGTCCGGCGACCAAACGTCCGAGTACCGTTGTTTAGTATGTTTGTATATTTTATCTTTGCTTTTTTATTGTAGTACGGGAAGTGAAAGTCTGAGTAAGGAGTGCTGAGAAGAAACCAAGTGTGAACATTAAGCAGCAGGGTGCTTTGTTTTCCCAGTATAATTCCTACTCTTCTGCCTATGCGTCATGGTGTGGCATCTGGTTTGGACTACACCACCAGTGACAATGAAATGTACGCTTAGAGAAATTTCAAGATGACGCATCGAGTCCCAGTGGCAGTAAAAAAAGGAGCATTAAAACGTTATGACTTGTGCTGAACGTGAGAGGGAAACAAAAAAAAGTGGAAAGCAAAAGAGAAAGGTTATCGAAGTAAAAAGCAGCAAACCTCAGACGCACGAGATGAGGTAGTTGTAGCATTTAATATTGAACGTCTTTGTTTTTTTTTGTTTCCGTTTTTGGCCCTAAGGAGCAATTTGGGATGAACCAGAGTGACCATTAGTTAATAATGCACACATACACGTCACACCTTGCGGTTGAATCATGGCTGGGCCACTAATGACCAAAAATAGCTGGTAACAATGCAACAAGGACAAAGCAGATAAAATTCCTCACCATGCTTGCTTGCCAAATCAGTTTTTGTCACTTTTTTTTACACTTGAATAGCGAGAAAGAAAAGCTATTGTCAGTATTTTGCTGCGAAAGTCACAACTGTGAAGAGTAGGTTGCCAGGAATCTGAAACGATACTGAGTATTCTCTCTGATTTCTTTACAATTGAACTGTCATTGAAGACAAAGACAAATGCTTGTGGCAAGTGTTGCTCTGTAATAGCCACAAAACACATGGTTTGGTGCTGAGCATTCCAAAAAAGAGGAGGGGAAAGACATTTAAACGCCGATTTAGCTCCACTTGGATGACCATTTATTGCAAATATGAGGGAAAAAAATGTTATTGTAAAGTGTTTTGCTGCAAAAGTCATGATGAAGTCATTTCAATCATTAGAGTTTCGCTGATTTCTTCAAACTTCAAGAGGATTTATATGAGGATCTAACATGTAAAATAACAATACAACAAGATTCAATAGTATGAAGGTTTTTGTTACTACTTCCTGCAATTAAAATTAAAAAAAGCTAATTCTGCTGTGCAATAAGATGTTGTTTACAGCAGATAAAGCATAAATGCTTATGATTATGGGTTAGCAGTTGACGTTTGTGTTCAGACATTTGCCTAAATACCACCAGCCCACCAAGGCTAATTGGTATGCCCTTCGCCGCCTCTGGCGTTTCCCCGTGTGTATGTTATTGTTAAACTAGCACAGATTATGTGATTGACACTTACAACTTGAGAGGGTAACTGTTATTATTTTATGATAACATTTGCTACCTTCCTAGAATAAAAAAACAGACTTGAGGAACAAAGAATAATGAAGAAAAAAAACGTTTTGCAGAGAGATATACGCAGCTCCTGCCGTCCTCTCAGCAAGTGCTATTTAAACCATGTTGTCTCTAACAATTTATCTGACTCAGGACTTCTCAATGGAGTGGATCACGTGTTACAAAAACAATAGATGGCTAATCAAGAGGAAGTGTTTCAAAATGCAAATATGTTCTCAAAAGCATATGACTGTCTTGACTTGGATATTTGGACAAAGGTGCAGAAGGCTATTTCTATAACAACTGTGCCGCATTTATGACACAAGGCAGAGTAGGTTTTTTTTATACAGCAATAGTCACAAAGATGAAAAACTGATTTATTTCTCTAATTTCTTTTCACATGGGTACAGCCATAAATCCCAAATATGATGACAAAGGGCTGTTTTCAGTGTTACATTTGAATAGTCAGGACAGCCTCTGAAACAAAACAGGGGGGGTCCCAAATATAACTATTTTTCTCCACTGGATGCGCTATTTCATCACAAAGAAGAACATGACAAAGGGCTCTGGTCATCATTACACATGAGTTGAAAAGTGAAAGAAAAATTCCCACTGGTGGCAGTATGATTGGGAGTGCGAATGGTTGTCTGTCTCTCTGTGTGCCAGACGGGTGACTGGCGACCAGTTTAGGGTGTAGTCTGCCTTTCGCCCGAAGTCGGCTGATATAGACTCCAGCAACTCCCGCCATCCTAATTAGATTAGATTAAACTTTGTTCATACCGTACTCGGGAAATTACGGAAGATGAATAAATGATTTAATTAATATGTTTTGTAACAAAGTGCTAATGTAGCTGACTTCCAGTCACAATACAGAGCAACTTGAAAAACAACCACATTTGGCTAATTGCAGCCTTCGTCGTACACGGAACGATTTGCACTCATTCATTGTATTACAAAGAAATGTACACTGATGGACGAGCTAAGAGACGTGCTACTAATTGGGGAGGATAATTGGGGTAACAAGGGTCATCTTAATGAAGCAAATAACATTTATTGTCTGCTTCACAGTACTGAACTGTCAATGATGCCTGAATTGATTTGACTTTGCTGTAGTAAAAGCACAAAGTCGCATTATAATAGATATGTAGGATATTTGTAGCAAAAATGAATTTATTTTTATTTAGTTCATTTCTATGGGAAACGTTGATTTGAGATACGAATAAATGGACATACGAGTTCAGTCCCGCCCGGAACGCATTAAGCTCATATCTCAAGGTATGACTGTATTCAAAATGCTCCATAGCTAAATAAATGTTGTTTTTTTAAAGGTCAAGCCTTTTAGGTGTTGCTTGTTGTCTCTTAAGGAACTTAAGCGAGTTAAGGTGGCGTGATGGCACAACGACACTCGTCAGAATCGCCTCCATCCCTTTTCCTGTGATGATAAATGTTTATGGCACTACATTAAGAGCGAATTACCTCTCCTTCTCGAGGCCGTGTCATCGTTCATCTGTGGGGGCTGCTGTCGTAAATTTGTTTTGCTGTGCCCGGGCAGAGGGAATTGGGGGAGATCCATCTTGTGGACGGACGGTTAAAAAGATGACTTGGCCTCCTTTAGAACGCAGGTTGCATTGTCAAGTGACAGATTGGTGTGTCTTGTTGTTGTTGCTGGTGGTGTAGGCGGGACCACCCTTTGCATATGATCATACAGTGTCTTGCTGTCTGTAAGCAAAGATGACAGGCTCATGAAGGTGGGACTCAAAATGATCCCATAGCACATTCCCAATGCAAAGATTTGCAGTAGCCTTAAAAAAAACATAAACACACATTCCCCACTCTTTTATGATCCAGTTGTTGTTTTCTTTATCACCAACTTTAGGGGGGGAAATTAAAGAACAAGCTGCTTGTTTTCTTGCACACAATACTTGTTTCTTCCACCTCAGCAATACATAAACCATGGATATTGCGACAAAATACAGGTAAAAAAAAGTGCTCGTAAAAGCATTTAAAATAAAATATGAGTCCCTGGGATTTGTTGAAAAACAGAAGTTTGACCTAGTTTTATGTGAACCTAGGTATCTGATAAACTGAATTTACAAACAAAATCTCATACATATACAATTTAGTTTCATTAGTGACAAATCTGGGAAGCGCTGTCAAAGGTTGATAAAATGTGAATTGTTGATGTTTTTAATTTTATTAGTTCATACCAACGACAATTCTGGAAGGCGCCAAACAAGGCCTTCAATATGACATACAAGTATGTTTTGTAAAAAGTGTATTCGTTACCTAGTTAAGTGAAAAAGAAAACAAGGATTCTCAACGGAGTAGACTGACACAAAGCCACATTTGTTTTTCCCCAGCTTGTTTCTTTCCGCATCCTTTCCTAATAGTCATTTCATTTGATATTCTCTAACTACAAATGAACAATTAAAATAGAAGAAAAAGGCAAAATGACAAATGCCCACAACAAAGTCATGTGAAAGAACTACTGCCTCGTCTGTTGCCCTTTGAGCAAATCTCCCCAAAAAATTAGATATGGATGTATTACAGGAATGTGAACTGACTTTTAAATGTCTCAGGTCTCTCAAAAAATGATAAATGTTGTAAGTTAGCTGGTATATGTATGGCTCTAGTTCAAATTATTGACATTGGTCAAAGATCACGCATGGCTCAACAGTAGCAAATCCGTCTAAAGCTCATGCTGACAGAGATAGTTGGATGACCACTACCAAAAAAGAACGATGAGGCTCAAAGAATTAACAAGGGCTTAACCTTTTCACCTACACGCCTGTTTGTCTGTGAGGCGAGATGGTGACGTTCAAGGCCGCTGGTTATTTTCCGTTGTGTGGATGTTGAGCTGTACGCAAATCACCTCCTATTGTTCGGGATTCATTACAGCCATGTTGTCAACTACCTGAGTGTTTTTTCATAAGATAATTCTGAGATTTTAATGAGGCGCACCAAAAGGCCGGGAAAAAAACACTTTTTAATTACCGCTCGAGCCCATTTCCTCTTGTGTAGTCCAATAATGAGGCCATCCAAGAAATCAATTGAGTGCCCTCTGTAACAAGAGGGAGAAACCACTTTATTCCCCGGTGTTGAAAAATGACCTCAGAAGGCAAACGTGAACATATTTTGCTGAAAAGGTTTAATGGGCTTGTTCAAATGCTCTTGCAATGATGTCGCTTCCTATGTGTTCATTATTTGACGTTTGGATAGACACCATGTATTTACAAGTACTAATTTTATGTTCTATTTAATAAGAACATGCTTGTATGCTATTGATCTATTGTCAAATGTTCCTCCGACATGATGCCTGATTGCCATTTATACAAAGAGAAGAAGGGTCAGGTTTGAAAGCGGTCTCCCAAGGACCATATGAGATCGTACTTCCACATTCTTAATAGAACAAATAAAAAGTGGCATAATAGACCTTGTATTTCTTTTGAATCTCAGATTGTTTTGAAGCATTCAAGCATTATTTGAGTTCATCTTTGATTTTCAATTAGCTTTCAATTTCTTGCTTTATGGTCTCATGAAGTTTGCTGAAAGCACATGAAAGCATATTAACACAGTACATTAATAAATAAACCTTTTGGTGTATGTAATTCATCCCCTTTTAAACCTAAAATGTTTTTGCCTTTGGATAAATTCATTTCGCCTTCATTTCTTATTAAAACTAGAAAAAAAGGGTGCTTGTGATCCAAAAATAATCCCTTGCCTGTGTCTTTGTTTGCCCCAGTGTTGTAAACAGTACAGCCCAGGGGATGTGCCTCGTATTTTATGCATTTGCACAACTATGACGACAACTGTTGTGGCTGCTGTGGCTCCTTCGCTCCACTCCTTCCTGACCCAAAGCAAGCAAGGGAATGATGACAATAAGTCCGACAATGGTGCCTGTGGCTACAAATCTAAGATTCCGTAATAAAATTGCTTACGATGTTTGCAATATGCTTTGAAAAGGCAGAATAAACATATTAAAACAATGTGTAATGTCCTTGGCCTACATACATTTATCATTTAAGCAAGTTAGTACTTGGGGGGGGCATTAAAATTCAGAGCAGAACAGACTCAAATATGCCATACAGTGTTATCCTTTCATCTTTTATTTTCATGCTAACATCTTATTATGACAGCAGTTTGAATTGTGCAAACTCAGGGGTAAAGTGGTCCATATATACAAACAAATAGTGTGTAACTTTATGTTACCTAATTGAATACTTTTAACTATAATATACAGATCCATAGCAGTATAGAAACTAATGAACCACAAGAATGCTGATCTTGGGAACTTTTACTAAAATTAGAATTAGATTTTATAATGTCACGTGCAATAACAATTAATAAAATGTATTTTTCTAATCCAAATCATTGTATGTCGTCCATGAACTGTTATTAATATGCTAAAATATAAGTAATTACAGTCTTAACAGAAAAAACTCAAGCAAAGAAGCATGCAAACGATGACCTCGAAGAAAAAAAAGACATTAGTATGAGTCACCTCATTCTAGTGCGTGAAAAGGAAAAGTGAGACAATGGCCTGTCAAAAAAATGAATCAACAGGAGAAAGTGAGCTCCAAATGGGAAATAAATCAATAGTCAAATGTCATTTTATGCCATGTTGAGATCTCAAAGTCCCATCGGATTTTCCACTCTGACTTGCGGGACCAAAACGTTTATTGAATGCTAGTTGACTACACTACAATGCTATGTCATCATCACATTGATTTTTGCGCTGCAAAAATTGCATCAGAATTACTCTAGGAATTTGCCGCTGCGCTAAAGTTCATCGCATTGATTTTTGCGCTGCGATACTGTATAGAAATGGCACAAGGATTTTGGCTCTGTGTTAAAGATAATCGTCTGACTTTGGTCACTTTCATGGACCGGCTCAAATACGCAATTTAAACACAGGCAGACATGGAAGTATCATTGACATTTACAGCTGGTTGCTCTTGTTTACAAATGTGTTCTGCTTCAATTTACATGTTAATAAAATGTTTTGTTGTTAATGTTGTTGTTAATTTGACCAGTTAGAGAAAATAGTATTGTTTCCTGCCATATTTGGATGAACAATATGATTGACAAGTATACAAAATCAGCAACATTAGTCAAATTAATCAACCATTTATCAACTCAATTAATATGATTTGGACAACTGTAAAATGCCTTGTGGTTTTTTAAAGGGATTTCGGACTTAATTCTTAACAGCTACAGAATTTAAATGACTAATATTCAATGAATTTTAGAATGATAGTGACATGAAAGTTACTGTTCTACTGTATAGTTGTATTTTTTTTCCACTCCATTCGAAAGATTTGACAATTCAATCAGTTTAAAATAGAAAGAAAAGCTCGTATCTATCCTTCCGTGAAGGCGACAATGTTTGAGCCGAGTAGTAGTGCATCACATAGTTAATGATAAAATAATTTATCATGTAAATAGTTTGCTCCCCAATACATAATACAGACGCAGAAAGGCCATCTTTCCACTCGGCTAATGGCCATCATCATCCCACCATTACTCCGCGCGGCAGACGCTGGCAAAGCTCATAAATATGTATGAGTCAACTAGGCACGCCGTTAGTCAGAAGAAAATGATGTTGTCAGACACGACGGCGACACCAACAAAGATGATGATGATGGTGGTGATGATAACGAGAGCATTCTAATTAAGATGACAATAGCCCGCGGCATTATTGACGACCCTCAAAGGCGTCAGATGAACTTAATGCTCTTCTTTCATGTTTGAGTGTCTTCACTTTGTGGCAAATCCGTGATCTCAATGTTTTAGAACACAGGTGTCAAAGTGGCGGCCCAGGGGCCAAATCTGGCCCGCCGCATTATTTTGTGTGGCCCGGGAAAGTAAATCGTGAGTGCCGACTTTCTGTTTTAGGATCAAATTAAAATGAAGAGTATGGATGTATATTAAATTTCCTGATTTTCCCCCTTTTAAATCAACAATTGTAATTTTTTTATCATTTTTTTTCTGTGTTTTTAGTTCAAAAATCATTTTGTAAAATCTAAAAAAAAAGCTAAAATAAACATTGTTTTAGATCTATAAAAAACTGAATATTCAGGGCTTTTAATCCGGTTCTTTTAATCAATTTATTTAAAAAAATCTAAATATTATATCTAAAATGGTCCAGCCCACATGAAACCGAGTTGACATTAAAGCGGCCCGCGAACCAACCTGAGTCTGACACCCTTGTTTTAGAAGAAGATGAATACTATGTACTAGTCCCTTTTTTCTCTATTTTGTATCAGGGCTCCGAAAATGAAAGTACTACTAAGAACATATTCATGCAGGTTATTTTTCACGCCCTACCTTTTTTCTTAACGCACCACCCATAATTGGCTTTGCACTGTTGTGGGTTCCTTGTTTAGTGAGATGTTCCTGCTGTGTACGCCAAAAACCAGTTGCTATGTTTAAGCATAACGGCGGCAGATTTTCTTAAACGCTACCCAGTGACAGTTTGAGGTGAAAGAGGGTTGACAGAATTTATATGTTACAATATGTGTGGTTTGTTGTTATTTGGGGCATTCTTTCATCGGATAAAGCACCGCATGGTGCTTGTGTCTAGTTGTATAGTTTATATAGTGTTTAAATCTGCAGATCAATCGCACAACAAAGTAGATGTCGGGAGTGATGGATGGGCCTCGAGGGAGGGATGACGGCCAAGCGAGCAGCCTGTTTGTTACTGTGACGGCCTCCGAGTGAATATCATCAATAAACAAAAACAAAAAAAAGAAAAAGAAGTCTCTCTGAAGGGAAAAATGTGTGTTTACTCAGTTTTCTTCGGCGACAAAAAAGTGCAAAAAGTGCTACCTAACCTCAGAGGAAGTCATTAAAAACTTATTGAGAGGGGAGGACAGGTCCCAATGAGATTAATTGTTGATGGTTTTGGTTATATTTTCATTACATAAATTTCCATGACAGCTTTTTTTTACGTTGGGGATGAAAATAAACAGCAAGTATGCTTTGCAAAGTTTTTGTTTCATTCCAAAGGGTACACGATACAATCAATTGTATAAATCCTATGTTGTGTTGCCAATATGATTTTCAAATAGTTTAGCATAAAGCTCAAAATCTTCATTACCTTTAAAAGCCTTGCACCCTTTTATTTAGTTTTTGCACCTCTGTGTACACAAAACAAGCTCTCACCCACCAAAGCCTGGGTTTGAACCTGTGATTCCAGAATTTTGAAGTAAATGTGTGCTGACCACTCCTGTACTGTGTCATCTCCCTGCAAAAAAAATCAAAATCTAATCACTATAAATCTACATTATTGTTTAATTCTAACGAGCCTTTTCGACATGTAGTGGACTTCCTAAACAGCTCAATAGAGTAGACCAAGCAAACCAGCATCATGACTCAGGAATGGTTTGTTAGACTGATTAAAGTTGTAAATAGTGTTTTCAAAAGTCGTAAGCACTAACAAACTGCAAACTCGTATCCAAGTTCATCACTAATAAGCAGTGAGTTGTGTTTTTCTTGACTGACAAGATAAGCGATGACATTCCTGAAGGTCAGAATACAAATTGATGCTCACACAATTGCGTTGGCCTTATGATCAAACTGTGGACATAATGAGAGATTCCCTAGGGAGCCATTTACACGGAGATACTGCAACAGCAATCCGTAACGATTGTGTTGCAGCGACGGCTAATCCGGAGAAGCAAACTTTCATATGCATGTTCCAAAGTGGAACCATTTGATTGCGAGGATTGTTCCGCAATCGTGTGAAGAGGAATCTTAGAAAAGTTTCTTGCTGTAATGAAATCACCACACGCCATTTGTATGGTTCTAATTTATTTAGGTAGTTTATTTCATCTTGTTTGGCAATTTTGCTGTTTATTTGCTGTTGATGCTTATTTAGTTTGATTTGTTTATTTATATGAATAAATTCTTACATCTTAGTTAAGTTGGTGAGCCATTTAATTAGCTCGTTAATTTATTTCCTTCGTGTTTGCTTGACTGGTCATTTATTCTTAGTCGGTTGGTTAGTTTGTTTGTTCATTTAATTTGACTATTCACTAGGCTATATTATTTTCCCATTAATATTTAACAGTAAGATTGTTAAACCGAGCTCAAACTGCATGAATGGCACATTGTTATTTTCAGACTCGGACATGTATACGATGGTTTTCAATTTAGCGTGGCATTGCCCCTCCATATATGTTTTTGCTTTCATGTAGCATTTTTTTTGGTTTCACATGATTCTGCTTTTACAGCGAATTAAACTTCAGTCAGGGGACTGGCAGGTTGTGAGAGGAGCAGCTTCATCTTCAAGCGAGAAGTATCTAAACATCTTGACTTGGTTGCAGGAGCAAGGATGCCGGGGGCCATCCTGATAAATCAGTTTTTTTTGCATGTCAGTATAAACATCAGCAGAATGCAGGCCAGCCCAAATGGGCAGCTGTACGCTACAGGCACAACAGCATGTAATGCTTAGTGTTTGGCTCATCGAGCAATATAACAGGTCGGGGGAGCTAGTGCTAGTGGGCTCGTGCGGTTTAGCCGACTCGGCTGATGCGTCAAAAGCGAAGCCCCGCAGCCTGGTGGATCGCTGTCAAACCCTCGTAGACGTGCATACATAATAAAGCGCGACGCTTGCTAGAAGCAAAGAAGCTTGCAACCACATTTTAATGTTTCAGTTGGATGAGGAACCCGTAAACACATGTTAAGCAAAGGCTGATCAGCAATACTCTCTTGAATACTTGGATAAGATGGATGAATTCACATATTCCATTGATTAGCTGTCGTGACATAAACTAATGAAATGAGCTGCACTAAAAAAGTGAAGTTTCTGGTGAAGAAAGTGATATGTACCAATGTTTGCTTGAGGTATGATGGAAAAAGCTAACTGATGTGAAGAAAAGCTCCAGGTAACAAATCCATTAATGATGCTATGGACTGAATTATGTTTCCACAGGGCAATAGTTTAATGACCAAGCAATCAATTTTGTAGTGTTTTTAATTGTCATCCAGAGTGAATGAATGATACTTATACATTATTATTTTGTATCTTTGTTTTTTTGCCCCATATATTGTATTACAATATTACATCAACATGTTAAGGGAGAAGAGATGAGAAAAAGCCAATGGTTGGTCATGGTACCCTTCCCTTATATAAAATACAGTGCCATAAAATAATCAAAAGATTACATTAAACCTGACCAATGCTCACATTAGGAATAAGTTTTAAAAAATGGCAACAAAACAATCATGCTGTAGTGAATGACTAGCACATGGACAAACCAATCTTCACTTTAGAAGTTGGTCAAATGACCTATGCTTATTTTTATTTTAGAAGTGCAAGATAGCTGCCTGTGATTTGCATCAGTAGAAAAAAACATTTTATCAGCAATGGGGCTGGACAAACAATCAATGCTGGTGATCGAAATATTGACTAACCAACAAAATGACTAACATGCCAGTAATTATATCAGTGATGTGTTTAATGACCGACCAATCATTAAGAGCTCTGTTGTGAATGAGAGGTAGATTGACCAAAATCAATATGTTCACATTACGTATAGATGGAATAAAGAATCAGCACCCGTCCAGCCTCAGATATTTTTCCAAAATCTCTTCCCAGTGGTATGCCTGGCTTTAGCTATTTTTGTGAATATGGCTATAGTTCTCTGTTGGAGGGACGGCGTGCCGCTGAGGAATCATTATCTATATCGGCAGCCCAACACAGAAAGGTCACAACGACCAAGCTGGCGCCTGCGACGTCATGACGATACAGAAAAGAGTGGATGAAAGGATTCTATTCAAGTGTCTTTTGAACATAGTGAGGGCTGTGGCCACTTTGTCGTCATTCTGGTGGTCAGAGTTGTCTTTTTTTCCATGTAGCCTTAAAACCACGGCTCAATCAAAGTCATTGCTCATGAGTATTTTATACTGGATGTCTGTGGAGCCATCCGAAATAAAAATTCAAGCAGACCAACCAACTGATAAAAAACAAATTGAGTGACAAACTAACTTAACGACAAAGAGACTAATTGCCCTGCTAGCTGAGAAAAAGAAAAACTAAATGCATAACCAATTAAACTAAGAGAAAGGACCAACACATGAATTATCAACCTATTCAACTATCGAAGTACCAAACCTACTAGAATCTAGTAGGTTTGGTACCCCGATAGTTGAATAGGTTGATAATTCACAGCAGTCTCTACTAATCAATTGAATTAACAAACACTACCTGACTAACCGAGTAAGAATTTTTGTGGGTGCGACTTATAGTGCAAAAAATGTTTTCCGGGTGTTCTTTTAATGAATAGGAATAAGGGCCTGGCCTCACAAACCAGAGCTGCGGTCACGCTGCGTTTTATGAGCGATAATAAAGTGTTCCGAGAGGAGCCACTTCACACTACAGCTCTTTCCCCCAGCCCGACATTGCAATCAGTTTAATTCAAATGACACGCTGGCGAGTTAGCCCCCCCCCCCCCCCCCCCCATTTGTTTTCCAGCCCGAATCGAAGACCTCAGTCCTCATCCGCTTGTTAAAGGTAATCAAGGCAGCACTGTAATTATATCCTTCAGAGTTTTTTTTTGCACAAAAGCTCGCAGGCACTTATTGGAAATTTGCATTTGTAATGAGGTTCTTTCCCCATGCGCTCTGTTGTGATTCGCAATAAACAAAATGAGTGTGCCAGAGCACCTCCAGCAGGAATTCAATGGGGAATTGTTTCTTTTTAATGATTTGATACTTGGATCAAGGTGCAGAAAGAGATGAATTTGCTTCTTGTAAAAGTTGATGAGAAAACCATTGACCACACCACTCCGTATGAGCCCTCAATTTACCCCTGAATAATAATGAGGCATTATTTTTAAGGCAAAATTTAGAATAAATTTTGAAATTGTTAAATTAACACAATTGTATTTATGTACTAAAAGCACTTACCATGATGGCTTAGGTGTATCGATGTAACAAAAGTGCCAGCCAACTGAGCAGGAGTAGAGAAAGTACGGCAACCATCCGCAGATGGGCAGATGGAGGATTTTGTCGATGCGAGATGCTCAACTGACAATAAGTGCTACGTTGAGACACTTGGGAAGTTAAAGCAAAAGCGAGAGCTCATTGGCAGGATGCCAAGGCATTCGGACACGCCAAGCGAGAGAAAGGCTTTTCTGGATCTTGTTTTCTATTGCAAAGATGTTAATATTGTGAAACACTTTGTTTGAAACGAGGTCGACATAAATTGATCTATACCTCAATAAGTTTGGGCAGTGAACACAACCAAATCCAGAGGAGTCCACATTTTATATTGTCTCCACTTTAAAAAAAAAGATGTAAGCTGTCCAAGACATAAGAAAATTCTCCTATGCAGAAGACAAACCATGATTGCATCAATTTGGATTGGATTGGATAACTTTATTCATCCCGTACTCGGGAAATTTCATTGTGACAGTAGCAAAGGGTGATCAGACAGAATAACAAAGCAAAAGCACAAAGTACAAAGCAAATCAAAGTAAATGGGATCATTAAGAATCACCAAATCAAATCATGAAGACAGAAAAGCAGCAAAAACACAAAACGAGCAAGAGTGGACGGATCTGATTACCGAAACATATTAATGTTCCACTGCTGGATGCCTGGATGAATGTTTCCCCTAAATATAGTATATTTGTTCTCTCTTTTAGAAAGGTATTTTCTGCAAAATTACTTTGTGATACAATACTGTGAGAAGTGTTCTTTCCAGGCTGTGTTAAAACAGGTGCTGAATATGTTACAGATCCATTTGAAAGCTCTTGAAGGTAAGGCTTTCAAATCAATTCTGTCTGGTTTCCTCCACCGAGGTCTTCAAGTGGCACGATTTTTCCCTCGCATGGTGATTATTCTTAAGAATACATCAGAACACCCCTCTGCCTTCACCTGTATTAATCCCAATTTATTGTCATATTTATGATGAAATATTCAAATGCGTGAAGAAGGGAGTGGGTAATGAAGACATAGGATCCCAGGGGGATTAACTGGGATTCTTGGGGGAATGAACAATAGTCTGGTGTGATGGATGAGGGCAAAAAGTGGGTCAGAAACACAGGTCGCTCGGCTGCACAAGTCGGCCGGGATGCCAAGACGGGGGCTTTGTGTACCGTGACAAATGACCCAAACTCGGATACTTTTATTCTCACTACTTCTTACACTCCATCTTGGTGATTATTTTGGATTTTAAAAAATACAGACTATACTGGATAATTGTGCCTGTGTGAGGGAATTTCTTTATTCTGGGACAGTGCTTATAAAAACACATCTTAAATCATTTTCCTCTAGGTGAAAGAGAAAAATCATCTCGAAATACTCATGTAAATAGTGAATACAGTGAATTTTCAAACATTATATATTTTTGGGGGGAGGGGACAATATTTTTTTGAAAGGAAAGAACGTTACTTAAAAAAGAATTATTTTTTTTACAAACCCACGCTGCCTGTAGAAATGTCAAGTGAAAGAATCACTGCACTATTGGGTGGCCGCGGTATGGAAGATGAATGAAAACTAATAATGAAGTCATTGAAAATGTTGCTGTGTCAACTATAGGATGTGTTTTTTAAACAAGTGTCTTCTCTTCACAGTAGATCCTTCAAGAGAACAAACATTTGATGCTTTATTTTATTTTCAAATAAAGTACAAACATCTTGAATATGCCAGGCAATGAAAGTTATGACCTCGGAAAACCTTGAGGAGTCGCAGTGGAGGAGTAGCGATGCGTGGGAATATTACCCGGCGGGGGTCAGAAGTCGAGCAGCTCGGTTGGTTGAATATTCATCACTTTCAACCTTAAAATGTGCCATGATTAATTGAGCTGCCGTGTGATTCAAATATGAATGAGCTGCTTTCAAAGCTTAAACTCTCAGGGACGCCTCAGACTGTCCCACGCGCTCATCTCTCATGCGCGTCACGTCTCCTCACTTTCTACCTTATCTGGCTATACTTTTATTACATGTGTGTGTGTGTGTGTGTGTGTGTGTGTGTGTGTGTGTGTGTGTGTGTGTGTGTGTTCTTGCGTCTGTATATGTGTGTTTACATCTACCTGTAGGACTGTAATCATAATCATACATACTGTATGTATATAAAGGATGTTTGAAGGTATAACAATATGCATATTGAAGTACACTCTTTTTTTGTTAGTGTACTCTTTTTAAAAGTATACTGGCAAAGCTCAATAATGCTGGTTGTTATCTTTGTGATTCATATTATATACAGAGGCAGAGTGCTTGCTGTATGTAGCAGCCTGTATAGGAGAACTTTTTCTTGATGCAACACACACACAAACAGTGTCCGCTCCAGTTCTTTCCTGCAACACACACTGGTAGCATGTGTGTGCGTTTGTATGTGAGTTGGGTTGATGGAGGGTCCTCTCCAGTGGGGAGGCCGAGGGAAATGCATCACTCTAAATAAGAGTGCTTAGAGTTGGCAGCGAGGCTGGCAGAGCCCCCGTGAGGACTGTGGGCGGACAAATCCATCGCACACACGATCACGTACACAGCCACGCATACACACAGCGCGGCCTTTAGCCGGGATAAAGAGGATAATAAGTCAGAAGCAGTGCTGGATATGGGCCCACCAGGTGGTCTACATCCTCGGATAGGTTTGTGACTCTTTTGGTCCTCCGTCATGATGAGGAGTCAGTGAAGGGAAGAGTCCAGCACTTTCTGCAAAATTGGACCCTGTACAGTGATAGTGTTGATCCAATGTCACGAGAGGCTATTACCCATTTAGTGCCTTCAATACTATCCAAGGAGTGCCCCGTGAATGTGCTCTCAGAATTCTACATGTCCATTTTGACTCCTTAGATTCATCTATTTAACTATCCACCCATGTTCCATACCACTTATTGAGGATTGCGGGGGTGATGGAGCCTATCCCACCAGACAACGAGCAGAAGGTGAGGAACACCCTGAACAGTTTGCCAGCCAATCACAAGACACACAACATTTCACAGCAATTAATATGGACAATTTTGAATGTTTGACTGACTTAATTGCATGTACCCATTTTCCCAAGAAGGCCAATTTACAGAAATGTGTTGGATAAAACAAAAAGGCAGAGACATTAGTGCTGTCATTTAGGATTTGGTAGCATAGGGCATGGGAGGTCTGGTTCGCCGTCAAAATCACGCTTACAGCAAAGCGATGACCTTTTTGTCCACAGGAACTGCGGTGCTTCATCACTGTCTGGCCAGGAAGCATTTTTGTGCCAACCTAAGGGCCAAAGATAAAGTGGACGGCTATATCCCGGCACCCTCGCCTCACGCCGACTTGGGCGGCCCATCCCGTTAAGTGCTGGGTCAGCGGAGAGGAGGACGCTCACCTTTGCTGCCACGTCGTCCTCTTTTGAGAGGGTAAGCCTAGTCAGCTTTTCTACTGTGACACTGATACGAGAAACACAACATTTCATTATGTGCTATGCCGTTTCATACTTATTGATTTGGAATAATATCTCATACGTATCTAATCGCAACCAAGCAGAACAAAATGTGAAAGAAAATTTGATCTCGATTGATTTGGAATATTATCTCATCTCCATTCATATTGCAACAAAACACCCCCTTACATTTTTCAATTCTAGTGATTAAAAAAACAAAGCAAAACATCTGCTGTCTCCTGACCAACAAAAGACACATTGTCTCTTTTGAACTCTATTGATTTTGAACATTAATCTACATGCAAAACACTGGAAGAATTTAGCCCTATTGATTTTGAATAATATCACTTATCCAAGCTCATGCAAGCACAAAAACACATATACTGTTTTTTTTTAACCCTTCCACATTTCCACTATATTTGCCATTTATGAACCCCTGTTGAATTTCAAAGAGAGAGAAAATCAGTGAATATACTCAAAGTAGATCTTTTTAATTTGAATTTATAACCTTGCACAATTGAACTTTAAGGGCTTTTAATGTTATACAAAAAACAAATTGCAAAAAATTAATACATAGATTACATAGATACTTTATCAATACTACAGTACAATTTGAATGAAACAACTGAACGCATACTCGCTCTTTTGAATATTACCAAAACTGTGATTGCACCATAACAAACAACAAATGATTTCATCCTTTGTCATCTTCTTTAGTGGTGTTTTCCATTGTTTTTGTTTACATCGCAGACACTCTCACTGTGGCGTCTGAAAAATGAGCAGGAAGGTCATTAAGAAATGTCATGGGCTTCATTACGAGACAGATAATCTCAGCAGCCTCCTTAAGTCAAAACAGCGTTGTTTTTTGCTTGCATCATTAGGCTAGGACACAACGTGAATGACATAAGCATTAGTGGCTGATGCATCGCTTTGCCAACAAACAAAAAAAGTGTGAAATGTTCGACGCAGCATGTTAAGTCGCTGATGATTACAAATGAGCAAGCTATTGCTTCACAAACAATGAACAAAGCCATCTGAGTGAACGCTTTTAGCCAAATCAAGTGTCTGTCTTTAGGAACAACTCTTTAACTCTTTCAGTGCCATTGGGACAATGATAGACATTCAATTATGTGGTGCTTTTCATCCTTCTGCTGTGAATTAAAATGTCATCAGCCTCCATGCTCTCATCATCGTGTCAAACCTTCACGTCAGGCTCCAGAGGAACATACTGTTTAACGTAATGATAATGACATTAATATTATACTAATTCAAGTAGGAATATCAAATTGACATCTTGACGTTTCTACAATCAATGGTAGCCAATGATTTTTAAAAAAGACAATTTCAAATAACTATTATAACATCAAAATAAGAGTGAGTCTACAATAAACCTTCAACTTCTACTGTGCTGGAGGCTTTCATAATTTGTGCTCTATTGATAAGTGTTGTCTTTCCCCAAAAAATAATAATAATAACAATAATAATAATAATACACGTCTGAACTTGTTCATTTAATAGGCCTGACTTTATAGTTGAGCTGAAAGTGGCAACAGGTGGGACATAACCACCCCATGATTTCTGAAACGCACACAAGTCCACCAAGCTGTGCTCCTGACCCACTTTGTCAGCCTAATCAGTCACGCCGAAATCATCCCCCCATGAATCCCATTTATTGTTCCCGGCTTTTTATTTTTTTTATTACCAACCATCCGCTTCAACATTTGAATATTTCATTACGGTGCGGTACCACTTTCAACACAGAATGTGATTTAACCGCAGCCGCGGTACATGCAGTGACAGCGTGATTATTGCTGTCAAAAAGTGATGCATGGCCTTGGCCGTAACAAGGAGCGATGAGACGGGGGTCCGGATGTAAATTTCCCGCACAAAGAGAGAAGGAAGCCGGCCTTAATTTTTCCCTCTCCAAATGAATTAGCAGATCAAGAAGAAAGGCTAATTCTGCAGTTGAGTAGTAGTAGTAGAATTCCTTAGCTAATTAATGCAGGTCTAGATTCATCAAAGACAATTTAAAGCCTAAAACTACTCAAAGTGCTGCGCTGCGGTGAAAGCAAATTCCATTTTGATATCATCACCACCACCTCAAAACTTGAGAAAACCTGGGAAAATGTTTTTTTCAAACATCAAGGACAATGCTGACACACTAAAAATGTTATCCATCCTTGCTTTTGTCATTGAACCTTCACACTATCATCGATGTTTGTGCAAACAGCAATTTAGTTTAATGGTGCAATGTGTAATTAAAAAAACCTCAAAGAAAAATGATAGTTTTCGACAAATATGCTGTATTTTCAGAATGTTTAATAATTGATTTCATAAGAAGAGGAGTCTAATTATTTTTGGTGGATATTTACAGTCAGTAAACCTTGAGATCACCTACACTTTTGCCTCCATATCTTTTCTAATTATTTTTAATCGAGAGTGACCACATTGTCCTTGAGGTGTGGTGTTCTCCTGCTGCTTTTTAATCAAAACAACTTTCACTTTTACAGACCTCTAGTGACGTCCACGTGATGTTTCAATGCCATGTCAACCAGAACACCAACACATCCAGTGCCTTTAGAGACTATAGACGGATCTCACCAAACTCTTCTTCTTCCTGTGAAACTCTTTCAGTGGAAGTGAGGAGGTCTTCGAACTATTCGGACCACCAACTCCAAAGCACCGACACCAGGAGTGTCCAAACTATTGCACAAATGGCCGCAGTGGGTGCAGGTTTTTGCTCCAACTGTTCCAGCACAGACAGTTTAACCAATGAGGTTTCTTCTGGAACCAGCAGCACGTGGCGGCAATCAACTGATTACACTTATAACACCAGATTGGTGAAAATGTTTAACCAACTTCAGGAGCCAGAGATCAGTTTTAGGTCCTGGACCTTCCAGCTCATCTTGCTCCTGACCCCATTGTGCCTCACTCACTCTGGGTCTGAAAAGTGTGCCTATGGGTGCAGACTCGTCATCATGCCAAACCTCCAGGCCAGGCTCTAGAGCACATGTGTCAAAGTGGCGGCCCGGGGGCCAAATCTGGCCCGCCGCATCATTTTGTGTGGCCCGGGAAAGTAAATCATGAGTGCCGACTTTCTGTTTTAGGATCAAATTAAAATGAAGAGTATAGATGTATATTAAATTTCCTGATTTTCCCCCTTTTAAATCAATAATTGTAATTTTTTAATCAATGTTTTCTGTGTTTTTAGTTCAAAAATCATTTTGTAAAATCTAAAAATATAGTTAAAAAAAGCTAAAATAAATATTAATGTTAATAAACATCATCATCATAATCCAATCTGCATGGTTTAGATTTGGTGCTTTTACTGCTCATGGCCAACAGAAAAGGCGCCTCAGGCACCGCGCTACCACTCTATTTGCTATCTAAATTAGAATCACACAAGCGTGTTTTACATTAGCATTAGCATATTAATGTCTAAACCTTCCCCGTGGAGATCTGTGGACATGTTAATTTGGAATAACCACACAGAAATGTCAAAACTTGTTGTTCTATCTGAAGTATATACAAAAATATTCATATTAGAATGTTCAAGGACCGTTGAATGTCAAACCATAAGACATTTTTATTTAAAAAAAGGAGGGGGGGGATCTCGTACAAAGTAATAGACATTGTCAAAAAAATAACAATCTTTTTCTACTCAGTGACAGAGTAGTAGGGGGAATCATTCATCAAAAAAAATAAGAATATGACTCAAGATTGTGGCTTGATGTTTGGACCAGGGATTTTTAGCACAAGAATAATAGGTAATAAAGGGGTAAAGGTCTCAAGCAGCAGATGTGTTGTTGTGTGGTGGTGGTATTCCAGCCCTCCTACAAGCATGGATCGAAACCGGTGGATCCGCGCAAGAGGGGGCCTCCTACTTCCCCATCTGGGCCCCCAGGAGAGTCAATCACATGGTCACATGATCAATACTCACTGTATTTCACCTTTATTAGCTCTGCAGCAGCAGTCACGTGCTTTTTCTGCACTATATGACCACTTGTTTTGTTGTTTTTCTAACGGATAGGATTTTGCTTACACATTCAATAATCATTGGACGTTTGAAAATGAATCCAGTTTCTTTTCCCATTGGTTGAGCAATACACAAGTAAAAAGGTGTGGGACTTCCTAGGTGAGGGATAAATTTGTTCTACATTTCATGCATCTTGCTCTAACAACAGTAATACTTTTGATAAACTAACTATTGCTCGAGAGCTAACGTGGTTTGGCATTTTAAAAAAAAAGGAGCAGCACATTGCATGCTCTTTAATAATTGTGGATGCATCGATGCTGTTGAACACAGGCCAAATGGGAGCAAGTTATCTTCTCAGAGGAGGATCAATAGCACCCGGCTCACAACCCGGCGGGGGTTTTACCATCAGTGATGCGTCTGTGCCTGAAGCAGACTCAAAAGAGAATAAGGTGACAGGTAACAATGTTTTATTGTGGTTCAATTGTGAGGTAAATTAGATCTAAATTATAGATCAAATTATACTGGAGAATAATACTAACAGGAAAAGAGGACATGGCAGTGACTGGAAGGGAAAAAAATCAATGTATTTCAGGACTTTTATTTATGGTTACCACTCAGGCACAAAACAGATAAGGGGGCTGGGGGGTACTCGGACGTTTGGTCGCCGGACGTTTGGTCGCCGGACGTTTGGTCGCCCGGACGTTTGGTCACCGGACGTTTGCTCGCCGGACGTTTGGTCGCCGGACGTTTGACAACATGACAGAGAGTTTACTGTTGAAACCAGCTCTCAAAATTATATTCATGAGAGAGAGAGTTTAATATCTAAATATCTACTGTTGGAACCAGCTCTCAAAATTATATTCACCCAGGCGACCAAACGTCCGGCGACCAAACGTCCGGGCGACCATACGTCCGGCGACCAAACGTCCGGCAACCAAACGTCTGGGGTGGGAAATTATGAATGAGTCATTCTTCTCTATATTTGACCTCTCAAGTGTTCACTAAAAAAAACAGGATAAAGATTGGTTTGATCAAAACAGGACAAACATTGGGGGTCAATTAATTTCAGAATAACTATAAATCCATACAATCCTCAATGGTAAATTAAAAACATGAAAGCACAGAATAAGGAATTCAAGATTAACATTCTAATTAAACAAAGCCAATAAATTTAAATTATTTTTTTGTGTTCGAGTGCTGAATAGAAATGTGGGCAGAGATTGAACGAAATAAATAATTTAAAAAAATGTAGCTAATTTTTGGAAATGGATTACCCTTTCCAAAAAGTAGCCACGTAGAGGTGGGCTCAGTTCTGTTGGCTTTTTCTTGGCATTTGAAGCAGTGATGTGAAACCAAAAGGAGGTCATACAGACCACCAGGACCGCCGCTTTCACGCATGTAATAAATCTTATTTTACAACAAGCCGAAGCGTGTTTTGCAGCAGGAAACACTCGCAGATGGTGCGCAACGTCCACACTCGGGCCTAACAAATGGAAAGAGTAAATGACCTGGACAGTTGCTCACCGAGCGGAACATCCGGCAGGTTCTGCCATTTTAGAGGAAATAAATAGGTTCTTTTTCCTTTGGAAAAAATATGACTAAAATTGAAGGATGTCTTTGAACTTCAACATCACAGAAGTGGAAAATACTATACATCCTAAAGTCGGAATGCGTGATGTCAAGGTTTGCTTCTTGCCTCGCAGGTTTGTCGTTTTTGAGAAGTTGTACTTTGGTTTAGAAAATAAAAAAGGGTTTTGTACATGTTGAGAATGCAAATTAATAGCATTTTCATTTTTGAGGATATGTTTTTCCTTCCTGTGTTGGGTAAAAAGCAGCTTTTATGAAAAAAAGACTGTGACTTGGATTTTCATGACTGTTGCAGTGCTTTTCAATGTGTCTACTCTATTTTGCTCTTGAGCTAAAATGTGCAAATGTAAGGTCAATTGCAACACCAATCAAAGAGGCTTTTCTCTTTACCTTTTGAAATGTACCACACAATGATAATTCTTGACAAGACCGAAGAAGATATTGAATTGCTTGAGTCACCATCTAAAGTTGCAGAAAATTACAGGTTGGTGACGTATAGTGCACAAGAAAAAAATAACATTACAATTCAGACACTTCACAGAAACAAAAACAGGGATGATAATGAAAAATTGCATGCATTGCAAAATAGATTAAAGTTGACTTGAAAAAGGAGTGATTTCAATGAGGATTTAATAAAACTAATTAAGGTTATGGCGTATCTCTCACAGGCGGCGAGTGTGAATGTTGTCCGTCTCCTCGTGCCATGGTTAAAGACGAGTTGGTATTTTGAATGGCAAAAGGCAGAGAGAGCCACATGGCCAGTGGGATTGAATTGACAGAAAAGCTCATGTTTGCTTTAATCTGCATGCCTCAGATAAAGATGGAGGGCAAATGAAAAGCCGATTTAGCTCAGCAGAGGCTACGCCCTCCCTTTGGAAACACAATAGTTGATTTAGTGAGGGAAAACATGATTAGGAGCTCATGTGTGGTTATGTTTAATCAGTTAATGAGTCTATCACAGGTTGGACTTCAGTGCTGGGATTTTATTTGATGATGTCATTGATTTTTTTTTGGATGATTTTACAAATTATTGAGAATAAATTGGGAAAGTTCATTTTCGCATCTCCCTACACATGATGTGTTTGGTGTGAAAGAATTATTTATGGGATGATGTCAAAATGGGACAAAATGATATGTATATTATGAATTAGTCCATGAAAAGTTATGCTAAAACATGAAATGACTCAGCCAAAGAATAAATAACCACTATTGTCATACAAATCAATGAATATATTTTGGTAATTGCCAGGAAAGTGTAAACATTAAGATTACAACAATGAAGTTGAGTCTCTAGCCTACTATTTTTATACAAAGCCTTGAAAAGGGCAGTTGGGCTGTGGATGCTTTATGGGAGCTCTTAAAACCTACCTGATTGCAAGAAACTTTTTTTTACATGATTTTTACCCCCGCTGTTGTTTTACATGATGAACTTTTTTCCAAGATTTGTATCCCTGCTGTTGTTTTTATGTAGCACTTAGAGATTTCCTTTAATGTGAAATGTTTTGCAAAGGTGTCGTCTCTTTTTGTTGAAATGAAATCCACTGCAGCCTTTTGTAGAATGGTTTGGAGACCATTGGCTTCAATGTAAAAGGCCATAAAAATGCAGCTCTTCTCAAATAGTGTCCACCAACATTGTTAGCTTTCCTCTGATGAAGTGCATTCTAGATGACCCTCTTCACGTGAGAATCGATAATCAGCGGTGATATCTTCTTTTTTAATCTCCCCCACTATCAATTACGCCTTATCTAACAGTCTCATCACGTCGTTTGACAAAAGGTTATCACTATCTGACACCGCATCCGAATCAAACCAGCTCATTCCTGTTCTGCTCTCTATAATTTCGCACAATCGAAAATGCACATCCATGTACATTTGACACAACAGTAAATGGCTATGCAGTATTTCTTTCTGTTTTTACAAGCATAAGTCTTAATGTCCCATTTATTGGTTTTTTTTTTACAACTTGAATAGTGTTAAAAAAATAAAAAATAAAACATAAAAAGGGGAGGAGGAGGAGAAGAAGGAGGAAGAGGAGAATTAGAAAAGTAATTCCTAATGTGTGGAGACCAACAATAAGCCAGCTAACGAGGTATTAGTTCAAAAATTTGTGCTTGACAAGATACTGCTATTTCTTTGTATTAATAAAGAATTCATATTATTGGTATTGTTGTGTTAGTTTTATGTCATGTGTTCTATGAGGAGTTCCATTGTAGCTGCTCTCGTTGTTTTTGCCATTGAAATAAAAAAGAGCCATATGAAAATATTATTCAACATTAGACAACATTGTACATAATGAAAGTAGTTTTACCGCTAGATATTTTGAATGGTACAGTTGTACCTCGACATACGATCTTAATCCGTTCCGGGACTGAGTACGTATGTCGAGCTTTTCGTAACTCGAGCAAACGTTTCCCATTGAAATGAATTAAAAACAAATTAATTCGTTCCAACCCTCTGAAAAAACACCAAAAACAGGATATTGGATTGGAAAAAAATGTTTTATTTCTTCTAATACGCCATCTATTAACAAAGTAACACATAACTAGTGGTTTAATAGTAATAAAATGTGTTTAATAGAAGTAAAATTAGACGCATTTACACATGCGCGCTGTGCATTCCTGGTCGAAACTCGTCTAAATAAATCATTCAGTGCTCGTAGATATCTGTTATACACGTAAGAGATGTGGCAAAAAAGTGTGCTACAATGATAAACAGCCTCTCATGTCATGGCCACCTGGCTTGGTCGCATCTTGAAATTTTTATCGTATCGCAGGCGAATTATTCGATCAAATTTTTCGTCGTACCATGAGCATGTCGTACCACAAGCTGATCGTAGGTCGAGGTACCACTGTATTTTCTTCTCTTTGGATCGTCATGTGTTTGACAAGTATTTCAAACTAAGTCTGTGAAATGCATTTTTAAATTTAATTTAGTTTTAGGGAAAAAATGATTAGCAGTTATTTTGACTCATATTACACATGTAATGCATTTTATATTAGCCATATTGCCCATCCCGTCATAAGAATGTCAGTCTAGATTTGTTCTGGACCTGAAAATAGAGCCCTAAGCCTTATGCAAATTAAAGAAGGTGGCTTTTATAAGAAATCCCCTGTGTAGTGGCATTTATAATCCACAAGAAGCAATAGTATATTGCCTACATTTGTGATCTTTGTACGACTACTACATACTCTTCCATATTTACAAGGGCTCTACGGGAACGTGTCAGAGAGGTCATTGCATCTAATAGGGGAGTGTAACCATTGACCCTTCCGTCTCATTATAGTAGACCCACTCCAAGGTTGGCAACAGGGGCACGTGTGGAAAGCTACGCCGACATAGGTGAAGTGTTGAGGAGAAGGCAAAAGACACTTTGGGGATATCCAAGTAAGAAAAAATGACCACTTTACTGTGCTTGCCCTTAGGATGGAATTAAGAGCCAAATTCTGTCTGCCTGAGGCTTCAACGTTTTTTCTAAGAAGAGCACGTCTGGGAGAAGGTCACACTTGTCACATTTGAATAACTGGCATCCTTTTTATCTCAGCGTGTTTCTCATTTTAAAAATACACAGAGGTCTTCTTAAAACTGTATTGTGCGTTATGTTTCACAATTTAACATTCCAGAATGTCATCATAAAAAGTCTGGCATCTGGCAAACAACCCCAAGGATGAAGTATGACAAACATGTTTTTTTTTTATTTTGAACAGTATTTCTTGTGGTGATAAAAGTGTCATTTTTTAAGCACCTCTGTTTGGTTCACGCAAGGCAAAGTGTAGCTGGTCCTCATATTCATCATGGTCAGGTATTCAAAAGATCTTTTTTTCTTGCATCCATGAATTCCGCGAGTGTTTTTCTTCAATGGTAAAAAATAATGCCAACTACAAAAAGTCTTTTGGCTTCCATTCATATTGAACTCCAACCCACAAACAATTCCAAATGCGTGTATCACACAAGATGGAGATTGTGTCATGTTTATATGTACTTATGCGGATATAGTCTGCTATAAAATGACTATTATATCATTCTATTGTGGCCAGTACATTTAAATTCTGGAATATTTTCAGCATTACGCCTGTATGCACTATTGTATAAAACATTTAAAATGTGCCACAAATCACTTTGTGCTACAGCTGAGCCTTCTTCTCATATGCCTTCTTCTTTTCCTTCTCATGTGGATATGGAAAGTAACGATGAAGATGTAATGACGTTTAGACTGGTGGGGTTGAATTTGGCTTTAAATTGGGTCTTGTGGGTTCGTCCTATTATGAGGCAGAAGGTCCAATATGCCTTTTTACAGTGGTTCAGGTTTTTTTCTCAACAGGAGGGACTATACTGCTCTCTGATGGAGACTGAGTTATATTGTACATCTTCTACTACTACTACTACTAACTACTGCGACTACTGCTAACAACAACCACACCAACAATAATAATAATAATAGTAGTAATAATAATAATAATTATTATTATTATTATCATTATTATCATTATTATTATGATAATAATGATAATAATAATAATCGATTATTGTTCTTAACAGTATTTATTATTATTATAAGTATTACAAATCCTTAGGATTATATTGTATTTAGCATTAAATCAGACTGTCATCAGGCTGCTTACAAAATAGTCCTTTTTTTAACATTTGTGTAAGACTATTCATTTTCTACTTATATATGTTGATTACGACTTATTTATGTTGTTGACAACTTTTTTTAAATTATTACTTATTCATTGATTATTAATGTGTCAATTTGTTTGTTGTTGTTATTTGTGCACTTCTTGGTGAAGGTTTAAATCTCACTTTAGTACTTAGATAATGACAATAAAAGCATTCAGTTCAATGTTTTTAATGTAGAGATCCATCTTTGTTAGTGTGAATCCTCTCAATAAACGTGTTTAAACGGATTGAATTTGATTTATTAAATTACTATGAAATTAGTGATTCTCAAATTAAATAAAAATAACAAACTCAAACGCAAATTCTGTAGTTCCCTGCACTGCAGATGTTATAGTAAATGTCAATCAGAAAAATGGGCGGGCCTGTTTCTACAGACGAAGGAGTTCATTGGTTGGTGAGCTTCCAGGTCTCGTCTCATAATGTTTTTCTACCATCTCATTGGTCTGATTCTAGCCAGCAACAATATACGGTGCTAATATGGAACGTTTTGATTGGCGACTCTCTGCCCCACTTTAAGCGAAGCAGCTAGGCAGCTAATGCAAACACGCCAACGCGAGCAAAAGGGAAAGATTGATGCATGCATTTTTGTGCTCATCTTTCTGCTCCTCGCCATCCTGTTTGCCCTCATTAAGTCCACTCAGCGCGTGTACTTTCCACCATTCCATTTCTCTTTGATAGTCACAAAACATTTACAACTCTGACGGTGTCTTGCTAAAGGTAAGGCGGATTTTTTTTCTTTCTGCGACCCAAACGCCGCACCGGTTGATCCAAAATGGCGTCGCGTTGAGCCCAAGTGAAAATTTGCCATTGACCTGCAAGCATCGGTGCCGGTAGCTAGTAAAGTAGCCTCGGCACGAAGCTGCGTTGTGGTCTTGCCGATGGTTCCGTGATTCGACGTGATATTAAACGCAGTGTGTTCCCTCCCGAACTAGTTGAGGTCGCCTTTAGTGTTCGAATTCGAGCTCCAGAAAAAGGCTAATCGCGGCGCCCCGTTGCATTCATTGCATCGCCGGTGTTTTTTTGTTGTTTTTTGCAATCCCAATAAACTAACATTTAACACGATACCATAGCACATTCAATCAAAGCATAACCGGCTAATGTGGTGATATTTTTGAATATATATATATAATGACTCCTTAGGCAATCAACGTCGTGTAGCTAACGACCGGGTTAGCGTGTTGGCATTAGCCGGTTAGCACTTAGAGAGACGGAGGCGTGCTTTGGTCTAACAAAGACGGCCACGAATTACTTTTTCCACGTTTTGTCACTCGTTTCCAACCCATTACAGACACACAAACGGGTGGACATTAAATGTATACATACGGCATCATGCGTGTAATTTCGCATTTCCTACATGAATGCTTTCATATTGTTCGTATTCATCAGTGACGAGGCCAGTCAGTAAAGGAAGCTCCTATCGATTTAAATATGAAATAAAATGAGTGCAAACCCAATAGGTTTAGTGAGCATGATTGTTGTCTGATTATTGACTCGGCTGTTGTTCATCTTTTCCAGCACCGTATTCCCCCCATCCCTTCCTATTATCCTTATTCTTTCCACTATTCTTCATTGTCAAGCCGCCAAAGTGGAGAGTGTGATTGCAGAAGGGGGTGCTTCTCGTTTCAGGTAATAATCCTTGTGTTTAACTATTTCTATTTTTCTTCTCCAAGGAGAACAAAAGCAGAGTGTGGTAAAGCTCAAAATGGCTGTTTGTGCAGCCGCAGGGGTAAAGTGAGGAGGCGGGGGGATGGAGGGAGTGGGATGTTCTGTTCTGTTGATACGAGCCTTCTGATAATTTGAGTCCTCTGGGTGTTGGTGGACGGCTGCACAAACCCGCTGTAATGTGCACGCCATTGGCTGGGTGTGTGATGTAAGGGTTAGTGTTATTAAACATAGTTATCTCCACAGACAAACCGTAGTAGGCTCCAAACCTAACCCGCTGTCGCTGCAACAATGAACTCAAACACATACACATTATTTCCCATAATTATTCAATTGTTTCTTGTATATACTGTAAACGGGGTCAATGTTATTTCTATATCACAACAAATGTGATTGTTAATGAGCAATCGAATAGTATGTTTTGATAATGGTTAATATTATGTATGTAACATTCCCCAAAAACTTCCTCAAAACACAATTTTGCTTGTTGTCTCTGGTGCAGTGCTTCTTCGGGGGGAGGAGGTGGTAGGGGTGCACCTCAGCACTATCCCAAGACTGTCGGCAACAGGTGTGTCACCGCGTCAACCATTCCCCTCCTGCAGTTGCTGCGTTTTAACAATTAATACTTCTTAATCTATACCTGAAATCCACTGCGATCTAGTGAAGTCGGACAGTGGACATCTCCAACAGTTATCATCATCTTAACTTATTCACTGCCAGCACATGTCACCGAGTGTGTGTTGTGGTAGTCCGTAAAAGGGAAATTGATATTGAAAATACATATCAATGGCAATAATTATAAATTATCGATTTAATAAAAAATTCAACCTGGAAGGACTGGAAGCGATCAATCAATTGCTCCAGGCTCCTCCCAATTAAAATTGATTGGATGATCATTGCCATTAATGACAGACAGAGTTAAGGGGTTTTCTTTTTTTAATAAATTAAATTTTCTTTGGAATTTATATTATTACCCATGGATTTTTTTATTTGTTTATCACATAGTTTTTTTAAAATAAATTTATCTGTAACCAAAGTAGTTTGCAAAAGAAATCATAACTTGTGCACGGAAGAAACTTTAGGTCTTGTGTGATTTTTATTGGAAAAAATACGCTAGTGGTGTGTGAAATATCATTGGTTTGGTGTGATGTTCTTTAGCGAGTTCCTGGGGAAAACCCCAGGGCAAAGCGTTCAGAGATGGGTTCCTTCACGAAGCACTAGACGAGATGCCAACTCCAGCAACGAAAAAGAGCGGCATGATGCGATATTCAGGAAAGTGAGAGGGTAAGCATATTCCATTTTATAATGTTTGCATCTATGTTAATAGCTCATTCATGCCTGCAATACTTCTAACCATGATTTACAATGGGCCTTTCTTGGGCAATATTTTAAGAAAAGTGGATGATTTGTTTTAAGGACAAGTGACTGCTCATTGGCCGTTGTACTCACACTTATGTTTGTGTTCTTCCAGCACACTCAATAAACTCACCCCTGATAAGTTTGACAAGCTATGCCTTGAGCTCCTGAACGTGGGCGTAGACTCCAAACTCGTCCTTAAAGGTATCATCTTGCTGGTACGTATGTACATGCACACACTGTGCTTCAAATGTGTTCGTGCACAATTTTACCAGGTGACTCTTGACCACTTGATCTCTCTCACACAGATTGTGGACAAAGCCCTAGAAGAGCCCAAGTATAGCTCGCTCTATGCTCAGCTATGTCTGCGCTTGGCAGAGGATGCACCAAACTTTGATGGCCCTTCAACCGAGATCCAAACCTCCCAAAAGCAGAGCACAGTGCGTACGATTATTGCACTTTACACACAAAACATGGTGTACACATTTTGGCTATCATTTTTTTAAAATAAGCACAAGCCTCTGGTGAGTCATGCACTTTTAAAAAATGGACACCTTGCTGAAATAGATGCCTCCCACTTGCTGTAAGAAAACTGAATAGGCAGGCATTGGAGCATGTAAATCCTTTCTCAGTGGATGAAAGATGGAATTATGTTATGCGGAGAAGATGCTCTTCTGCTCGTGTCTTGCCCAGATGTTTCTTTTTTTTAACCAGTAAAACATTATTACTTCTACATCCTCAGATGTGGACTAGATAACACATCAACTTTTAAGTTGGGCATTTGAATTTCTGCTTTGACTTTCCTTTTATGAATGAAATTCTACTTTCCAAACATATTCACTGTGGATTGATTGACAGCTCTTAAATTGTCCAAAGGTGTGATGTGAAATGTTGTTTAGTTGTCTCTCAACTATGATTGACTGGGATAACCACCAGCTCACATGCAACCCCAATGAGGATAAGCATTTTTTTACATAATGATATGTGACCATAGGATCTTAGCATATTTTATTTGTATTTTGAGACTATGTACCTTTTTGTAATTTGCAGTAAGAGGGCTCTATTATCTTTGGTTCCATTAGTGGTGTTTTTAAATTATTCTGTTTTTACAGTTGTTTTTTTTGCCTTGACTACAACTCAGTATCCATATAAATTAATGGCCACTGCCATCCTCAGTTTAAAATATTCATTATTCACCATTCTTTTATTTGGTTAAAAAAATACCTTCCATTCTGATTGTGCTACTCTTCCAGACCTTTAGAAGACTGCTGATTTCCAAGCTTCAAGATGAATTTGAAAACCGCGCCAGAAATGTTGAAAGTAAGTCCACTCAAAAGGACGATCCTGACATAAGAATGTTGTTGTCTGTTTATTTTGTCAATATCTGCCTCATTTTCTGTCCTCACAGTCTATGATAAACATGACAACCCTCTCACTTCTGAGGAGGAGGAGCAAAGAGCCATTGCCAAGATCAAGATGCTTGGCAACATTAAATTCATCGGGGAACTTGGCAAACTCGACCTCATCCACGAATCTATCCTTCATAAGTGCATCAAAACAGTACGCATTCTTGACTATTTTAGCGGAAATATTTAGTTGATTAACTGTGATTCTCTTTTATCCCCCTAAAGCTTCTGGAAAAGAAGAAAAGAGTTCAACTTAAGGATATGGGTGAGGATCTGGAGTGTCTCTGTCAGATAATGAGGACTGTCGGGCCTAGACTTGACCATGAGAAAGCAAAGGTGAAAGAATTACAGCCTCTCTACTGCACCTACACTTAACTCTAAAGCCGAACTGTCCATTCTTGGGGTCGAAATAAAGAATAGCAGAACAATTAACCATTGCACTTAGCCCATGTATAACTTTTGTTGTTTTGGTCACGTGAAAGCATTTATTCTCTCCACTCCGCAGTCTTTAATGGATCAGTACTTTGGCCGTATGCTATCCTTAATGAACAACAAGGATCTGCCAGCGAGGATCCGCTTCCTGTTGCAAGACACAGTGGAGCTGCGAGAGAACAACTGGATCCCCCGCAAGGCTTTCTTCGACAATGGACCAAAGACGATCAACCAGATCCGACAGGACGCAGTGAAGGTTGGCGAGTCCCGACTGAAAGCTACATTACTCGCGTTGTGTTTCGTTTTTGTACTGACGTCTTTCTCTGCAGGATTTGGGCGTTTTTATCCCCGCAGGCATGTCGCAGGGCATGAGGATGGATTTCTTCCTGGAAAGCCCCTTTATGCCTAACAGAATGAAGCTGGACAGGGAGACGCTTGGCGGATTGGCTGACATGTTTGGACAAATGCCGGGTAAGAGTTGTCAATGAAATGAACCATCTATACAACCACTTTGATGGATTTCTCTCTCTCTCTTAAAAGAAAAAGCACTCTATGTAATACATTTTTATTTTTGTGGTCTTTCTCCAGGCAGTGGGATTGGGACAGGACCAGGAGTCATCCAGGACAGATACTCGCCCACCATGGGACGCCATCGCACCAACCCGCTCTTCAACGGTCACGGCGGCCACATCGCTCCTCAGCCGCAGTCACAGTTCGACATCGGGCCCAAGTCCTCCTTTGTAAAGTCCAGCCAGGCAAGCGAGCGGCCTTGGCACTTAAACAACACTCTCTCCTATCCCAAATCTCTTACTGTCAAATCTGTTTATGAAGGTCCAGAACCAGCATTTTCTCAGCCAAAGCCAGAACCATGTGACCCAGCAGCAGGCCCAGTCAAAGGACTTGCCTCCTCGCTTCAGCAAGAAAGGACAGCTTAATACAGACGAGGTAATTAGTACCACTTTTTCCTCTAGTGTGTGCTCCTTTTTGTTCTTGTGCTCAGTGATGATAAAAAGACGCATTATTTTGAGGAAGTAAACTGCCACCAGGCCTCTTCTTTTCTATCTTTTTTTTTCTCCTACATCTGCTTTTCTCCCTCACGCTGGTTGGTGGTCCTCTGACTGTGATTATGAGATCTGAGGGCATGAGCACAGTTGGTGCTCAGGCGTTGTTTTTATACTGTAAAATGCAAACCGACTTCTCTTAATTGTCTGTTCCCATAGATCAGTCTGCGACCAGCTCAATCGTTCCTCCTCAACAAGAGCCAGGTTCCCAAACTCACGCCGCAGATCCCCTCCATGATGCCCCCCAGCGCCCAGCCCCCTCGCACGCAAACCCCACCCCTGGGAAAGGTAAGTCATTTTGTCCACAAGGAAATACTTGTGACTTTAAACAGCACGACTTGTCTTTCCATACTTTCACAAGCACAGGGGTAAAAGTTGTGTTCACATTTGCCACGTTTTTGTAAAACCCTGACTATTAATCTTGGACCTTTTGATCTCAGCCTCCTCAGCTTGGTTTAAAAACCAACCCACCACCCATCCAAGAGAAGCCTGCTAAGACCATCAAGAAACCGCCTCCAGCTCGGGAGGAGCTACTAAAAATGACAGTAAGTTACAAATATTATTGCCATGTCTATCAAAATGGGACTCTTTAAAGCCAAATGGCAAGCCGCACTATGCCAAAACTCTTGGATTTGCTTTTTTCCCGTATAATACATCCAATTCATTTCCAAAGGAAGCAGCCATGAGTGAGTACTTTACCAGCAAGAACCTAAGCGAGGCCGTCAGCAGCTTCCGTGAAATGAAGGCCCCTAAGCACTTCCTGTCCGACATGCTGAGCAAGATCATAGTTTGCTCTCTGGACCGACCCGATGAAGACAAGGAGCATGCCAGCACCCTTATTCATGCGCTGCGTCTTGACGGACTAATCACAGCTGAGAATTTCATGCAGGTCGGCACGCAGGTTGAATACACACCTTGTTCCAAGAAAGACAATTACAATGTCAAATCTCTTCATTTACAGGCTTTCCTCAGCGTCTTGGACCAGTGTCCAAAGATCGAAGTGGACGTGCCCCTGGTTAAGTCCTACCTGGCCCAGTTCGCCGCACGCGCAGTCATCGCCGAGCTGCTGAGCGTGGATGAGCTAGCCCATCCGCTTGAGAATGGCACCCACTTCCCGCTTTTCCTGCTCTGCCTGCAGCAAACCGCTAAACTCAAAGACCGAGAGTGGCTCACCGATATCTTCCAGCAGAGCAAGGTCAACATGCAGAAGATGCTGCCAGGTCGGTCCTTAATTGCCATCCAATATCTAAAGGGCTCTTTGCCTGCCAATCGCAAGACAACTGTTGTTCAAGGACAGATAAGCTTAGTTAGATGAGATAAAAGTATGTTGAGAGTTTATTTCAATAAAATAAATTAACATTTTTATAGGATGCAATTGAAATTTCAAAATTGTATTTGTAATGATCACTTATGGTCATTTAATCAATCCATCCATCATGATACTTTAAAATAAGTGCCTCAAACTTGAGTAAAATTTCACTACAGACTCTCCCCTAATAACGAACGAGTTACGTTCCGAGCGATCGTTCGTAGAGTGAATTCGTTCGTAAGTTAAAATTAAGTTTAACTTCCTTTTGGAAGATGTACTCGATGCTTAAGGAGATGATGGAGGAGGATTTTATATCATGAGAGGGTCTTCGTCGTCGCTAGAATGGGCTTCAAAAGTTACTTCCTCCTCCGTAACTTCAATGTAGAAAGAAGTTGAGGTTCAAGGAAAAGAAGAGGGTTGATGAGTATCTTCCTTGGAGGATTTACTAGAAACTGGCCGAAAGAAGCGATCTAACGACGATTGCACAGTTTTCTTTTTTTCATCATAAATGATGAGGTGGCACTGTATGGCATCATTCAATTGATTTGCAACCTTTGTGCAACGTTCAATATTTGGGTCTTGCTGCTCGAAGAGTGCGATGGCTTTATTTAGTTTCGTCTAGAATTTCTTCATAGGGACAGGCGTTTCTTCCTCCTCCTCCTCCTCCTCCTCCCAGAGGTAGGTGGATGCTGGGTGAGCTCTCACAGCGCCAGGCGTCGGTATTAGCGGCGGAAAGAAGCACTACTCGGAAAAAGGCGCGCAATACAAAATCTAACTTACGAATTTACAGCATCTGTTTCCGAACATTTTTCGACATATGCCATATTCGCAGACATGTTCGTATGTACCGTTGTTCGCAACTCGAATGTTCGTAAGTAGGGGAGCGTCTGTACCTGTATTTACTACAATAGATCAAAATAGAAGACCAAGACTGAATTGGAAAAAAATCACTGATTAATAATAAAAATATAATAATTGCTATTTATTAATTACTGAGAATAATCACTTAAAAATTGTATCAACCTCTGAAGAGCTGTCTACTGTAGTAGCCACACACTGTGCATGTAAGGCACCACAGCTAATTCCTCTTCTATTTGTAGAAATTGACCAGAACAAGGACCGCATGCTGGAGATTCTAGAAGGCAAAAGCCTGAGCTTCCTGTTCCCGCTGCTTAAGCTGGAGAAGGAGCTGCTGAAGCAGATCACGGCAGACCCATCTCCACAGTCCATCTACAAGTGGATCAAAGACAACATCTCGCCCAAGCTCCACACGGACAAAGGCTTTGTCAACATCCTTATGACCAGGTGAGCAAAATTGCTCTGGCACCTAAACAAAACAAAAAAAACAGTTCAAACCACGTTATGTCTCAAGTAATTGTAAAAGAAAAAGGTTGATCTTACTAGTTCTAGAGCAAGGGTGTCAGACTCGGGTTGGTTCGCGGGCCGCATTAATGTCAACTCGATTTCATGTGGGCCGGACCATTTTAGAAATAATTAGATTTTTTTAATTTTTATAAATGGATTAAAAGCAACATTAAAAACGATGTTTATTTGATTTTTTTTCTTATTAAGGGAAAATTTATTTTAATCATTTGTTTTTCATTTCAAAAGGAAACCAAATTTTTCTTCAATTATTTTCCATATCAAAGTGGAAAACAGAAAATAATTTTTAGATATTACAAAATGATTTTTGAACTAAAAACACAGAAAAAATGGATTAAAAATGAAATTATTGATTTAAAAGGAGGAAAATCAGGAAATATAATATACATCTATAATGTCCATTTTAATTTGATCCTAAAACAGAAAGTCCGCACTCATGATTTACTTTCCCGGGCCACACAAAATGATGCGGCGGGCCAGATTTGGCCCCCGGGCCGCCACTTTGACACCTGTGTTCTAGAGAATATTGCCCAAACACATGGAGTTCCTTATTCACCACCTTTGTTTGTGTGTGTGTGTTACAGCTTCCTGCAATACATCGCCCAGGAGCTGTGTGTGTCGGAAGGTGACGAGCAATTGTCTGCCCCCTCCAAGGAGCAGCTGGATCAGGAGAAGGCCCTGCTCCTGGCCTTTAAACCCGTCATGCAGAAGTTCCTGCACGACCACACTCAGCTGCAAGTCAGCGCCCTCTATGCTCTACAGGTGCACTGCAATGCCAACGGCTTCCCCAAAGGTATGCTACTAACCAAAAAGGTGGCCAGTCACTGTTTTTGCTTTGGATGCAATGGGCTGTCTGTATATACTGGGTTCCTATGTGTATTTACTTGTTCATTTTTTAAGGCATGCTGCTGCGCTACTTTGTCAACTATTATGACATGGAGATCATTGAAGAAGAAGCCTTCCTCGCATGGAAAGAAGACATAACCCAACAATTCCCAGGAAAAGGAAAAGCATTGTTCCAGGTAGGTTGAATGCCTCATTTCCTTTAAATTGTAAGGCATTGCCAAGAAAAAAAATCTACAGTGGTACCTCGTCATACGACCGTTCGTCATACGGAATGCTCGTCTTACGGGGGAAATTTCGATCGAATAATTCGCCCGTGATGCGGTCAAAATTTCGTCATGCGACCAAGCCAGGTGGCCATGGCATTTTTTTTTGCATATCTTTCGTGTACGTATAACAATATTTACGAGCACCGGATGAGCTATTCAGACCAGGAAACGCACAACGCCCATGCGCGGGGAAAAGAGGGCTTTCTGGGTAATGAAGTATACTCGTGCTCGCAACAGCATCCCCGGTAGCAACTCTATCATAGGCGCCGTTCGAGGGGATGCGAACACAGATGCTACAAGCTAAAAGGAGCCGCTAGCCAGCGCCCCTGAAGCTCCCATGAGCAGCGGGGCGATCGCTGATAAAAGACTCTGCTCGTTGGCTGCTCATAAGAACATCGGGGGCACTGGCTCGCAACAGCATCCCCGGTAGCAACTCTATCATAGTCGCCGTTCGAGGGGATGCGAACACAGATGCTACAAGCTAAAATGAGCCGCTAGCCAGCGCCCCCGAAGCTCCCATGAGCAGCGGTGCGATCGCTGATAAAACTGCTGCTCGTTGGCAAGTGGTCGTGCGTTCTCCGATTGTGAGGACATTTGTGTGCATCATTTTCGGAATATTTTGAAGGGAATAGTATGACAGCAAACAGCCCATCGATAGCGAACGTGAGGGTGGAGTGTTTGTTCTGTTTACGAGTGCGTTGTGTGGAAGAAAAAAAAAACTGAAGCCCCTCTCCCCTCGGCGAAATCCGGCCAATTTTAGTTAGATTAAACACTTTATTTCTATTAAACCACTCGTTATTTATTACTTTGTCAATATATGGCAAATTATAAGAAATAAAACATTTTTTTCAATCCAATATCCTGTTTTTGGTGTTTTTTTCAGAGAGTTGGAACGAATTAATTTGTTTCCCATTCATTTCAATGGGAAACTTTACCTCGAGTTACGAGAATCTTGTCATACGAGCTCAGTCCCGGAACGGATTAAGCTCGTATGTCGAGGTACCACTGTATATGGTTTGGACATGAGTCACCATCAAAAGCAGCCAATAATTCCTTTTTCCTTCAGGTCAATCAATGGCTCACGTGGTTGGAAACAGCCGAGGAAGAGGAATCCGAGGACGACGGCGATTAAATGAGCGCCATCCTCAAGATTACACTTTGCCTTTTCCGTTGTGATCACCTCCACCTTTTATTGATTAACCACTAACTAGTGACACCGCCACTTCTCCCACACCTTTTTCCTCTTCCCAATTCTGTGGCCATGTGTGGAGTGACTCGACCTTTCTTTGTAATGCTTCTTCCTCCTTTGGACTCATTAACTTGCCCTGAAACAAACATGGAAGGTTGGAAAATCAATTGGTTTAGTTGGCCTGTGCTTGCTTTTTTTTTTTTTGCGGCAAAGAATTGCTCCCAAAAGCTCCTCCTCATCCAAACACCAATGACGTTCTACCTCTTAAGGCGGACTTTCCGTGTAAATCTAAGCCCCTACGGCCAGTGCTAAAGACTGTATATTCTTTCAACTAAAGGCCTCAATTACAAGCGGGGTACACTCAATAAATAAACGCTTCACAATTTTTTTTAGAAGTGTTTACTTCTCTAGGTTCACGGTTCACACGTCATTGACTTTGGGATTTGCGAAATAAAACCTTGTGAGGCACCTAAACAATGTAGTTACCCTGCACCAAAGCTGAACTTGTTATATGAAATCTTCTGGTTTCATTTTGATTGCTATTTAAAAAAAAAAAAAACTAATCAAGGCATCAGTTATGGTAGCAGTTTAAAAAGCTACCAAGCAATCTTTAGTGTTCGGGTTGCTCCACAATGCTGTGCATTTTCCTTTTAAACCCCATTTCGCATGAGCTAAATTGTTACATACTGCTAACAGTAACCTTCCTACCCCAGCTGTCATTCTAAGGAAATGTGGCAAGATCCACTAATTGCAGCAAATAGTCACATTCATCATGAGTTTTTTTTTTTTTACTTTAAACAAGACATAGCTGCAAGTGCTCCATCCCACTTATTTTTCCTTACTTATAAACTGCCGCGTCATTCTAAGAGAACATAATTGTACTTATTCATCATGATTGTGCACCTGCTTTAATGTCAATAAAGTCAGTATATCCATAAACACCAATGTTGTCATCACTTGTCCAAATTGTTGTCGCGTTAGCAGTTATTCCTGGTCTGTGGGGATCCAGAAATATTCCACTAACTTTCTGCTCCTTCGATGAGCTGTCGCCGAGTCCAGGGACCTTCCCTCCAAAGGAGGTAGTTCGTCGAAGTGCCCTGATCCAAAGTCTTTTGCTCTGAGCAGTGGGCTTACACGAGATGTGCTTCTGGTGGACAGGAAACATGATGGGAATGTGTTCAGCTGCATTAGTGGCGTCCAGGCTACGGTTAGTGTCCAGCATTTTACCTGGATGGGCCTCTCTCAGGTTCTTCTGGGTTAGACTCTGGTGTGGTAGAGATGAAAACTGGGTCCTCATCCTGTCTCGGGGCCAAAAAATGAATAAAAACGAGACGTAGTTCTAGGATTTATGTTGTGAAATCATTCATTTTACCGTAAAACTTTTCATTGAGCCATCTTGATTTTTGAGAATTTTGACCCTCTGATCAGTCTCAGTCATGCACAGGAAGTAGAGCTTGATGTTAGCTTGACACTAAACAAGTAGTAAAAACCATTATACATCCAAATTTCTTGTGTGATGAGTCAAAAAAACATTCAAGGGATTGTTTCCCTTGCAAAGCAGAAACCCATTGTATTTAATCATCCATTGAGTTAGACTTTTCTTGTATTTGGTCCGTCAAAAAGTTTGTCACTCAATTCACTCGTGTACCAAATAGAAAAAAACTCCATCTGCCCCTGGTCTTAAGTCAAGGTCAAAATAAATTCTGTTTGATTTTTTTGTATGAGGTGTCTGTCTCACGCTTTTGTCCCGACGCATGGCCTTCATGTGTTCTTGTGCTCTAAAGGTGGTGTCCAGTGCCCCATGCTTCTCCTTCCAGTCACGAGACTCGTCCGCCCAATTTTGCCGCTCTCGCTCTGCCAAGCGTCGCTCGGCCTCAGCCTCATTGCGTCCACGCTCGGCCCGCTCGCTCGCCTCCCGTGATGCATTGGCCTGACGTTGCCATTCCGCCTCACTGGAGAAGGAACAAACACAAAAAAAATGGTTGAACACTCTCAATTTCTAGATATGAGTTTGAATGGGTGTTTGTCTCATCAGTCAAAATGGATTGGACATCTAATACCATAAAACAAAAGTTTAAAGGAGGGCCCTTTAGGGCAAGGGTGGGCAAACCGGTCCTTGGGGGCCGCTGTGGGTGTAGGTTTTTCTTCCAACTGATCCAGCACAGGCACTTTGACCAATGAGATTTCTGCAGAAAACAATAAGCACCTGACTGCAATCCACTGATTGCAATTGTAGAACAACAGATTGGTAAAAAGGTGTCCCCTTTATGGGTTGGAATGAAAACCCGCACCCACTGTGGCCCTTTGTAACATAGTTTTCCCAGCCCTGCTTCAGGAGGTAGAAAACACATAAATGCTCCAGCTAAGTATTTTACTAGCCTCTCTCTGAGTTGGTGGTTGTCATCAGTGATCTTTCTCAACTTGAGGCGAAGGGCATCCCGGTCCTCCTGCAGGTTCTCGTTCTCCCGCAGCAGGGCATCCTTGTCTGCCGTCTCTCGCTTGAGTTTCAGCTGGACTTCGAACAGGTTCTTCTCTGTCCGAACCAGAACTAGCTGTAGATCGGAGCGCTGAAAAAAGGGTGGATTTAAAAAAAAAACCAAAACATTTAGTTTAAAATACTATGACTTTTGCCTAAAATTCAAATCAAGTTGCTTTCATATCTGTGCGTTTCACCTCCTTCTTAAGCTCTTCCACTCGTCCCGTCAGTCTCGTCCCTTGTTCTTGGGCATCCTCCGTTTCCCGCCGGCCGGCAATGATGCGGGCTTCGGCAAGGACCAAGTCCTTGTCGGCCTCCCCTCGCCGTGCCTCTGCTTCGTCAACAGCCTGCGAACACAACGCCACCCTCTCCTGGCTCAGGCACAAGCGCTGCTTGAGCTAGAAACATGAGTGGTATACATACTAGTTAATTTGAGAACTGAAACTGCTAGCTGGATGCAGGTCAGAGAGATTACTTTAAGCAACGGATTAACTTCTTCATTGCCAATGACGGCGAGTGACAACCAATCCATTTAATATGGGGGGGGTGGGGGGGGCTGAAAGTGATCAGTCACTGCCAACCCTCCCAGTTCCAATGGATTGGGCATTCCTTGTCATCAATAGCAACAAATCAGTTGACTCCGACTCAGAGAGTGAATTGACGTACATCTTTGACTTGCGCCTGCAGTTCCTGGTTGACGCTCCTAAGGTTCCTCATGGCGAGCTCGTTCTCCGAGCGCATGGTGATCCTTTCCAGGCGGATCTCATCCGAGAGGAACTTGTTCTCCCTTCTAAGGTCCTCGCACTCCTGAATATAAGAGTCGATTGAGTCATTTTACTTTTATCTGAGTCATCCGATTGTAAATACATTAAGTATTAAGGTAGTAATGATGTCGTAGTACTGTACTGTAAAAAACATTTATCTGAGTCGTCCGATTGTAAATACATTAAGTATTAAGGTAGTATGACTGTACTGTAAAACATGCTTATCGTCTTCTCACCTTCCTTTTGCGAACCAGCTCTCCCTGCAAGTGGTTTATGTGCAGGAAGGACGCGTTGGAGCTCACCCCGGCACTGACAGGCCTCACCACTCTCAGGGGCCTCCGTGTGGGTCTGGAAAGAAGTCGGACCCCGTCCTCGAGCTCGGTGGGCGCTTTCCCGAAGCGCACGACGCTCATGGTGAGTGATTTGCCCAAGCCGTCATCGGACGAGATGGGTGAACGGAGGTCCGTGTGGGATTTGCCTGGGAGTGACATTTTCTCCCCCTGAGTGAGCATCCACTTTTCACTCACTTTGACTCGGTCATCACCTGAACTTCATCCAATATTCAAATCCGGTAACAAGAGAACACTTGACACCAGAGTCCTTTAGCTGTCTTTGTCATAAATACTTTAGTAACCTCCCTGACAATGTTGTAAGTTGCATTCTAACATTACTACTAAAGCTGCAACAATGAATGATTTTTTTAAGGCATTTATTTGGCAATTAACTTGATTTCCTGTTTTAGTAATAGTATTATTAGTATTACTATTATAGTGTTGTTTTATTTGCGACTGGCATTTCAAATCTGTCAAATGTTTTCAATCCATTGAAAGCATCTCAGTACAATATTTTTATGTCAGTCATTGTAAAATTATTTTAATAAACCAAGTGTGTCGATTTTACAGTCACTTTTGCGATGTATCCTCATTTTTTTTGACCTCATATCGGGACATTATTGGCTAAATAATAGCTCTAATGCTTTGGCCTGTACTGTCTGATGGATCCTCAGTGAGAAGAATGTGTTTTACGAGGCCTCCGGATGAACTTTCAAGTTAAGAGGAGATGAAGAGCAGAAGCACAGCAACGTTGTGACGGAAATTCCATTTTTTTCCCACCTGGAATTCAGCGCTGACTTGGCAATAAAATGCTGGCTCAAAAAACAACTATGCCTTAAACAATTAGGGACTTGGTTAAATTATACAGTGGTGATGTTTCCGTTTTGGAAACAAGTTTAAAGATATTTGTTGTTGCTATGTTTGGCAACTACAAGAAGATAGATAGCTGTGGTGGGTTTAGTGGTTATCTGGTCAACGGGCCATGCTGCAGAGTTGACCTTTACTTCCTGTTTCCTCCCATCGTCCATTGCGCTCACTCTGCTTTTTTTATTTAGACTCCCACATTGCATTTGTGTCCTGGCGCGTTAGATCATCAGGATGGTGGTTTTGACTGATCCCAACCTGTTGACTCCTTTGTTGACGCTGACGATCACCTCCTCACTCCTAAAAGGTACTCTAATAAATAGAGGCTATGCGCCTTTCTTGGCTGGATGAATATGAATGTGGAGATGCTTTTGAATTCTTCATTAGGTATTGAGACTAATGAATCCTTTAGTTATCAATGATGCAGTATCTTTTGTGTTTATTTTGGTGTGCATAACTTTAGCTACCGTGTCAGAATTTTGGGGGGGGAAATTCAATAAGACTTGTCCACTATTCTAACCTGTAGTTGTTTAATTTTGAATCCCATGGAATATAAAAATAAATGTGTTTTGCCTGATTGCTGATGTTTCTTGTAATTCTAATGATCTTTGTAATTCTCTGCGTAAATTTATGAGCAAAACTGTAAATTAACCCTCGTTGCAGTGATTGAGCCACAACAACTTCAATTGATTGTTTTGTTGTTGTCAGTGGCTGTTGTTATTTTTATGTTAGAACACAATAGAAATGATTTCAGTTATGTTATCAAGACAAATATGGGAGATGCAACTGTGGGTCATGACCGAAAGAACAAAATCCCAGTCATAAGCGACTGAAATGAGACTCCTGAATAAATAAAGTTAGTCTGGGAACTCAGACAGAATTAGACAAAGTTGCTAGGGAGAAGGAAGCCTGCATGGGCTTCCTAACTAAAGCGACTAACCTCCGATGTATTGGAAAAAGACGGCTGGACAGACCTAATGTGTGTGTAGTCGTCTCTCTCTCAGCCTCTGAAGGCCAGAGCGGCGCAGGGGTCTTCCTGCTCATGGAATACCAAAGTTACAACTTCAACTTCACTGCTGCGTCTACCGCATGCCAATCACGTCAAGCTACCATGGCGACCACCACCAATGTGGAGGAGGCACTGCGGCATGGACTGGAGACCTGCAAGTAAGAGATTTTTTGTTTTTAGATCACTTCTGTTGAATTTCTATTTAGAATTGGCTTATCTGAGAGAACCAAATGTCACACTGACTGCCTTGATGCCAACTTGTCATGTGGTGTTTTGCGTTGGATTCCCAGGTTTGGCTGGGTGGCAGAACAGGTGGCCGTCATCCCGAGAGTCACGGGGAATGCCAGGTGTGGAAATGGCAAAACGGGATTAGTGAAGTGGTATGCCAGCCTAGACAAGACTTTTGGAGTCTTCTGCTTCTCTGCCACAGGTAGTATTGGTTTCAAATAGGGTGTTGTAGTAAAATGAGTCTGTTACACATCAATATATTTGAATAATTTTGCAACTTTTAATTTTTAAGCATGTCTGTAAATGTTTAAAATACTTTTGCATAGGAACATTTTTGGTATTTTTTCCAAATATCATTTGCCCAACATGTTGGGATTCTTTAAAATCTTTTACATTAATGTATTTTTCCACCATGTTTTTATTTTTCATGTTTTTGGTATCTATTGTAGCATTCCGATAATATTGCAGTCAAGTATTTTTTTATTTCTCATTATTCCAATTGTATTTTATTATTACCTAGTTTTATTTTTTCTGACATTTTTATTGAATATTTTGGAAACTGTCTGTATATTTATACCTTCCCCCAATATTTGTTGAGTACATCCTGATAACAGTGATATATATTGATATCCTACTTGCATGCATTTGGAGAGTACTAAATTCACAATGAAGTTTTTGACCTTTTCATCAACAGCTCCTCAAAAATCCACCATGTCCGCCGTGACCTCCTCAACTTTGTTCCCGACAACACCCACCGTACCGCCACTCCCTTCCTCAACAACCGTTTCTTCCCCTTCACCAGCCACAACCAACAAAGTGCCCCTGCTTTGGACATTCATTTCAGCCCATGCCTCCACTTCCTCTCCACCTCTTCCTCCCCATTCCTTCTATTCATCTTCCTCAGCCCATCCTTTTCCTTCTCATGTCGTAACATCATCATTGGCGTCTACCCCCACCCTGACTCATGCTTCTAATCAGCAAAGACCCACCGAGGCCCCCCTGAAAGGTATGTCCCGGACGTGAATTCATCCTTTGCCAGTTATTGACGTTCAATGTTTTCTGAAACATTTTTATTTGATATTTTAAAAACAAAACACAAGCAGATAAACTCTGGGTACTGTTTTAATTCTTAGCATTTTGGTCAGTGCTCATCGTCCTGGCTGTCGTCTTCATGGTGGTGATCGCGACCGGATTATTGTGTTATTACTACAAACTGTAAGTTGCTTATAAGATCTAATATACATTTCATTAAAAAATACATCAGTTTAAAAATATTTCAATAATATTAAAATATGTTTTAAAATACTTTTTAAGCTATGAAGAAAAATCACCAGGTTAGGACACATTTGCTTGAAGCATATCATCAATTTGTGAAGAAAAAAATGGAAAATATCAGAAAATAAATATATTGGTAAATGTAACAAAAAACGACAACATAATCCCGCAACATATAAATCATACAATATTGATTCCACAAACAAAATATTATGTTGGGGAGCACCAAAATGTTCATTTAAAATGATGAAATACTATTGTTATTTTCTTTTGGGCCAGGAAAAATGAACCCTTTAGGTCAAGGGCCCTACAGGGGGACGACCTGGAAGCCGAAATGTGGAAGCCCACTGACAGCCGGACAGATCTACATGATCAGCTGAAAGAAGACCATGAGGAAGAGGAAGAAGAGGAGCAAAGAGATGCAAAGTACTCCAGTGACATTATGCTGTGTGTGAACCCACAATTTAGGGGTGGCAACACTATGTTATGAGGCCTCTTGCATTTAATGGAAGCCAAATCACCCGTCAGTTTTCATAAACATCATTAGTGAATGAAGCCCTTGATGGCTGCTGTCCCCAATTTCCTACAAAATATTTACATTTAGAATGCATATACGATATATTGGTTAAATCATGTCAATTGGAGGTTAACAACCTGGCTGTGATACTTTATGCAGACAACAACCATAATGAACATTTGTTTGAATCTGTTTTTTTTTTAAATAAATTTTGTGATAAATTAATACTTGGTACTTCTACTAGTATATATTTATATGGAAAGAATTAAAAAGAAAAAGAAAATTATGAGCTCATCTAATGTGGTCCGTGTATGAGCATATACATTGATGTCTAGGAAAGTATTCTTCCGTCCATCCAGGGGCGCACTTAACTATTAATAGCTTTGGGTGGATTCTTACAGGAATCGTAGAAGAAGAAATTGGTCACGTGTCCAAAAGTCGAATCAATACTAGCGCTCTACAATCCGTTGCACCCAATGCAATGTTGTATTTTGTAATTATTTTTGTATTTATTTAAAAACGTGGTAAAATGAGACGTCTCGGCTCGGTCCAGCAGAAAGTGTCGTGTGTTTTTATGACGGAAGTCAAGGAAGAACCTTCCAAAAAACGTGATCGCCAAGTGAGTGTGAAAAGCTGAACGCTTTGCTTTGACATGTGAGGTTAAGATAATGTGTCATCGTATGTGAACGTTACCGCTGTCAATTATTAGTAGCATTTTATAATTATTTCAACTGTGTCGCTTGAAAACTCGTCGGTTTTCATACTGAATGAGTGAAATCTACTATCACACTGCAGGTTTCCCACATGGATACAGTTTGTTGACATGTGTGATCCCATCAGTCAGTGACAACGTAATCTCTGATGAAGGTATGTCAATCTTTCTCAACGTGAAAATGAATTCACAAAAAGAGAGAGATTGCATGCATTTACGTGTGCTTTCGCACAGAACCTGGCAAAGCCGAATATTGGGACAAATTTCTCACCCAACGATATGATATTTCACAATTCGAGGGTCAGCTTTTAAATTTGCCCTAAGTTGCCAAATGCTGATTGAAACAGCATTTGTTTCAATGCCGCTTAAATCTGAGAATAGTATACCTTTGACACCTTCATACAGTTAATCCCTATATTTGTACTGTTAATACACAGCTTTTCCCTAAAAAGAAAATACCAATTATTGTCAATACATTGTCTTCATCCTGCTGTTGTTTTTGGCAGCCATTTCATGTGGTCGCCACCGCCATTTTGAACCCTGCCGTGCTGGAAGCCGACATCAGCTCTGCGCTCGCCACAGAGAAACTAGATGGCACCTGCTGCTACGTTACACACTACAAAGGTGATCATTCCTGCCGAAAACCTTAAACAATGTACGTCTTTGAACTTTATGGCAGTGGTCTCACAAAAACTGTGTTATTTTCTTACCTTCCACATAATAAGGGAAACCACATCTCTGGGCTCGATTGGATAGGAAAGCCAACAAACAGGCAGAAAAGAGATTCAAGAAATATCAGTACTCTCACAGAAGCTCTAAAGGTAAAGTAGCATCATAAGGTAATCGATTTGTGAAGAGTTGTGTTCCAAAGCAATCAGTCATAATGTGATTTGGACGAAAGTTCACGTCATATTCAGTGGTAACTGATGGTTACCATCATAAAGTGGCTTACAAAATATTTGTGCCTTGCATTTCTAGGTTTCACGTGGAACGTGGAGGAGGACTTTAAGGCAGTGCCTGACACCTGGATCCCGGCTCACCAAGTCAAACATCACAACGGTCTTCCCATCCCTGATGAACACGGACATATTCCAGGTCTGCTCACTTTACGGGCAGTGTAAAAGGGTCTTCAGTTTGTCTCCGTGGATAAAGGCAAACATTTAAAAGGTTTCAGGCCTTTTTCTCAGAGATTTTACACAATGCTTTCATGCAAACATCAGGTTGGGTTCCGGTGGAGGATGGCAACAAACAGTATTGCTGGCACTCGTCTGTGGTGGATTACAGCACTGGAACTGCGCTGGTTCTCCGTCCCACTGCCAACAATGACTACGACACTTTGGAAATTGCCGCCGTGCCATTGACAGATCTGCAGGAACAAACTCTAGAGCTGATTGGGACCAACATCAACGGGAACCCGTATGGTAGTTGTTTATTTATGTTTCTCTGTGGAATTAAATTGTTTGAGGGTGGTCACTACATGTTGTGGTCTCCAGCTAGAGCATATGTCAGTCTTCTATGGAGTCAAATTGAACATTTCTGCCTCATTAATATCCAATTTATGACCAACTTTGTCATTAGAATTTTTTTGATAGCTAAAAATAAGCATGGCTTTTCAGCCTTGAAATAACAAGTGTTTTCTCTTTCTGGTAGTTAATGTGTAATTTAATTTGGTAGTCATTGTTTTATGACCTCCTGTTGACAGGGTTAGGGTGCAAAAAGCAGCCTGTTCATCTTTTGGTGTCTCATGGGAGCATCTGCATCCAGAACTTGCCGCTCGTGGACTTCCAGCAGCTCTACTCATGGTTTTGTAGTAACGATGAAGGCCTTGTGGAGGGTATCGTTTGGCACTGCGGCAATGGCTCACTCTTCAAGGTCAGGATCCAACCAGCTTGCATGTTAAGCTAACGTTTTGTTCTGCAGTGTACACCTTCGCTCTGCACTTGTTCTTGTCCCATTTCAAATATGATTTGATTCTCTCAACAGGTTCATCGCCACCACCTCGGCCTGGAATGGCCAGCAAAGGACACTCACCTGGGCAACAAGCCTGCCTTTGTCCGCGTGTGTGGGTCAGCAGTTGCGGCGGGTGACGGCAGCAAAAGTCTGTTGGCCTCATTTTCCCGCCTCAATGGACACTGTTTCAGCCACCTGCGTGACATCCACTTTGACTCGTGAATTGAGTCCACAGCATTGATAGCATTTTCCCTTTCCACTTAGCTTTGAGCAGCCCTTGCATTTTGAGCCCCCAAAAGGGGGGAAAAACTCCTAAAACCACATACGAGACCACTCACTTAAAAGCCTAATCAATATTATGTACAAAACTGTCTAACACACATGAATGCACACTACATTGTAGAGTTGCCACAAGAGACTATTTGAGGCAAGGCATCCTTAAACAACTTTTCTACGTCGTGTAAAACAGTTGCCTAGCTTCACAGGAAATAAGTGGGTGTACACAACATACCACATCACATTAGAGTCAGTAATTAGAACTAAACATGTTGCCTCGGTGTAATATAAGTTCCTTTAATACAGCAAGCAGGACTGGAATTATTTATCTAGATTTATGTATATAATTTATGGCGCAGTTGCAAGCCAGTCATCATGAGCTATGTTCCCTCTAATTTTTCGTTGGTCTGGGCAGAAAGACGACCTCCCTGAGCGCACTGAGTACCAGTGTGAGCGACATCATCGGTACTCGGATGATTCGCCTAAAGACGTTTCGCCGACGGACGTTTGACAGATGGGCAGGTCGCCGAATGGACGTTCCGCCGAACGGAGGTTTCGCCGAAACGGGATTCGCGCGCTCGCCCCGCCCCCGGATCGTGTGTGTACAAGTTTTTCAACCTCGGCCCGCGGGCCATATAGGGCCCATTAGGATTTTTAATCCGGCCCGCTGCCGGCGTTGTCCAAATTATAGTACAAATCAATGATTCATTTCCCTTTGCCGCTCATCACTCTTTATTAGTCTACCATCAATGGCATCCCGGGAATAACCACTCTTGGGCGGGCAGATGTAGCAGAACCGAGCCGTAAAATGACAGCAATCGGGTCAAATCCATCCTAAAACAGCATTTAATGATTAAATACAAATACTGTAGCTCTTTGGACATTAGAACCGAGCCCAGGGAAGTGAATTCCTCGGTAAAATGTCGCGATGGAGGCAAAAAAACGTCTATACGTCCATTCGCCAAACGGCTCAAAATGCTCTCAAATTCGGTCAAATCCAGCTGAAAACAGCGTTTAATGATTAAATACAAATACTACTAGTATTTGTATTTAATCATTAAACTAACAAATACTAGTATTTGTATTTAATCATTCAATGCTGTTTGAACGAACGTTCATTCGGCGACCTGTCCGTCTGTCAAACGTCCGTCGGCGAAACGTCTTTAGGCGAATCATCCGGTCACGACATCATCATTGCTCGCTATGGGCACACCAGGATCACACCTGCCACAAGCAGGTGCATGTCAATGTTCCCTCTGATTTTTCATGTAAAACATTCTGAAAAACGTAAGAGTGGACAGAGCTACTGCCACTGGCTGTCGCTTAAACGGCGCCATCATGGGGAAAGGGGTAAAAAAAAAAAATTGGATTTTATTTACTGCGCGCCATATGATTGCTGCTGCGCAGAGAAGACGAGAGTAGTGCACAATTGCACACGCGCGCAGCTTAGAGGGAACATTGATCATGAGCATTAAGCTAAATGCAAGATCAATTTAATTATTTCAGATAATTTAAAAACAAGGAAAGTTGCCTGCAAGACAACTTATCGGGCGACTGAATTTCTGAGTTTACTAAAATTGTTTCATTGTTAAAGTCTATGTTTCCATCAAATGTAAGCCCTGATCCGAAACATGATTGCCTCTACAGAAATGCTACTCATTCATTGTTGAATTCCTTATGTAACAGAAAATGTCATTCTGTCATTCCCAGTCACCTTGGTGGAGCCCAGCGGTAATGTACATATACCAGTCTTAAAGATTGCCCTAGAAAATGATGCATGTTGTTGTTGTTTATAACGAAAATGCATTGGTACAATTAATTGCATTTAAAATACATTACTAAATTGTATAAAAAAGGAAACAACAGCATCTGTTTATGTGATTATTGTGTCATTGCTGGCCTTAAACTCGCTGTAACCCTCTACTGCACTTCACTCTGGATATCATCTCAAACACTGCAGCCAACCAGACAAGTTTGTCTTGCCAAAATTGAGATTTATTTTCACTGCTAAACAATGATACATGTTTTCAATCTGCAGATAGATTTAACTCCCATTTGCAAGTTTTGGAGGAGTTATAAATCATCTCTTTTGAACATTAACTTGGATGACATTCTTTAGCCTGTCCAAGAAAATATATCTGATGGAAAAGTCGCTAACTTGAGACTGAGGTGATGTTAAAGTCTACCATACTGTTTTTACAAGTTACACAAACTTTTTGTAAATAATACAATGAACACATTCAAATTTAATAATTCATCGATTCCTCCCCTATCCCAGTTCACAATGGGCAGGAGGCGGGCTACATCCTGAACTGGTTGCCCGTCCATTGCAGGACACATAAAAACATTTTTGCAGACACTCTTACCAATGGGCAATTCGGAGTGTTCAATCAGCCTACCACGTATTTCGATTGGGAGGTGTAAGAATCCCCACAAAGACACTGGGGGTACACGCAAACTCCACATAGGAAGGCCGGAGTGAACTGTCAATATCAAAACTGAGGAAGATGTGCCAACCTCTCATCCACAATCCCGAGAAGTTCAAGAACAGATAGCAAAATACAGTAATTGTCATCATTCAGTCTATAAATCATCACAAATCCCTTCCTGAAGTTTCCGTCAACTGTGATGACAGCCATTATCCACAAATGGCATCCGCCACCTAGGCCTGAAAGTACCTTCTAGTAAGTGGCAATGCCCATTGGTCCCAGAATGGATGAACGTGAAGCGATTGCCATATATTTTAAGTGCATTCTATTGACTTTGTTGTTTTGTTTTGCTAAACAAAGACATTTAGATGCAAGGATTTTACCTTACTGACTATCCTTTTATGATGTCGTAGTGACAAAGCCACGGAAACAAAAGCTCTAGCACCGTTTTGTCATGTCTCGGTCTTATTCGTCGATGTTTGTTTTTCTCTACTTATTGTGGTTGTGGTCATTTTAGGGCTCGGGATGCCTGCTGCTGTCGAGTGGGACAATGTGAAGAAGCTTGACCCTCTCACCCTTCACGAAAGTTACAAGGATGAACTGGATAGTGTCATCAACCTACTCACATCGGTAAGCGTGCATTGACTCGTGTTGGCAAATTTGCAAACTTGCATATGTTTGATATTAGTTCAAGCGGGGGCTGTTTTTTACAAGATAAGGTTACTTGCTTACATCAACATTATTTTCACATCATCTACTTTCAACTCATAATTTTTGACTTGGCTGGTGCTATTAAAAGTCATTTGCATGTTTAAGTGAAATATTTATGTGCACCCATTGGAAATATTGACCATGACCCCCAGTTTCTTCTTTTTGTGTGTTACAGACAAACGTGTGGGAGGTGGAGCGACAAACTCAAGAGGATGTCGAACATATTTTGCGAGTATTTCAGGCCTTGCTCAAGGTGCGATACCTCGTTTGCTCGTATCTATACCGTGTAAACATGTTTACGTTTCATAAAAATATTGCAGTTCCTCCAAACACAAGGTATTTTCTTCTCACTCCAATAAACAGTAAAACGTATCACATAGAAGGCGGGACAGAATAAAGTCTAATAAAAATAATTTAAATAATACAACTGAAATCTATGTAAATAAATCTAAAGACCCAATATACGTAAAAAAATATGGACATGGATATAGCATAAAAACTATGACTGCAACTTTTTTCTTTTATTTCTTTTATTGTTTCTGCCACAGATGAAGCATCAAGAAGCGACTTTAGCTGAAGAGTTAGTAGAGGCACAAGAGAGAAATGGTTTGTTTAAATGTTTATTTTTTTTATTTTTTATTTCAATACTTTCAAACCGTCTTTGTCATTTAGAAAACGCACTTCTCGGCAAGCTCTCCAGGCTTGAGGAAGAACTTTCAGTGAGTCTCATAAAGACAATCAATAGTTGTAAACCATGTGATCATAAACTTGTTTAGCGCTCTATACTACATGTGTTAGTACACTGGCACAGGACCGGACAACCGCTTTCTGAGGAATGAGACTCGACAACTGAAGGGCCAATTGGTGCGCAAGGAGGAGATGGTCAACCAACTGAAGAAGGAAATATATAGAGAGAAGAAGACCACGGAGAAGGTTTTACACCTTTTATTTACACAACCTAAAATGAAATAGTCAATGAATCCAAAAAGGTTACGTGGAGGATTGTTTTCAGATCTTCAAAGGTACAACACAATTAGTTCCAGTATGCTGGTTGACAATTTATTTCAACATGAATTGAAATATCTGTTTGTGTCTTCTTAACTAGCTGTTTTCGCGAGCAGAGGCTGCTGAGGAAGACCTGAAGATATTAAAAAAAGAGGTAGCACATTGCTGACAAATCACTCAACCACATGATTCAGCTGGTGTTTCTTAAAACAATAACAAAGTAAAAATAGATTAATTGATGAGCAGGTCCATGAAAATGTTTCATGTAACCATTACTGAAAATCTAAAGGAATTCTACTGTTTTGATTCCATGTGGCCATAGATAATTTTGTGAGATATAGAACCCACGTAACGTGGAAACCTTTCCTATCTAGTGAAAAAGTTCATTTTTGTTAATGATTAGTTGCAAGAGTTTAAATGAGGGGTAACTTTCCAAGAAAACGAAGCTATATTCAAGAGTTCTTATTACGTTGCTCCTCACATTTTGTATGAGCCTCAATTTGAAGTACTGTTAAATCGTCAAGTGACATTATGTGGTGAAAGGTAATGTGTCCTGCGTCAGAACACACAGCTCCAGCAGGACATAGACTTCTATCAGGAAGAATTGGCGCTTAAGGAGTCGGATGTGTCCAAAAATGAGAATGCTGAGACTCAGAGAAAGCTTATTTCGACAACCCGTCAGCACACCCAGTGCATGGACAACCTACTGGTACCCCTACTTGCCTCCTTTGTGTAAACCTCGCTACGTTCCTCACATGACATGGTGTTTCTGTGTTTTTTTAAGCAAGCGGAGGAGGAGATCTCCCAGCTAAAGGCGGACACCCTCCGCATGGAGAAATGTGTGATGGATTCAACTAAGGAGATGGAGAAGATGAGTAACGAGTATAATCAGATCAAGATGGCTGTCCATCAGTGTGACGCCGAAACGGACAAGCTCAGAAAAGAGCGGGATCACGCTAAGCTGCAGGTAAACACCCTCCTCAAATAGATCAGTTTTTTTCCATAAAGCTGACTTGCGTCATTTGCAGATTAAAGAGCTAACGCAGAAGATAAATGATATGACGGAGGAGGACGGACCCATAATAGCGGCAGTGGATGCGCAAGTGGACAAATGGAAGGTTGACAAACAATTATTGAGCCTTCAAAACTTTCATTTTAGCTCTACTTATACTTACACCACCAAACAAACATTTTGTCTTCACTTTTTAGCAGATTTTCTAGCATTGAAGTGGAATGACTTGAGTTTTATTCACAGAAAGTGCTCTCTGAAAAGGATGAAGAGATTTTAGTGTATCAGCAAATGATCCGTGAAATTCAGCAGAAGTTGCGAATGGCACAGATGGACACCGAGAGAAACAACATTCTTGCCTTGCAGCAGGTCTGCTGACCACGTCTTTGTACTTCATTGGCCCCTCAACAAGGCACAGGTGTTAATGAAGACCATTTCTGGTGGAACAAATGCCCTGCAGGCTGTGGATGAGCGAGATGATCAGATCAAGTTCTTGAGAGAGCAAGTGGAGCAGTACACTATTGAGATGAAGAAGCAGACGGTCTTTATGGAAGGTGTGAAGGTGCCCAAAAAGGAAAGTGGAAGTGAGTCACTTGCATTTGACCCTGATGTGGTTCTTGAAGTGGGTAAAAAACATCATTTTCATTCTTGGATTCCACACAACTGTTTGGTCAGTGTAGTGAGTGAAATTCGTGAAAAAGCTTCAATAATGCTAATGCCTGCAGTAGTCGCACAATTCCTGATATCCTTTAGATCCAAAGTGATCTAATTCCACATTTGGTTTGCTTCCAAATGAATTATGACATTTCCAATGATATCAATTTTTTTCTCCCTCTGGCTGACCTTGGTTTGTTGGTGCCAAGAAGCAACTTGATTGGCCCCAAAAAGTTACACAATGCCAATATTTTTCCCTTTATCTCTAGATGGCTCAATTCCAATATTTTAGTTCTAATACTTTTTAATTCTTCTATTCTCCTAAATCTAAAAATCTCTGTATTTCCATGGTGAGCAAAAACATCTGAATGATACTACTTTGTGAGCTAAAAACACGAGACTCTAACAGGAAGTGGCACCTTTCTGAACACTCAAACGCTAGTCCATCAACGAAAAATGAAGGAGTTCCAGCTCAAGTGGAAATCCTCCGAGGTGAAAGCTGCAGAAGCAGAGGAGGCTTTGAAAGTCGCCCAAACATATGCAGAGGAAAAAGACCGGGAGATCATTGAGCTCTCCAAGCGCCTGACAGAGTATGAGCGTGTAAGTATAAGGAACAACACACTTAATGCATTCAGATGATGCCTTGACTGGCGTTGTGTGTTGCTGGCTTTGACATAAATTATTTGTCTCATGATTGAGGTCCTTTCCTGTTTTATAGGGCATTCGTGGCCTGGAAGAAGCAGTTAGTGAGATTAGGGAGTGTAAAATTCAAATCCGAAGGAAAGATTTGGATTTGGAAGCAGCGACCAAAGAAATTAACCAAGCATACTTAACAATCGAGCAGATCGCAGAGGAAAACGAAGACTTCCGTGAAAGACTTGGTGATTTTTCCCCTCATCACTTTACAACTAAATTAAACGCTCCTTTGACTCTTCTTTGTTTATTCTCTAAGGGTATGAACCGAGTCAGGTTGTGGACCTGAGTCAGTTCAGGCAAGCCAGAGGCCTTAAACAATGGCAGTACAGAGCCGAAAATAAAATCCTGAGCAAAGAGGTAAACACGATCCAAAATTATGTTTTTCTTTTCAATGGTAAATCAAAATTCTTGTTCAGATTGAACGTCTTGAAGAAGAACGACTGGAGATGAAGAAACAAGTCCGACATTTGGCCAAGCAGACTGGTATCAATATTTGTGTGTGATACACTTAAACATACTACATGCCTCCCTTGAATTGATGCTTCCTCTTTGTCTTATAATGGACTGATTACAATTATCTCACTGAAGAGGTTACAAAAAACCTTGGGAATTAAAATCATCCACTTAAAAAGAAAAAAAAATACATTAATTAATTAAATTAATTGAACAACCCCTGTGAGGATAAGTGGTACGGAAATTGAATAAATGAGTAAAATTCAGGGCAATTTCCAGGAGTAGTTCAAAAATAAACGGAGCCTTTCAGTCTTTACCCAATTTTTTTGTTTCTGTAGTGCTTCCACCGTCCATCTTAAAGGAGGACAATATTGCAAGGATTAAAGAACTAGGGCAAACTCCGACACAAAACAGCAGCGTTCCCGAAAATGAAGAGCCGCAGGTCAAGGTTGGCACTGTAAAATATTGAATGTCTCACAATTTTCCATAAAACAATTCAAAATGAATCCTCTAAACAACATCACCCCTTAAAGGCACGTCGCATGCAAACTGGTGACAACACTAAGGCAGATAAGAGAATCCCCATTGAAACATTTCAGGTAAAGGACATCTGTTTGTCTGGGGAAAAAACAGACATTTGAATATCTCATTAGAAGTGAAAAACAATTGTGTTCTTGTGTCTACAGGGTGAACAGGGTGAACCTGTGGTGATGATACCAAAGACGGAGGCGGAACTCCGCAACTACCAACTCCGGTCCAAGCGTAATTATTTATATTGTAGTCCCTTTTGGTGTTTAGCACGTCCGCCTCACGGTTCTGAGATTGAGGATTCAAACTCTATTGGATTTCTAACTTCCTGTGTGGAGTTTGCCTGCGTGGGGTTTTCTCCGGGTACTGCAGGTTTTCCCACATCTCAAAAACATGCATGCTATGATGGTTGAACACTCAAAATTGCCCCTAGGTATGTGTGTGAGGGTACTCGGACGATTTTGGCGAATCGTCCGGTCACGGTGTGGGTACTCGGACGATTCGCCGAAAGACGGTGGGTAAGTGAATGGATTTTGTATTATTGTGCCCCACGATTGTCTGGTAGCCAATTCAGGGTAAAAATAGCACTTATACTTTGAAAACACTTTGAAGTCACACAATAGACAGGAAAGTTTTGTGACTTTCTGTTTTTTTATACTGTGCTCCAATAAGTACCAACGTTTTAGTACTCTCTGCAATTCTTGTGTTCACTTTTAACCCACATTAGTGTTTCTATAGGGCTGCCACCACCCGTTTTGCTGGAGGACACACACGTTTTAAAACAGCCACCAACTTTTACCCAAAACAGCAACGCTCACGAAAACGAAGCAGCAAAAGTCAAGGTTGGCACTTTGAAAAATTAAAGCCTCTCAAAATTTTCTATAAAACATTTCAAAATGAGTTCTCTAATCAGCTGTTAAAGGCACTTCGCATGCAAACTGGTGACACAGCTGAGGGAGAAAAGAAAATCCCAGTTGAAACGTCTCAGGTTAGAGATATAACCGTGTATCTAGAAAAAAAAATGTAATACCATCTTGTGTTGGAAGGGTGAAGTTGGGGAAGATGCTGTTATGATGCCAAAAAGGCAGGCGGAACTCTTCAACTACCAGCTCCATCCTAATCGTAATTTCATCTATTCAACTCCATTGTGTTTCTTTTGATATTTTAAGATTTGATTGATTTTAGTATGCTTAGACTGATTTTTAAATAAATGGTGAATCTTAGTGTACACTGTACATTTGTGTTTCTGTAGGACTGCCACCGTCTATCTTGCAAGAGGAAAAGGTCACCCACGTAAAACAGCCACCGATTCTGACTCAAACAAGCAGCGCTCATGAAAACAAAGAGGTATATTACAAGGTTAGCAGCTAGGCAAGATTAAAGCTTGAAATATTTGGAATGAAACAATTAAAAATAAATCCTGTAATCGACATCAGCTGTCAAAGACGCATCACATGCCATTTCATGACACCTCTGATGAAGTCAGGAGCATTCCTGTTGTAACATGTCAGGTAAATAACACCTATTATTGAAAATCTACTTTAAAATCTAATTTAAAAAAATTAAATTTGTGTTGTCAGGGTGAATTTGGGAAAGAGGCGACGATGATGCAGAGGGAAGCGGAATCCCACAAATTCCATCTTAAGCGTAATTACAACTATTTTACTTCATTTTGGTCTCTTTGATCCTTTTAGTAAGCCTTTTATACATCTGCTATGGCTAACATTTTATTTTAATTACATTTTTAAAATAAAAGAGCATGTTTACTTGTTTAATTTCACTTACGCTTTTTTTAAAATAATGAATGAATTTTATTTATTTTTAAATTACAAATGTCTTTTTTTATCCATTTACAAATGGTCAATTGTGGCTATTGCACACCAATGATTTTACCCCATTAATGTTAAGAAAAGCACATTCAAACAAAGAGTAACTGGGATGAATGCCACATAATGGTGTTTAAAGTTTTTCTCAGTAAAAAAAAAGTTCACATATGTGGTTTTACCTGTCATCTAGAAGTAGAGCAACTCTTAAAAGAAAAAGGAGCTCTGGAGGCTACACTCAAAGATGTTCTCGAGGCCTTGAAAAATAACACCACAAACATTCCCAGTCTGCAAAAGCTGGCCAATGTAAGTAGGGCTCGGTTGGTGTAGCCTTATAAAATAGTTGCTTTTTTTTAATTTTATTTTTTTAAATCATATACATCCCTCTACCTTTTAACTACTCGCTATTCTTTCTTAGCCCAACCTAAAGGTCTTCATCACTGATATGGTGGCGAGCCTTCAAGCTAACTACACGAAGGCCCTCCAGGAGAAAATGAAACTTGAGAAAGAGAGCAAGAGGTTGAGTCACAATCATGACCAGAGGTTCCAGGAGATGAAGCAGACCTGCAATTTTTTGGAGGAGGTACCCCAGTAAAAGGGAGATATAAAATATAAGATTTAATATATTTGGGTGGACAGTCACTACACAAAGAAAAAATAGTTGGATATAAGCCGTTCAAAGTTATTATTTCAAAGCAATGCTTCAAATCATGAGGAGGAGGCCTTTCCTTCCAATACAGAAACTCAAGGAAAAGTCCAGTAATGAGGCAGAAAACCAGGGTGCCCTGATGCTGGCTTACAAGAGCATAAAAGATTTACAATGTCGACTCAACAATAAAGAGGAAGTGATCAAAAAGTACCAGAACCAGCTGATTCAAGCAGGAAAGGTACAATTGACAGTGTTGGCACGGCTTCCTTGTGGCTTTTTCATTGGCTACCGATGACGTCAAAGAGGTATATATCTTGTACTATGTCTCTAACTTTGCGGCTGTCAAAAGAATCAAGAAGATTTGATCAAGACACACGCTGAGGAGATGAAGATGCTGTATGATAAATTGGACTCCAACAACAACTTTGCCCTGTACCGCCTCAGACGCCAGGCAGTGGTACTAATACGCAATTATGCTTTTGATTTTATTTAATATGTAATGTACAAAAAAAATAGTATTCCCTCAAATTTCACGGATAATATAGAGCAGACATGGCCGTGATAATTGAAAATAAGGCCTAAAAAATAATTTTCTATAATTTAGGGTTTATCATTTAATAAATCGCTAATCCAGAGTACCTGTGTGCTAATATAACTTGCTTTACCCAACCAATTTATCATTTCCTCCTTAGGGTTGAGGAATTTAACTCAATGGCTGCGATTGACAGCACTAGTCCAATCCACTTTCCAGTTTAAATAGATTGCTAGACGTCCCTTCTTTATTTCAGTTCAAATAAATTGGACATGTATAACCACGAATGGCAGCCAATGAGTTAACAGCGCTGATATATGATGATTTGAATAAACCCATCAGAGATCTTGGTTTCAGTCCTATCCACAGGATGCGATGAAGAGCCCCATCATGACCACTTCGACATCCAAAAATCTGGACCGTATGGCAGAGTTGGAGCAATTGGTGATCGAGCAGGACATGTCTATTGCGTCTGCTAACAGGAAGCTTACGATGGCTGCCACTGAATTGGAGCGTCAGAAGGCTGCCATGGAAACACAGATCAAGAAGCATGCTGATGTGATATCCAGGTGATTTTTTTACTTTTTGTCAAAAGTAGCCCCAATCTGCTAACAGCGTGAATTCACCATAGGCTGAAAAGGTCTCATGCGGCAGAGATGCAAGATGCACATTTTGAGTCCATTGACCGGAGGAGCCAGATAATGGAACTGAAGAAAGGAATTGACTCCCTCCAGAATGAGCTGGGGAGGCAAAAGGAGGCCAGCCTTGTGTCCCCGAGCAACACCTTGAAGAACATGGTGGAACGCCTGAGGGAAGAGCTGGTTCACAAAGAGAAACAGATCAAGGTAGAGATATTGTTTTGAATGACTACTCCAGGTTAGAAATAGTGCTGTCAAAATTATTTTCAACAAGGATTCCATAATAGTTTAGGTTTTCCATAGCAGCCATTTAGGATCTTGTTGTCATATTGCATCTTTTCTCAGGCTCTCAGCAAAGTTCTTCTTGGTATGCGAGCGCAGGTGACTTCCGCTGCAGAACAAGTCTTGGCCTCACAGACTGAAGAGAAACTCAGCATTCAGAAGCTGGTCGACAAGCACACTAAAGACCTTAAAGTGAGTGCCAAATGTCACCGAATAGTCAAAATCGTAAACTCGTCTGTAATTATTCTTATTTATGCAGATTGTCATATTTTCAGGACATTGATTGTATGTCAACCACTCAGTCTAGTTTTTTCCACAAACAATGACCTGATTGGAAATTATTCACCAATATTAATAAATCTTATCTAAAAACAAACATGAATAAATGTGTTTGTAATAGTCTTAGCTGACTATGAATATGTTTATACTATTTTCTCTAAGGAAAGAAATACGGAGACAATCTTGTATGGTAGCATGCATTCATTTGCTTTTTTAAAGCAATTATCTTTCACTCAGGTTCAGGTGCAGGAACTCAGTGACCAATTGGAGACAATAAATGTCTCGTCCAGAAAGAACGAAACTAGACTCAAGGTTCAGGTGGACATCCTCAACAAGAAGCTGCAGAGGAGCCTCAACATTCAGAAGGCACTTCGTACACAATTGGAGGAGAAAGAGCAGGCCTTCCAAGAGCTGGGAAAGCGAATCAAGAGTCGCAGTGACACTGTTCAGGTTGTTAAAAAGGGGGATGTTTACAATGGGGATGTGAGATGAAACACATCATTTTGTGCAATTCAAATTATGAAAGAAATCACTCTAATCATAAGCCTATCTATGGGAAATGTGATTTATTCCAATGATGCATTACGACTCAATAATAATAATAATAATAATAATAATACATTCCAGGTAGATGATACTTCTGTCTTGGATACAATATAATAGGTTTACCTCATTTACCAAATGGTATGCCAAGTTTAAAGAAAACCTTTACACTGTTCTTTAACTCTTCCTTTGGAGGGTAAAACACATCATGATGTCCCTTTATTAATTTAAATGCTCTCATTTGACAGAGTAAAGAGAAAGTTGAGCAGTGGGAGGAGGCGAAGAAGTGGCAATCTCGGTTGGACAAGGTGAAAAATGTTCTGAAGGACAAGGAACAACAAAATTACTTTCTGTCAATGCAACTCACTTCTCTAAAAGACCTTTATGCCAAGTCAGTGTATTTTACTAGCAACAAAGCATCTTCTCTGAGTCAATCACAATTGAACCCCATTGATTGTGTTGATGCAGGCTCGAGCGAGAGAGAAACATAATGCAAAGGAAGACCAAAGTCAAAGGATTGACGACCGATCCGGTTGTCGAAGAGCCTCAGTTGTCCGCCAAGTACGTCTCAGTCCCAGTAATATAACGTCCACCCACATCTACTGTTGTTCACCTAAAACATCACTATTGTGTTGCTTATTCTTTGGAAAGCTTGTCTAACAAATGTTTGCTATTCCAAAATCTTGAGCTTTTTGGGTAACCTTGCAGACAACCGCAATCTATGAATGTCTGTGAGGCTAAAAACCAGTCACTGGAAGAGATACTGCAATTCTTACAAAAGCAAATTTCCAACAAGTCTTTGGAAGCATCACTTGTAAGTTTTTTTATTTATTTTTTAAATAATGGTGTAGATCACAGATTTCAAACCGTTTTCAGAAAGGACCAAGTGGTTGCAGGTTTTCCTACAAACCACTGAAGTTCTCTTACAACTGCAATCAGTTGATAGCAGAAACCTCATACGTCAAACTGTCTGTGCTGTGTCAGTTGGCAGGAACTTTTGCTTCCACTTAGCCCTTTTTGACACCCATGGTTTACATTATCTCAGAGTATAGTTTATTTATTGGTATTTAGATGTAGTTTCTTCTTCAGGTGCCAACGAAAAATTCCGAAGTGCAGTTGCAAAGTGACAAGGACCTCGAGAAGGAAAATCTCAAATTGGCCTCAGAGAATCTTAACCTGCGTCTCCAGCTCGCGGAGGTTAACATAGACCTGCCGAAATTCAAGGTACACATTGCGGCTCACAAAAATAAACAACCAGAATAATAATGTTTAAATATCTGCTGAATTCCAATCATGATGCCCTAAGATTTACTTGAATTATTTGCAAGACCCCAGTTACAAGGCAATGCTATCTGGACTGATTACAAAGCGACATAAGTCACTACCATTGTCCATTGCTTCTGTGTTGTAGTTACATGAAAGACCTTTTTTGTTTTGCCTTTTTTAAAATGCCGTCTAATGTGAGTGATTATTTTGATCTTCAGGTGGACAAGTTAAACATTACTGAAAGTGTAGCAGCAGAAACAGATCTTGCCACACTCAGGTACGCCGACCCCCCACTTAAAAAATACTAATTTTTGAAAAAACAAATCTGCAATGCTTGTTATTACACTCCCTGATGAAAAAATGGTAGATTATTGTATGACGTCACAAAAAAGGAAAGAACCAAACAAAAAAAATCACAACGCTAAGCTTGCTCCGAGCCAGTTCCAATTTACATTATAACTGTAAATAAGATCCTAAAATGTTTTACAAACCATATAAGTATATCTTGTCAAATGCCTTAACACTTCCAAAATTTGAACTTGGAAAAAAAAAGGCAAAATATTCTATCCTAAAAATTCTCAATTTGTGCTACCAGTAACATGACGAAAGACAACGCAGAGCGTGGACAAAACCCGGAGACAGATGATCTACCCGTGAAGATACCTAAAAGTGACACAGGTGCATTCCGGCATGTGCTCTACTGTAATGACCATTCTAAAGTCCAATTTGTTTCACTTAGATGACAAGGTGCCAAAAAATTCAGCTCCAGCATCTGAAGCAGAGAAAGACGTCAGTGAATGTGACATAGAAGACATTACGAGTCTATGATCCATCTCAATTTTGGAGGTAATTTTATTTTTAAATCTCAGTGGTAGCGGACGGTATTGTCTGTAGTGTAACCTTTAATGATTATAAACTAGTAGTGAACTGTAATGTAAGAGTATACCAGAAGCAAGGTGATAACTATTGCCATCTTTTTATTCAAAAGACAATTTGGAATGTTAGATAAACATGCCAGTGACTTTCCATAAATAACCAATGTAATAATGTTTTATTCATAATGCAAATGTTCAATGACAACTATAAAAAAACACTGTTAATCATTGAATAAATAATGTACATTTAAAGATACCCATAAGTAATATTTAACTATCTTAGATTTGTAAGACAGCTTGTCTTGTTAAAAATAACGTTCAACTGACAACAAAGTTCAAATGGCAGTGATGCTTACCAAGGTACAGAAATGTGTTTTAGCTCAAGTAAAATAAGACACAAAGGTTTGAAATGAGAACCACTGAACCAAGTTTGATCTCAACTAACACCAGCTCTTTGGCCGCGGTCACGCACTTTCCTGAGCTGCTCCTCCAGCATGATGTTCTTTTTCACCTCCATGTTGTAGTTGTACTTCAAGTCCTCAATCTCGTCAAAAAATGCGGCATCCAATTTGCCCAGTTCGCCCTTTAACTCTTGAACTTGGGCTTGCAATCCCCTTTTCTCAGCCTCTACTGATTTCAGGAGATCTCTCAGCTTCTTGTAATCTTAACATCAAGTAGGAGAAAAGGATTTAGTTCCCATAGGGTAAAGTGTGAAATAGAGCACACATGGGAGTGTCACCTGTTTCTTGTTTACCACGTTGCTCGCTGTACACGTCAAGTCTTTGCTTTAACTTGGTGTTGTCTTTCCTCAAGTCACTGCAGATAAATATTATTTGTCTTAATTAACACTAATGTAGTAAAATTCCCAAATCGAGCTGAACATATGAAGTTTAGTACAAGGCAAGGAAAATACAAAGACTACACCATAAAGCTGCATACCCAATTTCCTTTGGGACATCTGCTTCTGCACACTTTACCTGGTGAGCCTGTAAAAATGAAAGACAAAGAGTACTTTGCAGTGAGGGATGTAGAGAACTGAACAGTTAAGCCTGTGAACTGCCTATTTTGTTCCACCTTGGTCTTATGAGTTTGGGTAACCAGTCAGAATACTCATTTGTAAAATGTAGACTAATTGGTTCACCGTGGGAATTTACTCTGGGAGGTTATGGCCTATTTTACAAATCATGTGCTAACTGGACTGCAGAGATCAAAAAGTAAAAAAACAAGCCTGCCCTAATAGCTTGTGTTTGAGTAAAATGCATTGTTTCCCGGCAGTCGGAAAAGCACAAAGTAAGTGGCAGACCTCGACCTGGTCTTCGAGTTGGTTTATCCGGATCTGGGCAGTCTCTTGGTTTTGGTTTGCCTCCTTCAACTTCTGTTTGAGTTCTGCCAAGCTAGAGTTTTTAGTCACAAGCTCCTTTTCCAGCTCCTTCATCTTGTTCTCAAACATTCTAAGGACACAGCAACAAAAAAAAATCTAAAAACAAAAACAGCAACAATGGGAAGCAACTTTAGATGGTGAAAGCATGCCCTCTTACCTGGTTACAACAGATGCCTTGGTGGACTTTACATTAGTAACATCCACAGTGGGTCGTGACAGGGCATCGCGGAGCCTTTCCTTCGTTTCCTCTAGCTCAGCTTCCAACTTCTCACAGGACAGCTCTAGGCTTGTCTTAGAGAGTTGCAACTTTTCTGCAGCCTCCGCTTCCTGATGATGAGGTTTGACAACATTAAACTAAGTGTTTGACTACTTATGTTAATTTCATAATTTCAATGTGAAGTCCAATTTTCTGCCTCAGTAAAATCGTTAGAATCTCAAATATACCCAAAATGCTTTTGTATCTTTTTTTTTAAACAAAACTTTTGAAAATCCAACAATTTCTTTGTTAGCTAGGTTTTTTTTTTAATAAGAGCAGACCAAAGACAATTAACTTCTGCAAACAATTCTTATTAAACTATCAAGTTTAATGTATGACACCAAACAGTTGCAACACTCATAGAGGTCAGCACTACTATAAAGAGCCCACATAACTGAAGTTTTTCCTTTGGAGAACTGAATTTTACTTTAAACATTTAGGACTATAAATTGAAGTCATTTTTTTATTATTACTATTTAATCAACTCCGTCTGTATTGTTACCCGTTTAATTTGTTTTCGTAGCCGTTCATTTTCCATCACGATCTTCGCCAGTCCTCTGCATTTAGATTCCAATTTACGAATCTCAGCAGCATGCTCACCCTTCACTTGGTCGCATTTGGCCTAGACGACAAAAGACCCTTGGTAGATCGTACTTTGGTAAAAAAGGTGCATATCAAGCAGACAACAACCTGTAGGTTTTTGTATTCCTGCTCCAAATCCTTATCCTGACTCTGAATTGTGGAGGTTTTCTTTAGTGTCTCATTCTCTTTTTTTACCCTCTCCACCACCTTCTTCATAAACTGGATGGTCTTCTCGAGTTCAGAAACCGTTTTACCGCTGCAGACAATCTGTCAAGAAGCCCATATCAAATGACTGTCTGATTTTATGAAAGGAGATGAGTTTGTTCATTTCTAAAGAAACATACTTTAGTATTGGCCAGTCTTTTCTGCAAATCATCACGTTCGTTTTTCAGGACACTGATTATGTCCTCTTGTTCTGCAACTTTACTCTACAAAAAAAAATCAAAATAGCAAAACACAACCCTAGATTCTACTGACTAGAAATATTTAAAGCACGAGTATATTAAACATTAAAACAAATAATATTCCTTTCAGGCGGTGAGTACCATTTTTACCACGTAACATATTTGTGTACCTTCAGCTTTGGCAAGTCGATGTTGGCCTGCGCCAGTTGGAGACGGAGCTCCAGATTCTCTGAAGCCAGATTAAGATTTTCTTTTTTCGTGTCCAAGTCTCTTGACGTCTTGCTATCTTGCTCTGATATCTAGAGTAGGTCAAAGATAAGTAGACTTAGGTAAAAAGTAAAATATATAAAGCTGTGTGGAATCTGTACCTACAACACTAATGTGGAAAAGAAAGGTACTGAAGGGGAACACTCTCAGGCTCTGCTATGTAGGGATGCTACAGAACTATTAGGACAGTAGAAGACTGAAGTGGCCTGGAGTACCTTTAGATTCTTTTGCAATCTGCTTTTCAGCTTTTTCACGCCATCCTCCATTTGTTTCCTGTCAGAATTGTCAAGGTTGTGGCTTGGTTTGGTAACATTTGAAATATCGTTTCTTGTCACTCTTGTAGCCACATCATCTTCTACAGGCATTTCTGTACCTGATTCCACCTCATCCTTACTATTACTAGCCAGTTCATCATCTTTACCTACGCCATCATTCCTTTCATCTTCTGCCAAGATGGATAAAGTACCTGATTTGTGTCGTTCTGTTTCACGGAGTCCAGTTTCCAAACCAGATGTGGTCTCAACAGAGTCACTTTCCTTTCCTGTCCTATTGCCTAGGTCTTCTTCCTTCATGTCTGCTGCCAGGTTTTCAGCCACTTCAAGGCTTGTATGCTTTTCGTCAGGGTTGCTATTAGACTCCAATTTTTCGGGGGTATTTTTGTAAACTTCCGGGTTCTCAGAGGTGCCCAATGGTTCACCTTGATTGACCACTACACTTGCTTCTGATGGCCCGCAATCCACATCAAAAGTCATGCCTTTAAAAGCCTTCAAGTTTTCCCCCTCTGTACGCAGTGGAGCGGACGGAGCAGACTGATGCCCGTCGAAAAAGAAAATAGACAGTGAAAGACAACATGGCTTTATCATGAATAGTAGAGAATGTAAGAAAATAATCCTGTGTGAATATTTACATGTGGTCTCGAGGGGCATATCTGATTCTCAATGGCTTCCAGTCTTTCCTCCAGTTGGCGGTTCCTCTGAGTCAGATCTTCCACAGCCTCATCATGACTTAAAGCCTGTTGCTGCCTAAAAAGTTCCCCATATAAACAACAGTTACTAACGGACTTTCGGTGGTTTATTTCATCTTAAGGCAAACATTGCATAGACTGAATCAGGGGTCGGGAACCTTTTTGACGAAGAGAGCCATAAACAATTCATATTTTCTAATGTTATTCCTTGAGAGCCATACTCCGAATTTAAAAGTCAAAATACATGTAAATGGGTGTCTTTTATTTTAGTAATTTCATCACTTTTAAAGTGGAAAAAAAGAACACTTTTGACAACATTCTTATGCAGTTGCTAATCAATGAGAGTATGCATTCTAGCAGTGTAATGCAAAAAAGAAGACTAAAGCAGCACTGGACGTAGTATCTCAGTTCTGTCACCAGCGGGTTCCATATTTTAGCTCACAGGTTAGCGAAGAGCCAGATGCACCCATCGAAAGAGCCACATGTGGCTCCCGAGCCATAGGTTCCCTGCCCCTGGACTAAATTCACAGAGCTGCACTGTTCACAAAGAGTAGTTACGTTGTTTTGATTTGATTAAGGTCAAAGTCAAATTTACCACAGTCAATGTCCCCCAAAATGAAGTACACATACTTGATGGTGATCAACTGAGTCTCCAGATCTGCATTCTTTTTCGTCAGCTCCTGGATCTCCTTTTCCATCTCATCGCGTCTTGCTCCTGCCACCTGGTCAGCCGTTACTCCTCGAGTCTTTGTCTTCCTCTGCAGAATGTTCCTCTCTCGCTCCAGTCTATATGAACCCCATTAAAAAAAGTTAATCAATTGTCCTTCGAGCGAGAGTTGCACAACAGTTCCTAGGAATGCTATGCCATTTCAAAAGGAAATTAAATTCAAACCACTAGACAGCATCATGCGAAACAATTTTTGGTGTGATGTTGTCCACACCTGGTATAGAGGTCTTTCATAGTGGTGAGCTGTTTGGACACAGTGTCGTTTTCTTGTTCCTTCTCCTTCAGAGCAGTCTTCACCTTCTCGAGTTTAGATTGCCACTTCTTACCCTCCTCCCACAGCAGGAGTTCCTCTTTGTTCTGTCAAATATAAGTCCTTATTACCGTAACGAATCAATTAAGATGAGCTTGGAACAAATAGAAATTGTAAATTACAGTGGATCTGTACTGTAAGGGTGAGAGTTTTACAAACCTTTCCCTGATTGACTCTTTTGAGTTCGGCACTCTTCTCTAGGTCTGACTCCAACTTCCTGATTTTTTTCTGCAGATTCTCAATGGTTTGCCCCTTTTCCTCTATCACAGGTTGACTCTAAATCAACAAATATTTCAGTTTAGAATAAGACTGCAGAGGTTTTTGCGACCTTCATATTTTTTCTTACCTGAATGCAGCTGCTCAGCCTCTTGACTTGTTTTTGCAGCTCCTCGATTTCTTGTTCTCCCCCCTCCTTCTTGGCCTGAAGGCTCTTCAGATGGCTTTGGCTCTTATCTAGCTCTTGTTTCAGACTGTCCAACTCTTTTCTGTGGATGTTTTCACCTCTCCTGGCTGACTCCTTCGCTGCTTGTAACTCATCATTAAGCTCTTGAACCTTAGCCTTCAAGGAGTGATACACACAGATCATGAATCATGTACAATGTTATTTTTGATTCGTGAAGCCCACCTTCAGGTCTTTGGTGTGCTTGTCAACCAATTTTTGTATATTGAGCCTCTCCTCGGTCTGTGCGGCATTAGTCAAGACTTGTTGCTCAGCAGCAGACGTCATCTGGGTCCGCAGTTCCAAGAGAACTTTGCTGAGAGCCTACAGAAATAAGAACCATGAGACCAAGCCTATAGTTATAAAACAAACATCAGTACCTTGATCTGTTTTTCTTTGTGGACGAGCTGAAGTCTAAGGCGTTCCACCAAGTTTTTCATGGTGTTGCTGGGCGACAGAACGTTGGCCTCCTTTTGGATCTCCAGCTCATTCTGTAGGCTGTCCACCTCCTTCTTCAGGTCCATTATCTCTCTTCTCTGGTCTTTATTCTCCATGGCCAGATCTTCGACCTCTACACCGTGAGACTCCTTCACCCTGTGCCCAATGGACCAGATTAAAATGGTAGTTTAATATTTAATAATATACCATTAGAGCAGCTTTCTATAGATTGTGTCATACATTGCCCACAGGCTGTACTGCAATAAATTTTGATTTAATGGTATGCTCTGTAGTGTTTTCAAGTTTTGTCTTGTCAACCGAGTCAGTCATAAATTGGAACTATTTTTAACTGATCCAAAAGTTTTACCTATTAGAAGTGAACCCCAAGTTCAGGAAATAACACAACCTGGAAATCTCGTCAATGTGTTTCTTGTCCTGTGTTTCCATTGCCATCTTGAATTCCTCAAGCTCCATAGCGGCTATTTTCAGCTTCTTGGTGATGGATGTGAGGGACATGTCTTGTTCAAACACTGTCTGCTCTAACTCAGCCACGTGGTCCAGGTGTTTGGAGCTAGGCACAATAATCCTGGGTTTCTTCATCATCTCCTGTCAGAGACAATTGAGCACTAATGATGTGATTTCCCAGTCGTGTTTTAGAAACATGATATAAAATATGAGTACCGCTGCCTGCTGTTTGAGGCGGTCCAGTGTGGTGTCATTGTTGGAGTCAAGCTTCTGATAGAGCGTCCTCAGCTCTTCGTCGTGTCTCTTGATCATCTCTTCTTGATCCTTTGGTAAATAGAATGGGTTAGTCAGAAGAACTAATCCTTAAGTTTGTCTCACCATACCTTTACAGCTTGAGTCAACTGGTTCTGGTATTTCTTGAGAATGCTGTCTTTCTTATCTAACCGCTCTTGGAGGTCTTTGACAGTCTTGTGCACAAACTTGCGAACTTCTGTGTCCGCCAGTGAACGCCCACCATCGGTGACAAGAGTTGGGAGGCGGATTCGCAGCTCATTGATAACTTTGTCTCTGGAAACCACATTCTGTTCAGACTTTCGCAAAGCTGCTTCCTTCTCGTTCAGTTTCTGTTTGACAGAAGTGATGCCGATTATATCTTGTGTCATTGTAGAGGAACAAAATGGAAATAAAAGAACATGCCTCATCCAAACGTTTGCAAGCTGCTTGCGAGTCTGAGATGGCATCAGCTTGCGCGTTGATTTTCCTCAAGGCAAGCTCGAGTTGTTGAGTGAGGGGTAGATTTGTGTCTGGAACATAGCTGGGCACATCTTCTGCCTAGCTTATTAATGGGTTAGGATTATTAGAAAACAAAAATTAAATCTTAATTGACCTTTTTGATTTTGATGATAGATATAAATGATGATAAATAATAAATATATATTGTGTGAATAAACCTTTTCATCATCTCCCAGTAACTCCTTCGGGTGGCTTTCGCGCTGATCTAGTTGACGTTCCAACTCCAACTCTCGTTGATCCCATGCAAGTTGTTGCTCTTCTTGAATCTTCACACACACACAAAAATAATTTAATGCTAAAATGTCTACAAGTGAGGAACTTTTTAACTTGGGTCACACACTCACTGTATTCAGCTGCACTATCTCCTCTTCGAGTGAGTGGATGTTTCTTTCCTGCTCCTCCAGCAAGTTCTTGAGGTACCGGATTTCCTCCTTCTGAACAACTACCTCCCTCCTTTTCCTCAGTTCCTGCAAATGAGCTTCTTCCAACTTCTTGTGCCACTCGCGTACCTGTGTGAATGGCAACTGGTTTAGTTGCATTATCGGGAGAATACTTTGTAAACGGAATGAACCACTGACTATCTGCTGCTGTTTATTTAAACAAAAAAATATATATCAGGTAAGACTCTTGTCCTTTTTGATTAGATACATTCTATTCAATGTCCCAATGTGCTGCTTTTCTCTAGAGACATTACACGCATACACATTTAGCCTGACTAAAGACAAGTACTACATAAAAAGGATAGATGATGACAGTGTTGTGCCTTGGCAGTTGGCTTCGATCTGTTGGCTGAGCATATTGATTTAATTTGATTTTTCCACATTGACACAGAGGAAGTATGCTTCCACATTGACACACATGGCAAGGCATGGAGGACAACCAACCTTCTGGGCCCCTTTGGCATCTTTCAGTGTAGCACAGAGCTCTTCCAGGCCTTGGAGCCTCAACTCCAGCTCCTCTGCTCGACATTCGGCAACCCTGCGCGCCTCCTCTGCTTTTCTTCTCTCTTGGCAAGCCTTTGCACGCTCCTCCTGGAGTCCCACCAGGGTAGATGAGAATTTCTCCTGTTGCTTCAGTGGCAGCGCGCCGGCAAATTGCCGGCGCAGGGATTGCACCGTCTGCCGCAGACGCCTACACCGGTTGCCGGCCTCTTGGCGGGCCAGGTATAGCGCCTGCTCGCTGGCGTCAAGACGCTGCTCGGTGCGCCGCAAAAGCGCCTCCAGATGGCGGACGTGGGCAGCGGAAGCAGCTAGTTTGGCCAAGGCGTCTGACTCGCTGAGTTGCAGGGCCACTATGTGCTGGTGGAGCTTGGCCACCAGGGCTTTCTCATCGGATTGAGACTGAAGACAAAAGAAAGAGTGGATGTTTTTGACCTCATTTTAGTCAGCATCAGAAAGATTAATCATTGATTTTTTTCTGAAATAAGGACCGGTGCATGGGATTAGATTAGACACTTACTTGGTGGTCTAAAATTTGTCTTCTCAAGGATTCCACTTCTTTATCTTTAGAATGTTGTCGAGCCTGGAACACCGATGATTGTTTCATGGCAATGTCAGAAACCTCCCGAAGCCTATGGTTCACGGATAAAAATACATAAAAGCTTTTAAAAATGACGTACAAATTAAAACATGGTATTATCAATAGATTATTGTACTGCTTGTTAGTTATACTTTGAAAGCTCAGCGCGTAGTTGCGCTTCTACGGCCTCCAGCTCTGTGATCTTTGCCCGGTCGGCATCTCCGGCCGCTTTGGTTACGCATTCGGCCAGCTCGTCCCTCAGTTCTCGCTCCACGTGTTGTGCCTCTACGTTCATTTTTGTCATCTGAGGAGGGAAATAAAAACACTTGCGCATGACGCTATGATTCAATGGAAAGGCTGGTTTATGAATAAGAGACAAAAGAACTCCCATCTTTAGTTTTTTAAATTCTCTAAATGAACATGTCTGAATTTACAACATGGTAATAATGTTTTCAATAGTGTATAGAAGTCATAAAAAAGAAACCCTTTTACTTCCTAACTTACCTCAGCAAACTTGGCCTCTAGCTCAGCATTTCGTTCCTCCACTTTGCTGAGGGAGCGTTTCAGCTGTTCGTACATGCTGCTGGCATGCTCCGCCCGTTGTCGTTCATTCAACTCCTTCATCTCCAGTGTGGCCATCTGCCTGGCAGCCGATGTCCCCTGGTCTGGACCATTCTCTGTGTTGTCTTCGCTCCTTTCCGACTTAGCATTCTCCCATGCATGCTCCAACTTGTACAGCTTCTCCTTTGTGATTTCCAATTCTTTGCTGATGGTGGACATTTGGCCTCTTAGAGATGTATTCTCACTCTATAGGGACAAAAAATAGAATGGAGAGGTACCTCAAAGTAAGAACCATTGTCCAAAAGGAAACAGTTAAACCTCCTAGCTTTCATCAGGTTGTGTTTGCCCACCTCCAGATTTTCCAAATTAGTGGTCCTCTTGACCAGCAGGCCATCTCTCTGCAATACATCCCTGTACTTGACGGTGAGTTCCGTGTACTGCCTGTTAGCCTTCTCTAGCTCAGATGCCGGCACACTTTCGTCCACAGCCTTCTGTAGGGCTGCCATCCTGTACGCTGCTGATTCCTTTTAATGGAAAACAGCAAAAAAAGGCTACTGAAAACGACAGAGTTTATTCTTGAATGAAAAACAAACTTCACTTAATTTCTAGCTATAAAACGCAGTCATGAAAACTACTTTTAACAGTTGGAAGATACACCTAAAACCTTTTAAAGAAGCCCAAGTTCTGTCAATCAATTGAAAAATGTTACCACCTCGGCCTCTGTTTTTCTGCAAGAAAAACCTTACATTTGGACTATGCTCAAAATTCATTTTTGTACCTTGCTTCTAAGAAGGGAACCGATCCTCTGTGTGACGGCAGTCTGCATTTGAACATCATCATCCCTTAATCGGCCATTTTCCTTGCGTAAGTGTTGTTCCTGCTCCAATAAGGTGGTGCAGCGGCGACTCAGCTTCTTCTCGTTCACTTTAGACAAGGTCATCTGGCGAAGCACTTCGCTTAGATGCCGCCTGACTTCCTCTGGGTCCTTCTCAAGGGTATCTAGTAGTTCCTACAATCAGGGAAATGCAATTGAAATCTTTTTCCCCACGGTAACAAAATAAGAGGGTGCAAAGTTGAGCAGTATTACAGTCTAAGTGGCTAACTTAGTCTAACCCGTCTGTCTAATGAAATGGAAAAAAAGTGCATGAAAGACATTGGCGGGGAATGTCAAAGTCTTCAGTAAGGCAGCAGTTTTGCATTCTATATTGCCTTACGTTGAACTGCTGGAGTTTAACAGCATCCACCTGCCCTTGCTCTTCAAGTCTAGTTCTGCTGTATATCAGAGAATTCTTTTCCTTCTCCCATTGAGACTTTTCGCTGAAAAAAAAAAATTGACAGATGGAAAAATCAACGTTCAGCCACTTGAAAACATTATTCACACAAGAATCCAATGAGGAAAGTTGAATCTCTTAAACCTGAGGTATTCCTCATAGAGAAGCCCTTGCTGGTGGTTGATAATTGCAAACTTCTCTTTGTATTCCTCCAATGTTTTAGTCAGCATATCCTTTGTGTTCTCCTGGTTCTGAAGCTCCTGGTTGTCATCAAGAAGAAAATACAACATTTAGTACTAATACTTTTTATTTATCCAACTTGGCACACAGGGTGATACAAACCTGTAGAAGACGGATGGCATACTCGTTTAAAGAGTTGATGACCTCCATACTACTCGGCTCTAGACCTTGGGGGAGACTCAAAGGCTTGAAAAGGCCTCCACCTATGTTGCCAGACTTCCTCATGTGTTCCAGTTCACCCTCCAGGCGACTTATCTGACACCATGCAAAAAGGAGGCATGCAGGAAAGTCACAATCACTGCCAGCCATCTAGTAAACGTATTTTAACTTATTTGCCCTCGTGGGAGTGTGGCAGCGAATGATCACTGCCAGGCCTCAGTTAAAACACCACTAACATTGGCAACCAATGAGTTCATGTTGGTTTTAATGAAAGCACGTGAAGATTCAAGATTTTCCTTTTTAACAGTATAGAATTTTAAAACGTTTCAGAACCAATGTTCTCATTCTCCCAAACAGTATTGAAAGCAAATATCACAGACAGGTGCTAAATTGCTTACAAACTGAAAGGAAAAGCTCTTTGTAAAACCCAAAACAGTTTGACCAACCAACAGGAAATTTGGTGGACGTCTTTCAAAACATGATCTATGAAAAACGCTGCCTTTTCCTGGACGCACCTTCTCTTTTGAAGCAGCGAGTTGAGAAATGTTGCCAGTTGCTTCCTCACGGATGGACTTCAGTTCACGCCGCAGCTCCTGATTCCTGCCCACAAGCTCATGGATTTGAGATTTAAGATCCACTGTCAGATGTTTGCCTCCTATGTTCTCGTCCTGTTCAAATAAGGACTCAATAAAAAAAGGGATTCTGAAGTGTAGGAAGTGCCTTTGATGGCTGCCATGGGGACACATTACAACAGACTAGAATGGATTGAAAGGATTAGAACCTCAACAGTGAGATTAATTACATCCACCAGACCGGTAATACTAGAATGAGCATCAGGCGGTAAGGTCTTCTTGGTTTTCAAAGACTGGAGGACATCTTTTAGTACAGCTTCCACATCTCCCTTTTCCTTGGAGAGCTGCTCCACTTTGGGGAAAGTCAGAAAATAATCAAATGTAAGCACTGAAATGGACTGACTGGACAAACTGATGGAATGAATGGGAATATTCTGTTTACGTTTGAGTTGAAACTCAGTCTTGCGCAGCTTCAGTTGTCTTTTCTGCATTTTTACTTCTTCTTCAAGGTGTTCATTCTGCAGACAAAATGTTTTGAAATTATTGACCACTAGGACTTGAAAAGCATTTTCATCCTGACAACGTACTAAAGTGGTCCTCCTGAAACTGACCTTGGCTCGTAGCTCTTCATCCATGTGAATCTTGGGCAACTTTGCATCGTCCTCCACCAAAAGGGATGGAGGTAGCCCTAAAGACACAAAAGTGTAACCTTGGATTGAATCCCTGGAAGTGGCCACAAAATGGCTTCTATTGACCATTCAAATACTGATTACTCAACTGTAGATGAATAGTTAATTAAAGTAAAAGGATCATATGATAACTACCGGGAAGTAGGACAGACAGCGCATAGTTCCCTGGAACACAAACTTTCTTGTCTATTCATCTTTTGTAATTCTTTTGCAACAAATGGCAACATTTTTAGGCTAGTAGAGGGACTACCAAGATATTTTTGCAAAAATATTTTCAATTTGATTCCCCTTTAAACAGACAGAAATGGCATGAAGCTATTTTTAGAACTTGTAATTGTCACCTCTCTCTTTGGCCAGAAGTCTGATTTGCTTCTTCATTTCTAGTCGTTCCTCTTCAAGACGCTCAATCTGAACACGAAGATATCTTAAACAACTGGTAACAACTGGTCATGGGGAAAAATAGCAGTAAAAATATTGGATTACTTATACCTCTTTAGTGAGTATTTGATTTTCAGCCTTGTACTGCCGTTGTTTGAGGCTTCTGGCGTGCTTGAATTCCTCAAGATCCACTTCATGCCTTGGTTCATAGCCTTTGAAAAGAAACGTTTAAACAAGAGTCAGAAAATGTTATTTTTTTGTAATGTGATAAAAAAAAATCACCAAGTCTTTCTCGGAAATCCTCATTTTCCTCTGCGACCTGGTTGATTGTTATGTACGCTTGGTTAATCTCTTTGGTCACAGCCCCCAACTCCAAATCTCTCTTTTGGATTTGACTTTTACACTCCTTGATCTCGTTGATGGCTTCTTCGAGGCCGTATATACCCTGGAATAGAGTGAGCATTCATCATGAGAGAGTCTTTACTTAACCCGTTTGTCTTAAGCTTTTCAAAGAAGTCAGAATTGATTGGACACGCATTTACTCCAGCGGCATCACATGAATGACAAAGGGCCTTTCTAAAGCAACCAACATCAGTACTTATATCAGTGTCTGAATTACAAAACATTGGTAATTTACTCGTATTTGGTTTCCAGTCCTGTGATCAACACACACAACACCACTCTAGAACATACAAAGCGTGCTTATTTTGTTGATCAAAAATGGAACATTCCAGGGGAAATCACTTATTCACAGATGGCGCCAAAATGTATTGATATTATTGAAAATTAGTTGCAGTTTCATAACAAAGTATGCTTTGTTAGTTAAATTGAATCTTCATCATCTTGAAGCTATGGCCCCTTTAAACGTATGGTCACCTTACTCGCTCATAATCTTTCAGGCGCTTGAAGGCTTCAATGATCTCCTGGTCTTTTTCTTCCGCGTGAGTTTCGGCTCTCCTCAAAGCCTCCTCCGCGGCTGCTGCTCTCATCTCGGCAGCATGATTCTTGGATGTGAGCTCCTCCATCTTTCTCTGCTGGACCAGCACTTAAAACAACCACAATTGTTCTGCTTGGACAACCAAATTCTTAAAATTGGTTTGCTCAGAAGACAAAAATAAATTGTCAAACCTTTGGCACATAAATGTACTGGAGCTGTGCCACTTACAAGGCAAAACATCCTAATTGTTTTGTATTACCTAAAATGTTTTGTCAAACTGTGTAGGTTTAACAGGTGCAGGTTTTCAAAAATCAACTTCAAAATAACCTTTTCGAATCACAGCTGTTTTTGTTGTGTTTAGAATGTCAAGCTACTCACTTCCGCTTTCCTTTTTGGGCACCTTCAAACCCTCCATAAGTAGTGTTTGCTTCTCCATTTCCCCTGTAAACTGCTCAATTTGCTCTCTCAGGATCTTGATCTGTTCATCTCGGTCTTCCACGGACTGCGAAGCATTCGATCATCAACAATTGTCTTTGTTAGAATCAGAGAGAGGATCAGGAGAGGGTATGCATGTAGTGCAGAATAGACCTGTTGCAATGTAACAACATTGCTTCTGTCCAGGTCCAACTGAGCCGTGCGCAATTTGTGCTGGAGGTCACGGATCATCTGCTGGTACACCAAAATCTCCTCGTCCTTTCCAGAGAGCACTTGCTGTGAAAAAAATGAGGAAGAAAACATTCTCAATGTAGGGCTCATGTGTCAAACCGGTCCTCAAAGGGCCACAGTGGGTGCAGGTTTTCATTCCAACTCAACAAGAGGATACCTTTTGCAAGTGTAATCAGTTAATTAAAGTCAGGTGCTACTTATTTTAGAAGACACCTGATTGGTTAAAATGTCGGCACTGGATCGGTTAGAACAAAGACCAGGACTCATTGCGGCCCTCGGCGGAATCGGTTTGACACATGATGTAGGGGAACACTTTTGCTTAACATCGGGAATTGAGGTGCTTGAAATTAGGCAAGCTTTTAAACAACTTGGATGGGATAACTAGTAACGACAATCATTGAGGCTTCTATTTGTACTACCATTTTATAAATAATATTAAATATAGTTGGATATAATTGAGGGTTAAAAAGACCAATGCAGGTAGCCCGGTGAACAAGTGATTAGCGCGTTGGCCTCTCAGGCCCGGGGTTGTGGGTTCGATTATTATTTGCCATACTGTGAGTGTGCATCATGGGGAATCCAGTTATTTGCGTGTGTTGCTGGCCACTATTTGGAATGCCCATGCAAGTGATGGCAAATACTTTTGACCATCATTAATTCACTGTTTCAAGTTGCTGAGAAGGTATCAACTAACCTTCCATTGGTCCACTTTGGCGTTGACCGCTGCCATAATGGGGTCATTCTCTTCCGTCGTGTCGTTAATCTTCTGTGTCAACTCTCTGACCTGCACATTAAGTGGAAGACAGTAACATTTCAACGTGCCTAAAGATGTTTTTTTTTTTCTTTCTTTTTATTACCTGAAGCTCGGCACGGTCCCTCTCTTTCCGCAGCTGGTCCGTTAGAGAGTCGCATTGATGGACGGCTATCTTGATCTTATTGTATTCATCGCTCATCTTCTCCATCTCCTTGGCTGATTCCATCACACATTTCTGCATGTGGAGGTTGTCTGCCTTCAGTCGTGCCATCTCATCTTCTGCTTGCTAAGATAATAATCAATCAGTACAATTGTGATCACTCGACGCCATAGATGGCAGTATGGATGCTGCAAATCGGATACCTGCAGTTCATCCAGGCATTGGGAAAGTTGGCGGTTGGCTGAGTTGAGCTTTCTCTGAGTCTCAGCATTTTCCTCTTTGGATGCTTCTGACTCCTTACGTTCCAACTCTCCTTGATAAAAGTCTGCATCCTGTTGGAGCTGGGTGTTCTGAACCAGGACAAATTTATTTTTACATACTTCTTCTACAAGACTTACAATTCTAGCTCTATAAACCTAGCAAAAAATGACCCAGAAGATAAATCAATTGTTTTGTGCGTAATAAATTCCAGGCACACAGCAATTGGAAAGGTTTGTTTGTCCTTGACGGATCCCTGGAAATCAAACGTTAAATAACACTTGGAGCCAAAATGTCAAACTTATTTGTTCCTTTAGCCATGGCATGAGAGACATTTTTGTTTTTTAACTTTCAAAACATTCCACGTGTTCCAACTTAAACCCGGCTGACAAGTAGGTCTTTGAAAGATATTTCAGTTTTTGTCTCATACTACAAATACACAGCACGCACACAGTTCAGTTTATAAGAAATTTCTGAGTCGAGTGTCAGCCAAATTTCAAGCATTTAAGGGAAAAACAAAAATAAATCATTACCAATTAGTCACAATGTTTTCTAAGATATTGGAGTGTTTTAAGATGTGGCTTGTTGACATATTTTTGTGGAAATACTTGAAACTGGCTTTTTCTGGGAGAAATTGAACATTTAAGCCCCATCATAGGCAATTTCCTCGTTGACGGATTCCTCAATCCAAAATGGCCTTCACTTGAGAAAGCCAATGTTTATGAACGCTGACTACGATTGTCATTTTTTGATGTAGGAAACTCGAGCCCTTTAATCAAACTTAATTGCACAACCTACAAGTCTTACCTTCTTTTTGAGCTTTTTTATCTTTGGCAAAGCAGATCAAAGAGAGCAATGGAAAAGATGTCAGAAAAAAAAGCAGATGACAAATGAAATTTGAAGGATTATGTATTAAGACAGAAAAGGTGAAAAGCTAAGAGGGAAAAAACGTGAAGTTTTGGGAGTGCATGGCAGCCACGTACTTCTTTCCGCAGCGTCTTCACCTCGTCTTCAGCTGCCTCTGACCGCTTTACTAACTACAGAACACAGAAATCACAAACAAAATCATCTTTAACAGCAATTATACTTGTTTATGACTTTCAATGAATCCAAATGTTTTTCACCATAGTATCAGAACAAACTCTTGAATCAAAAAAGTGAGCTTCAGGATGGTCTTTAATATGACCCAATGTATGACAGTTTTATTGCTAGTAAACTTTTTTTAATACATCTATACGTGTTATGGTTTTGAGTTCACTTCCCACAGTTTTACTGGTTCATTGACACATAAGCAAAACAAAAATTGGCTAACTGCTATTGTTTTTCTATTCTATTAAATAAAATAGAAACTGAAACATATTTTTTCAGAGCCACTTTTAAACACAGTTTGGAATCCTAGCCCAACTAGTCTACTAGGATGTCCCTACCTCTTCAATAGTCTTCTTGCTTCCTCCCATCTCCCTTCTCAAGTGCGTCACCTCCTTTTCTTTCTGTTCCAGTTGAGTCTCTAGCTGACTGAGTTCATTCCGCAGGAAGCGGTTGTCTGTACCACCACCACCACCACCTCCGCCACTCTTGGCGTACTGCGACCAGACACAAAAAATGGAAATACAATTGCAATTTATAATAACACTTATGAACACATTTAAAGACATGGATCTCTCTCAAATTACCTCTTCTTTGCAATGAGAACAGTTTCTGTAGTTATATTGCGTGTAAAAACAATGAAATAAAGAGCCTCGCAGTGCAAATGGCCTTTACCGTCACTATCCTCAGAATTAAGTGTAATCCTCTTAGGTGTTCAACCAATCACAATGCAGCCATTTATACATGTATCATTGGGCCAGCTAAGACTTATTAGAAGCGTACACATAAAAGTATAAAAGTTCTTAACATAGTATTTGATTCCCCATAACCATAAATACCACTAAAATGCAATATTAAAAAAATATATTGATAGTACTAAAAGTGTCAATCTAGACCAAATATGACTTATGAGCAAATGTATGTGGAATTACTGCAACTATTTTTCAAAACTCAAAATTTTCTTCCGAGGTGATATTGACAAAAGGACGATAGATGTCTTCTGCATTTAGCCAAATAAAACAAAGCCTTACCTTGAGGTCATCCTCCAGTCTCATCACCTTGGCTTGAAGTTTATTTTCTAGACAGCAAAAATGCTATTATCAAAAAAACAAAACATAGGAAGTGTGTTTTTGTTCCCAGAGCGATATATGCACTAACCATTTTTCTCTTGCTCTTCCACCAGCTGCATGGCGAGGGATGATTCCTGATGTTTCGTCTGTGGCATTGTTAAGACAACATGGTGTTTAAACCCAGGCACAATTGCTGCTGCTTATTTCCCAGTGTAGTTTATTAGACAGTGCAAATGAGAGCAGACTAAGACCTTGAGCAGGGACTGAAACACTCGAAGTAGGTGGACAACGTCTTCCTGAGCTTGATGCTCCAACTGCCACTCTTCTGTCTGTGACACAATGCAGACACAGCACATTAGTATATTAATAAGTAGAAACCTTTCAGGCAAATAATGTGCATGAAAAAGAGCTATACAAAGGCCCCTTAACTGCATCTTTACATTTACCGGTATACAAAAGCTAACTGATTTGACATTTGATCAATATATTTTCAGACTTCCGTCAGCTAGTTAGGGGGGCCCGGCGGCCAAGTGGTTAGCGCGTCGGCCTCACAGTTCTAGGGTTGAAGGTTCGATCCCAGGTTGGTCCTGACTGTGTGGAGTTTGCATGTTCTCCACGCCCTTGAGTGGGTTTACTCCCACATCACAAAAACATGCAGGGTAGGCTTGTTGAATACTTTAAATTGCCCCCAGGTGTGAGTGTGAGCATGAATGGTTGTCTGACTCCTTGTGCACTGCTATTGGCTGGCCATCGATTCAGGTCCCCGGCATGGTGCCCATAGTTAGCTGGGATAGGCTCCAGCACCACCCACAACCCTTGTGAGAATAAGCAGTTCAGAAAATAAAGGAATTAATGAATATCAGTTTGTTTTGTTTGTATCACAGCAGGGAAGTATTGAGCGGACAAAACATGAGAATGAGATCTGTTGGGGTTTTCAATGAATCTGGCTTTAAAATGACCAAACAATAAATGTTTCCCTGAAGTGGTTGTTCGAGAATAGTTTCAACATGTACCCCACTAGTTATTGTTTGCCTGTATTTTTTGTACATTTGACGTTGTGTGGCATCGCTGCATGTTTATATAAACAATCGACCATCTGGAATAATGAAAAATGTTCCACTTATTGTGGATCATTTTCATCTTCACTGCTGTGGCATATTTGAGCGAGATATTTGTGCCTGGTTTCTGGAATTGTTACAACCAAAACAAATAAATGCAGATGCTGGTGAAAAAGAGGCCTTAACAAAACACGCTGATAACATTCATGCTTTTGGTATGATGAACGGTGGAAATCAAAGCGACCTGTCAACCTCATGTTAGGAGTTAATTCAAAAATATACTGCTCATGTCAAATGTCATTCAATTTGTAACATCATTATTTTTCAAAACATCCTATATTCAGTCCTTTGGTGCTCACAAAAATGAGCTTTTTCCAAAGTGCTAAGAATTTTGTGCAAGGGGTTGTGGGGTCGGTTAGTGACGGTGGTCTGAAAATGTGTAGATCCTATCATGTATGCTATTCCAAATTGTATGCACCATTAGAACATTATTTACACTATGGGAGAATGGACTCTTCATGTTTCCTTTTAAATACATGATTTAAATGAACATTTTATTAGGCCAGGTGGTCGTCAGGAAACATGACCGATGTGGAATAACATGAAGATCAAGTGTTTCAGTCAACACTTTTTAAATCTTTGTTTTCATAGACCCCATGAGAAATGGAAAAGAATGTTTGCGTAGACCCCATGAATAATGGAAAATAGTTTGAGTCAAGAAGAGTTGTGCAATAAAGTAAGAAAGGTTGAAAATGGAAATGATAATAAACAAGGAAGGAATCATATGCATGCATGTAGTCTTGTCACAGTACCAAAATACTGGTTGGTATAGGATTTTTCATACTAGGATAAAGTTTGACAAAAATATTTCAGTTTCGTGGTATTGCAGTTGTACCTTTAAAATCATATCTTAAAAATGCAATAATTCTCCACAGTATATTTTATTTATACTTTAGTAATGATGGTGAATTCAACATGAAATTCACAGTATTCCAGCTCATATATTGCAGTGGTCAACATCAGATTTTAAGAATGCATCGTCAGAAGGCCTCACAGTGGGTGCTGCTTCCCTCAGTACGTTTCACCTGGGTTCAAATCCAGCACGGTCTAAATGTGTGGACTTTGCATGTTCTCCCGAGGCCTGTGTGGGTTTCCTCCCACATTCCAAAAACATGCAAGGTGGAGTGATCGGAAACTCTAAATTGCCCCTAGGTATGGGTGAGTGTGAATGGTTGTCCGTCTCCTTATGCCCTGCGATCGGCTGACCACCAATTCAGGGTGTCCCCCGCCTCTGGCCCGAAGTCGGCTGGGATAGGCTCCAGCACCCCCCGTGACCCTAGTGAGGATAAAGCGGTTCAGAAGAGATGAGATGGGTATAGATGCAATGTTGTTGTTTTTTTCCAAATTTATGACGCCACTCAGCCCTTTTCAGATGGTTTAAAACAACTTTTTTGGAGTTGGATAGTTACCGAGGTGAAGCGTGTGACAAGATCGTCCAGTTCATCTTTGTCATATTCGTGGAAATTCTGCGCCTCGATCCTCTTCACCTCATCCCACTCAAGAGCAACAGGCATCCCAGCCATGGCGACGCCACACACAGCTGAGGAGAGCTTTCAGCAAGAAAAACGCAACAACAGGCTTACATTATTACAAATATATCCTAACAATATAGTTTGACTATTGCGAAAACCAACCTACATATTACGTTTAGCAGCAAATCGCAACGAGCTGTTTTTTTAAAACCATCGAATCATCAAACCATGAAAAGACCGTTCTGTGAAACGGAATTAATGTTTTGTATTATGTATTAACGAGTGTTTGTTCTACCCAAAATCGCAAATGAAGACGTATCACATTATGTCCAAAAGACATCCATTACCTTCTGACTATGTACAAAGTTTAAATAAGACGATCGATGCTTTCTTAAATCTATCGTTAAAAAAAATTCTTTTTACGCGGCATCATTTTATTTTTGTTGTAGTTCCTCGGCATTTTCTTCTTCTGGTATAATGTGTCCAATGGCATTCTCAATGCAATCGATGCCATTACCGCCACCTAAAGATTTAGTTTTGTACTGTAGAAGTACGGTGATTTTTTTTTTATCTTAAGGCAATTGAAAGAATAATTCTTCATATTGTGACAACATGTGTTTTCTTCCAACACACAGTCACATGATATAATAAAATCCAAAATTAGTGCTGTCATCCCGTCCCGGAAGTAATCATTCGGTGCGATTTTGGGTGCGCATGCGTGCGTCTGAAACCCAGTTTGCCCAATCTGGAAGATCATTTTGCCCAAATTGATTCACTTATTGCAACATTTCCCCTAACTAATTGCACATCGGTACTCGTGCGGACAAGGTACGTGATGACCTGAAATTAAAGGACACGCTGCTTGGCTAAAGGACCGCAACGTGCGTTGTGCGGCCAACTAGCATTAGCTGCGAAAGTAAGTCATTCTTGGTTGGTGGTGGGTTAGTTGTCGTGCAAAATATGCGCCGCAGATTGGGCGAATAAATTAGGATTGTGTCAAAGATAGAACATAACCACGATATCCTGATATTATTGGAATAATAACTAGGGAGTTAGATCGGGGATCCCCAACAAGGCAAGTCACACCCTAAATCCATTTGAGGATTAAGTCAGTTAGAAGGCTTTCAATCGCTTGTCCATGTGTACAAAAGTTTTAAAAAAAGTTAATCAAATGAAAAACACACCAGTGCACATAGAAACAACCAATGTCCATTTTCCAAATGATAACAACATGATGTATTTTCATTGAGAAATAAGAGAGGGGCGGAAGTTGAGTTCTAAATACCACTGTATTTGTGAAAAAGAAAAAAAAGCGAGCAAAATTAGGAAGATCGGCATTTATTTATTTATGTAATATGCCACTTATTGTTATCAGGGGCGCGGGGGGCGCTGGATCCTACACAGCCAACGGTGGGGAGTTGGTGGGACACCCTGATTTGGTTGCAAGCCAATCACAGGGCACAGGCAGTCAAACAGCTATTTATATATATATATATATATATATGTATGTATATGTATAGGTTTGTGTATATATAATCTTTATTTTGAGATCTGCTAAACGCAATTTGATGAATGCTGTCACTCACAAGGCAGCTCAACCTGAGAAATGAGTCACCAACCAACCCGTAGTCTCTTGTCGTTGTGTACAGCGATCCATGACGGCGTCTCTGCGCCATGGCTACCGTTTCGTGGAAAGAGGTGCTGCTGCTGACCACCTTGGTTGTAGCATGTTACTGGAACAGCCTGTCTTGCGGATTCGTTTTTGACGACGTCTCGGCCATTCTCGACAACAAAGACCTGCGGCCCACCACACCGCTGAGAAACCTCTTCCTCAATGACTTTTGGGGTACACCTATGGTAGAGGTATGTCCCTTTTCACTAGTTATATATACTTTTTTTTGGTAAGGATAGAATAATTATAAAAAATATTTTTGGGGGAAGTATCTGAGATATTATCTGTACCCCTTCAACTCAAGGGGGTAAGTGTGTAAAAACAAAATGACAAATGTTAAGTAAAACAAATGCCTTTCCACTTTATTAAACACCACTGTTTTGGGATGTTGTGTTTTTTCATTTCAGGAACGAAGCCATAAGTCTTACCGTCCGCTGACAGTACTCACTTTCCGTCTCAACTATCTCATGACTGAGCTCAGCCCAGCCTCCTACCACCTTTTCAACATAGTATTGCATGTGGCCGCCTGCCTGCTTTTCTTGCACGTGTGCCGCCTCTTTCTGGACCACACTTCTGGCCTGATGGCAGTGTTGCTCTTTGCAGTTCACCCCATTCACACAGAGGCTGTAAGTGGATCTCTATGCTTCCATTTTATCCATCATGTTTATTATATTACATTAAACCTTACCCACTTAAATCCCTGAAAATATCAGTACACTTGTCCGAACATTTAGTCAACATTTAGCTTCGCCACGTGTAATTTAAAACACTTGCAAAATGGTTCTCAGCCTATAATAAGTCAGTTTTAGGTAGCCTCAGAAGAGTTCAGACTTGCATAAAGATACTGCTGATCCGACAGGATAAAAATATGAACCTACCCTTTTTAAAAAAAAAAATATTTTATTTTTTTAATTAATAAAATCAGGGTAATTTGCTCCCTTGGGTAGAAAATCAAGTCGGGAGTTTTAGAAGTCAGGTTCCTGTCATGTGTTCTGTTATTAGTTTTGGTACGTCCACATGAGGGCACTCAATGTTTGTATAAATGTGCCACCTTGTTAACAGACACGCTATCACCTATCGTTTAGAATGGCTTACATACTATATTTATGTGTTTGTTAGTGCCACCATACACTCGTGGTGTCTAAAGAAGCGCATCTACTAACCCTGGAAGCATTGATAGGACTAGATGAAGCCTATTAAAAATATTCTGTACAGCTCTAATGAGCTGTTTTAATATTATCATATCCCATGTTATTTTTCAGTGTTTCCTCCATGTGAAACATTCCTTTTTTGTTACGCATATTGAAAGGAAAGTAGGCTAAGCCGAAACTCAGCCTTTTGAAATGCCTGTCACAATTAGCTTATTCCCGCATGACTGTTTCCCTTAGAAACACAGACGGACATGGAATGACAGCCAAGAAATGGGTATGAAGTTAACTCTGAACCCCCCCATGATAAAATTGGCTGTTGAAGAGGTTTTTGCGTAGCCTCTAAAAGTTAAAATGTTTTAGGTATTTTCCTGATATTTTACTGATGGTTCAGAAGCAGAGGTCTGAAGTATAATTAATTAGTTCTAGAAATTGTTTTGTAACTTGTATTTTTTGTAAGTAGAGACACATTTTACATTGAATTTCCATAATTTGTTCCAAGATTATCAATATTACCCCTAAACTTGTAAATTATAAAAGTATACTAATTTTGTATGAAATATGCATATATATTTATGGAACAAAAAAATAATTAAATTATTTATTAACCCATTAAAATGAAGAATGAAGGCAAAGACATCGCAACACAACACAATAGAACATTGGCACTATTTTCCAGAAAACAAATCCAGCTGTCAGCCATTTTACCGTTCTTTATTTACCAGGTTACTGGTGTTGTTGGCAGAGCTGAACTTTTGTCATCGATCTTCCTCCTGGCTGCTTTCTTAGCCTATACCAAATCCACAAGTGCCAACCACTCTATAGGTGAGTTTTATTCCCTTTCTGTCAGCACGAGGTGAACTGTCATGAATGTTATTCCATGAAATTAATTCATTCCAGAAGTGGTTTTATAATTTGAATTGTTTCTGAGTACCATTGAAGCTTTAGGCACTTCTCGGAGTCTATTAGTATTTTGTTTTCAACGAATTAGCAAAAAAAAAAAAACAATCTTTACTCACAACGTCATTATGGTGTTTTGTTGGCGTGGAGAATCTTTAGGAAGAAAATGAATGTTATGAATCTTATTCCATTTTTTGGAATGAGGCTATAACACAAAAAAAAAATGGGAATAGTGGAGCACTGGATGCCTACTTATTATTACCGAGTGGACTGTAAGTGGCAGCTCGCCATTTTGCAGTTAATATAGCAGTCTAAATAATCCTTCAAGCTATTTCTTTTTGTTATTCCTTTTGTTTATTAGTGTGGTCTCCCATTGCTTTGACCGTCGTGCTTGTGGCGGCAGCAACGTTGTGCAAAGAGCAGGGAATCACCGTTGTCGGCATCTGCTGCGTATATGAGGTGTTTGTGGCGCAAGGGGTAAGTAAAGATAAAAGATATTTATTCATTTTCTTTATGAAGGCTTTAAGAAATTGGTGATTTGCATGCTTAAATCCTTTTTGATCTACCTATTGCATGAAACAGTGTGGAAATAAATTGGAATTCGGCAAGCGATATCTTTAATATAATGGTTAAATATTTTTGTTCAATAAATTAAAGGACAATTTCATTAGATTAGATTAGGTTAGATAACTTTATTCATCCCGTATTCGGGAAATGTCATCGTCACTGTAGCAAGAGGGTGTATTAATATATATATATATATATATATATATATATATATATATATATATATATATATATATATATATATATATATATATGTATATATATGTATATATATGTGTATATATATATATATATATATATATATATATGTATATAATATATGTAATAAATATATATAATATATATAATCAATGTAATAAAACACATTTTCTGTGCTCTTAAGTTCACTTTACCCGTGCTGCTGGAGACGCTACGGCAAGCTTTGCAAGGCAAGGGCACCTTCCCGTACAGCGTCCTCCAAATGCTACTAAAGCTCATTGTGTTGGTCATCAGCACGCTGCTGCTTGTCATCGTGCGTGTCCAGGTCATCCAGTCACAGTTGCCAGTATTTACCAGGTAGGATATACTTCAAACTTAACGTTTCCTTTAGGCTGCCATTCAACTTAGTTGGTGTCTGTCAACCACAGGGCCATAGCAAGTTACGGGGCATTAGAATAATTATGTTTAAGGCTCGAGTTTTAAACAGTCAGGCATTATTCCATCGTAATGGAATGGTATTGTTTTCATTACAATTCGATGATGAATCTATAATGTGTTAAATTTGATTCTCACAACAGGCTATCCAGTGTCATACTGGACACACGTTTGATGTATTTCTAAGCTAATAAGGACATAGAACCCAAAAACAAACCCTCCCTCCCAACCTCCCACACACATGCACACCAATCAAGTCACTAAGTGTGCAATGGGGCTTAGATCAGGCACTCACCCAGTCTATCAGTGGTGCGTGCATGCAGCCGATCCTATGTCGAAGCAATATGTTGGGAAAAAAGATGATTAATAATTCTATGACTAGTCTCATGCTGCTGCCCCATCATCTTGCCATTGTTCTTAAAATTTGGTCATCTCCACCAGCCATCAAACAGACCCATCGCACAGATACGCATTCCTCAACAATTATCGCTTACATGTAATCCTCATACCGTCTTGGTTTGTTGGATTTGGGGGTGGGTTCCGACCATAAGAGGGACGAGCCATAACATAGGGACATGAGTTAAAAGAGGAGGATTAAGATGAAGATCATTTGCCCAAACTTGCTCTTTGATTCAGAGATAGCCACATCAAAAGGGTTGGTGTGATCCTGTATTCAGACATTTCGTAATTTGGTAGAAAATTGGAATTTTTAGTTTAACAGATAATAAAAAGCAGCTGACACAGATTAACCCAGGAAAAAAATGTTAAATCCAAATGCCGTGTCTCATTTTGCACTACCCGTAGAATTGGTGAACTCTTCGTGTACTGTACCTTTTCATGTAGGTCAATCATTTTTAAAAATGATCAAATAAATGAAAAAATAGGAGCCGTTTCCATTATCTGTGAGTTAGGCAAGGCAACCATGCATTTTTAGTAAATCAACTGATTCTTTTGCTAACTCTGCACCTAATTCAATCATTGACCAATCATACATTATCTTAAGAAAGAGCTTTAATAAAACATCAATTTCTTTTTATAATGGGTCAAAATGTGTATAATTTTTGAGTTGAATTTAATTATCAGATCAGATTTTCATCACACATTTGTGTCTGCGGTGTAGTAATGTTTAAGCCGAAGTTAAAAAACAAAACACGTCTTTTTCAGATTTGACAACCCAGCGGCCGTCAGCCCAACTCCAACCCGCCAACTGACTTTCAACTACTTGCTTCCCGTCAACGCATGGCTGCTACTCAATCCGTCTGAGTTATGCTGCGATTGGACTATGGGGACAATTCCCTTGGTGGAATCTGCCCTGGACCAACGTAACCTGGCCACGCTGGTTTTCTACGTCCTTTTGGGCCTGCTGGCATACCGCAGCATCACATGCTCGCACAGCTCAGCTAAGACAGTAGTCATGGTATGATGGTCCCACTTGTTCACAATGCTACTCTGTCTTTTGTTTAAAAAAAAAAAAAATAAAATAAAAAAATAGTTTAGAATGGTATTTAGACCAGGTGTTGCCTACTGGCATTTTAGTAAATCCTGGCAATTACTTTCCAATTAATTATGCAACGTATTAGTTACTCATGAACTGCACTCAAAATGTAACTTAGTCTTATTTAAATAGGGCATCTTTGATAATGACACTAACAATTCTAGTGGACCCTGCAAAGTGGTTACTACTCCACAACTTTATATGCAGACATATTTATCTTCTGGGAAACTGTTTGTGGCATACTGCTCATTAAGATTATCTTTAAAAGATGATCTTGTGGTCTGTAGGAACTACTTCTTTAACAACAAATGCTTTTCAGGAGACTCATATTAAATCGGCAAAGTTGTTCACGTCCCTGTGACATTGTGTGACTCATTTTGACCTTTTTAATGTTAAAGCTAATATTTCTTAATTAAATATTAATTTTTCTTCCAAGGCATTATGTTTCTAAGATTGTGGTTGTTTAGAGAGTGGTGTGCATGCATGTTTTTTTCTCTCCACCAGGTTAGCCTCCTCTATTTTACTAATTTTTGCTTTTCACCACGTGACATTTTTTTTATATGTTGCACATTTTTATCAGCAGACCGCATGTCAAAGTATAGTTGGTTGCATTGATAGCATGAAGATTTTTTTCTAGATGTCTTTTCTTCTCTCCTACCAGGCCTTGTCCCTGATTGTCCTCCCTTTTATCCCTGCATCCAACCTCTTCTTCCCTGTTGGGTTCGTTGTAGCTGAGAGGGTCCTCTATGTCCCCAGCATGGGCTTCTGCGTACTGGTTGCGCACGGATTCAAGATGGTCTCGCACAAAGGGTGAGCGGATATCATCTGCCCGTCATGTCTGCTTACTTCATTCATTAACGCAGGGGTCCCCAAACTTTTTCCTGTGAGGGCCACATAACTTTTCCCTTCTCTGATGGGGGGGCCGGTGTCAGTTTGTAACAGAAAAAGTGTGACGATCGTAGGGGAGCTTACATTTTTTATTGTTTTCCAGAAAGCCACACAACCAAATAACCCTTTCCAGGTTCTTTACAGAAAAAAAGTCAGGCAACAAATAATAACACTATTAATAAAATAAATAATAACTAAATAACCCTCTGAGTTCTTCACAGAAAAAAACCAGGAAATAAATAAAACTATTCATGAAATAAATAATAACTAAATAACTCTCTCTGGGTTCTTCATAGAAGATATTTATTCCTAATATATAAATCCAATTCAGAATTGCTCCCCTCCACAGCTCTGAGTCAAAAAGAAAGGGAAACACTCTACCCGCGTGTGTCACCAAATAAGCAATGCGAAGCCCCGCTTCACTGGGATGATTTGTGGGCTCAGCGGGGGTGCAATGAACCAAACCCAAGATTAAAACATCCCAGTCTTCAAGGCCAAATAGGAAAAAAAATCCGATAGCGTCTCTGGTATTGTTCAGAGGGCCGGGCCAAATGTGCTGACGGGCCGTATCTGGCCCGCGGGCCGTAGTTTGGTGACTCCTGCATAAACGCCTCTTTACAGATCAGAATCAACATATGTTCAAATTTTTAAGTGTCCATTTTTATGAATTCTAAAATTTGTCCAAGTGTAAAAAACAAAAAAACACAGACCCAAGTGTATAGTAAATTTTTGATGTTGAATATGAACCCTGTCCTTTGGGTGTTTATGTAGGTCTTGTTTGGATATTTTCGCTTCTCCCCACGTTCCAAAAACTGGCATTTTGAAATCAGTATTTGTAGTCAACACTGTGAAACTGACAATTTTGCTTTACTTTGAAGGTACTTGAGGAAGATGTCTTGGTTAATGATCGGCGTGTTGCTGACCACACATGCTGTCAAGACATTCAACAGAAATTGGGATTGGGAGTCAGAATATACATTGTTCATGTCGGCTCTCAAGGTGAGACCAAAGGAAACCAATGCCATGCCATGTTCATTAATCAAACTTTCTTTCATGCATTTTTTTTGACAGGTGAACAAAAACAATGCCAAGCTGTGGAACAACGTTGGCCACGCACTGGAGAACCAGAACAATTATGCCAAAGCGCTGCGCTATTTTCTACAGGCCACCTCAGTTCAGCCAGGTAACTGGAAACTGGAGTACCCGGAGAGAACCCACACATGCTCTAGGGAGAACTTGCAAACTCCACACAGCGCGGACCGACCTGGGATCAAACCCATGACCCCGGAACTGTCCGGCGGGCGTGCTAACTACTCTAGTTATTCTATTTGAAAATATTATTTTCTCGATAGGAAGTTGTGATCATATTTTAATGATGCAGTTGAAAAGATCCAAAGCAGACAGATTTTATCCACATTTGGAAAAGGCTTGAAGACAGTAAATCTCAACGCTTACCTGATATGAATTTGCGCTTTATTATCTGTACTGTCTCAGATGACATCGGGGCTCACATGAATGTAGGGAGAACCTACAAGAACCTGAACAAGTCTAAAGAAGCTGAAGATGCCTATCTCGTTGCCAAATCCCTTATGCCCCAGGCAAGTAAACCTTTGGGAATCTTCAATCCCTGACGTCAGAGTTTGACAGTGTTTTCCTCCACAGATTATTCCTGGGAAAAAGTATGCCACGCGTGTGGCGCCGAACCATCTCAACGTTTACATCAACTTGGCCAATCTTATCCGCTCCGACGAATCCCGGCTGGAGGAAGCCGACCAACTTTATCGACAGGCCATCAGTATGAGACCCGACTTTAAGCAGGCGTACATCAGCAGGCAAGTGTTTTCAGATGAGGGTGAACGTTTGTCAAGATCCTATTCAAGGAATTAGGGGCACAAAGAGTAATATGCTTAACTGTTTGACATTTATTTTGAATGCAAATATCCCGTTCCGTTCAGCGAATGAAATCGTGTTTTCTGGCAATATAATCTGGCCACTATCCTCAGAGAGTTTCAGAGAAAAAGGTTTATTCAACGATAACTCCAGAAATATTCCATCTTCATGCACGGTGCATATGCAGGTGAGCATAAAAACAGGTCTATTCATATTGATTGGATATCTATCGCGGTCAATGGCAATTAATAAGGGTGGCCACTTATGTCATCTGTTTTTGAGTTTAAGTCAGTGCACGGTGCAACAAAGTGCAAGATGGGACATTAAAATGGAGCGCTGAGACTTCTTTCGGCGATGAAAAAAAAAAAAACTTTTTTGTTGTTGTGAACTCTAATGAAGTGTGTCTGATGCCGACAGAGGGGAGCTGCTTTTGAAGATGAACAAACTAACAGAGGCGCGCGATGCTTACCTTCGAGCGCTGGAGCTGGACCGCTCCAATGCCGACCTGTGGTACAACCTGGCCATTGTGCACATAGAGATGAAGGAGCCGTCCGAGGCGCTACGCAACTTTGAACAGGCATTACAGCTGAGCCCGCGTCACAAGCTGGCACTCTTCAACTCTGCCCTGCTCATGCAGGAATCAGGTAGAAAAACAATAGTGACTAAATGTGTACTGTCTTTTCTCTTTTCATTCATTGTATTATTTATTTATTAGAAAAAATATTTTTTGTTTAAAAAAACTATCGGACACGTCAAGGTCCAACTTTTGTAAAAAATATATAGAAAAATAGTACATCTAAAGAAAAAAACAATTAGCAAATAATAAATTCAATGTTAAAATAAAAAGTCAAAAAATGTAGATCTGAATGTGAAAAAATTATAAATATGTTTTTATTTTTAAAATCATTATTTATACTTTGCTGCTATACTGAGTTATAAAAACAGCATTTATACAGTATATAATATTGGAACAGGAGCACCACTGGGACAAACTGATACATATAGTCATAGTTATGTTTTTAAAAGGTGAAACATTTATTGATAGATTTAATCTCAGTAGAATATTCAACCATGCCACACTACCTAAAAAACCAGGAAGCGGCACCACCTGCTGCTTGCCAGAACCGTTTGGGCGTGACTCTAATTATGTGGAACGAGCTTGGATGAACTCTGTGTGCACTTGGCATATTTCTGTCTTTTCTCATTTGACTGACACACACACAAAAGAAAACATTTAACAAGCTTTAAAGACTCAAACATATTCTCTAAACTTTGCTGCATTGTCCAGCAATGGCAGGCTAAAGCATGCTTACAAAAACCGATTATTAGCACTGAATTATGTTCAAACAGCTGCAACTAAAAGAAGTGAGTCATTGACATAAAAGGCTTGTTCTATCTCTTTCCTCCTCTCTCACCTGCAGTTTACACTGTTGATTCATCAGTCAAAGCTGTCACTCAAACAGCTCCTTTTCCCCCACTTGCATAACGCTCGACCAACACATCTTTTATTTTGGAGTTTTTCCTCAAAATCATTTTTGATGAATATTGAATCAATATTTATGCAGTGTTTGAAGCAAAAATTATGAAAATGTCCCTTTTCTCCTCAGGACAATGCACAATTTGTTATAAATTGGCCATTTATATACCTATTATATTGGTGTGTAAAGGTTTAGACATACCTAGGTTGAGTTTCCAAACATTTTCATGCAACTGTAAGTGTCGCGTGTTCTTAATACACTCACCAGCTTCCTGGAAGTGTTCTTTTCCTTAGCATGTTTACCATGTAATAACTCTCTAAAGTACAATTGGAATGCGGTCAAATGGCTTGCGTGGCACTATTGTCTGCATTGTTAGCGCTCACTATCCTGGTTGTCAAGTCATATAACAAATGGAAGTTCAACCAAAGGTCAGTGCCGTGCCTTAGAGGACTTTTAATGTATTCAACTGGAGATGAAGGAAGCCTTCATTTGTACAAATATTGGTAATAGAACAAACTAGAAAGGAATAAAAACGTGCACAACTTCCTATAAATCCTTGTAAATAATCGACCGAACAGTAATTAACTCCAAAACTTAAACTGGCGCTCTCACTAATTGAAGTATTGTGATCCATCCTTCTTCATTTCGTGGCTTTAAGTCTAAATCTACGTTGAAACTTGCAACCGGAAGACAGATGAAAAATGGCGGTGAAAAATGGCAGAGGTCAGGGCAGCTCTTCACGTGCTGTTATTCACCGCCCAAAGCTCGCATCTTCCAAGGTGCACAACTGCAAATTCTCGTGTGTACGAAGACACCCCGACTCAGAGGAATAAAAAAAATGAACCAGCATTATGATGGATTTATGCCGTAGATACGGCCGTGAAACTGACATGACAATAGGACACCAACACACTGCATGGAACCACTCGGAAGGAGACTGACGATGATGTGCTCGCAGCCACTGAATTTGGCAATCGTCTTGACAGTGTCAAGACAACAGGAACGGCAATATTTGTACAATAAAAATGCCTCGAATCTGACAGAGGACTTGGACTAAAGCTCCAATAACCTGATTTAAATCAAGCAGAGAGGAACTATTTTTACTGGGAGTACAGTACTTAAAGTATTTTTTTAATTTATAGATTATATTTAGATATTAATACATTAGTCTTTTCATATCCCTGTAACTGTGATATTTAAGAACTTGTGTATTTGTATTTTCGTATAGGTGGAAAAACATTAGTAATGATAGGGGTGATCCTACTTCGCGTTTTTTCGATTATCGAGGCCATGTGTGGTCTGCATTATACGTGAAAAACGAGGGATTAGTGTACCCTTTTTTTTCCCTCAGGCGACTCCAAATTCTGGCCCGAGGCAAACCGCCGCTTCCTGTCTTACATAGAGGAAGAGCCGAATGACGCAAACGGTTATTTTAACCTGGGCATGCTGGCCATGGACGCCGAGGAGAACGCGGCGGCTGAGCGGTGGATGCACAAGGCGATCGCCCTACAGACAGGCTTCCGATCGGCGCTCTTTAACCTGGCGCTGCTTTATTCGCAATCGCGGCGTGAACTGGAAGCTTTGCCTGTGCTGGACGAACTACTTCGCCACCACCCAGAGCACATCAAGGGCCTCATCCTCAAGGGTGACATCCTGATGAACCACAAGAAGGACACTGCTGGTGCCAAGGCCTGCTTCCAAAAAATCCTGCAGATGGACCCTGGCAATGTCCAGGGCAAGCACAACCTTTGCGTGGTCTACTTCGAGGAGCGGGACCTGCCGCGAGCCGAGCGTTGCCTAGAGGAGACTCTCAAGCTGGCACCGCACGAGGAGTACGTGCGGCGGCATCTCAATATTGTCAGGGGTAAAATAGCCGCTATGAGCGCGGCCGGACAGCCCTTAGTGGAGGAGAAGCCGAAAATGGGGGAGGAGGGAAGGCGGAGTCCACACGTCGAAAAAGATGTGAGGAAATTCCCAGCAAAAATTGACCTGTCTGAGCTGGATGGCGCCCAGCCCGATAGACGGACTGCGGCCAAGTCCTCCGAGCAGACGAGCGACATAGAGCAAAAGCGGGCCGCTGCCTTGAAGAGGCTCGAAGAGATCGAGCGAATTTTAAGCGGTGATTGACAATCTTTTTTTTTTCATTTTCTAGAGCCAAGACTATTTTTACAAAGATTTTTTTTAATTAATACATTTTTTTTCTTTAATATTTACAGTTTTTACTTTAAGGTAACGATAAATCCCCATTTGTAGAAGCGAGTTGGGATGCAGCTCTTGGAAATGGTGGAAAATTGCATCTAATTATAATTCCCCTGCCTGGAATTGTTACACTTCCCAAATTGTTTTGATATGCCTCTTACAACAGCACATTCAAAAATCTGAAAACAGTGTGTGTTTAGACCAATTTACATTAGATGGAAGTCGAAGAGCACAAAAAAAGTGAAACTTTGCAATTAGCTGAAATAACCCAATTTCTCGATTATAAAATGTCATCACAAAAGTGTGTAGGTGGTTACACATTACAATAGGTACAAAAATAAATGTAGAAAAGGTGTCTCCTCCACACATAATTTTGTTGGCAGAAAACCTCAATAAAAGAGACAATAACGTGCAGATAAAACCGTGCTTTTTTTTCTTGAAGCGTAGATACCAGCACATTGTGGGGAATTCTAGGGGGATTGCCATACACGAGAGAGGTATACTCCAGAAATTATAGGATGTGATTTTGTAAATAGGGAAACACAAACAGACAAAAAGGGAAATGTGAGCTATTCATGGGCCATTAGCTGAGGAAAAGCGTGGAATGTGTCGTTAGAACTAAGGCTGGAGTAGTGCTATTACCGATCCAATTTTGCCCTTGGGAGGCCACCGGAGTACCTCTTTGGAGTGGGAGCTTTTTCACACAAAAAAAACCTGCTACTGCCTGATTTCAACCGAAAATGCCTAAAATAGACAAATTGAGCCACTTCCTGCTTGAGTTCACCTAAATGCCGTGTTAAGACTTACCCATGCATAATAAAATTGTTTTTGCTAATTTTGAAACCACTTTTAGAGTGCACTACTGAACCACTGGCTAAAAGCATTTCCGCCATGCTGCGCCCAGAAGCACTCTGGAAAACACATTCTTGATAACTATCCAGTTGCAGTATACTGTATCTACTTTTGGTTGTAATCCCTTAAAATTTGAGGTCTGATTGGTCCTGTTTCAATTGCCATGGAAATAGCCGCAAACCCCTTAAATGGCTACTTGAAACCCAAATGGTCTCCCCGTGCCTTTTTCGGCAATTCTAGTAAAGACTTTTTGCGGGTAGATTTGCCACACGCGGCGGGTGAGGTGTTTTCTAAAACTTTTGAAATGGCCAACACTGCTCCCTTCTGCAACATGTTTTTGTACGTGGTCAAAAACAAGCACAAGTTGGTTATTCACCACTGGATGTTGTTTTGTAGCAGCGTGGCTGACTTTTTACACACACGCCCACTTAAGTAGGAGCACAATTACCGGAAGTGACCACGAGGATGATGATGGTGGTGATGAAGGCCTCACCCTGAATTGGAGCAAAACATCCTCCAACTCATTACCGCCCACTAATCTGTATTGATCTCTCCCAGTGCATTTCCTGCCTTCCCGGCGTCGCCGTTCGCTCGATTGTTATTGCCCGTGCTAGGCTAACATTTGCTAAAACAACGCCCACGTTCGTCCACCTCCCCTCAATCCCACAGTGCAATACATTGTGTAACACTGGTGGTTTATTAGCGGTTCTAAAAGTGTTCAAAGATGTAGTATATCCAATTATTTATAATTTTTTATCTAAACCATGACTATATTTGTTATCCCTACTTTCACTTGTGCACAATCACTATCAGTGTTAAAATAGCAGAAAGTGACGTTTTTTTCCCCTGGTCTTTTTTCTGAAATGGTGGCAGTTAAATAAAATGAGTCAATGAAAGAGTTCTCTGCTTGTTTGATGTCCCGATAGCTGTAAACTTTAATTGACAAAAACAGTTCTTTATTATGACTGAATTGTTTGTGGAAATTGAGTTCATGTGACTGACAGGGGCAATGAGTGTTTTTTAATGGTACTGAAAACATGTCCAATCACAGCCAGTCTTCCCGGCTTAAATGAAGAAATGAAAAAAACGACTTTAAAGTATTATCTTGACCTGTGTGTACTTTTTAAAAATGTCATGAATACTTGATCTACCTTACCCCACATCCTCATAAGTGTTTGTGGGGGGTAGCTGGAGCCTATCCTAGCTGACTTCAGGCTAAAGGCAGACTACAGTAATCCCTTGATTATCGCGGTTAATGTAGACCAGACATGGCCGCGATAAACGAAAAAAGTAGGGTCACCCCTATTTAGAAAAAAAAATAAAAAATAATAATTATATATATATATATATATATATATATATACATATATATTTTTTCTAAATAGGGGTATATATATATTACTTCAGTGCTGAGTCCTAGTAGCAAGCGGAGGACAAGGAAGTGGCTTCCACTTCTGAGTTTCGCGTGGATTTTCACATTTTTATGAAGTTACAAAACAAATTTTAATTAAAAAAAATGTCCCCCAGAAAAACATCGGCGATGAAGTGAAGCCGCGATATTCGAGGGATTACTGTACACTCTTGACTGGTCGCCCAGTCAGCCGTAGGGCACCCAGAGACATACCTCCATCCGCACTCACAATCATACCGCCACCAGCAGGAATCAGACCCGTGCCTGCCCCCATTGAAGTCATCAGGCGGCTGTTCATGCATACTTTTAAAACAAAATGCAATAATGATTTATAATTAAAGATATATAATGTTAACATTTCTTTTTTTTCAAAGGCAAAATTTGTCACCTGTCCTATAAAGGGTTAAAGGGCTTAAGTATCCACTTTTGAATAGCTGACCACTGTCCATTGAAAGTTTAAATGATGAGTGGTTGAACAAACCGACGACCGCTATAATGGAACTAATTATTATTAATAATAACAACTTCCATAATAGCAAATATCCGTTGGCCTGGCTGTGTCCCAGATGAACAGCAAAGATGTGGCTCACTTACCAACGTACGTACATTTTACGTTTTACTTCGGCTTTAAAGTGGAACTTAAATTGGTATGTGATGTTTTTTTACCCATGTGTCAATTGCGTGTTTGTCACCGCAGTGACCTCCTCCTCTGTGTGTGTGCGTGCTTGTTTGTTTCCCCCAAAATGTGAAGGATTTAACCGCTGGCCTCCAGCAAAACAATGACAAGCGCAAACAAGTATAGATAGGCCTTTCATTTTTTCTTCATTTTTGTCAAGTTGCTTCTGGATACTTTAAAAATGTCAATCATATGTTCATCAAATTTTGGTTGTTTGTGCCTGTGTATGACTGTGAGTGTGGTCGGTTGTTTGCATGTTTTGTTTTTTTTGGAGCATTTCAGAGATGGACTTGCAATTTTGGATCATTGTTTTAGTGCATTATCTAAGAACGCTTGAAACTGAGCGACAGAGAGACATGAATTGACCTTAAATAAGGCCTGCAGTCCTTGGAATATTGTTGTAGGGCCTTTCGTGACCTCCTGAATCAGCTGTCGTACTTTTGAAGTTATTTTAGTAGGTTGCCGCAGTTCCCATTTTTCCCCATTTGGACATAATGGTCTTGGCAGTGGTTCTCTGGAGCCTCAAATGACTTGTTAACCTTTTCCAGACTAACCGATTTATAGCACTATTTTTTCTCCCTCATTTCTTCTTGAATATCTTTGGATCGGAGTATTATGTTTGTCTTGTGGCCTACTTGATTTTGTCTGTGTCATGTTCAATTTAAGAGGGATTTCTTGATTCAACAAATGTGGTTGCAATCATCTTTGGATATAGTCAGTAAAACTGAATTGAACTTTACCAAGACTGCCTTTTGTAAGAGTGACTTTGTCATTTTCAATTCATTTTTTATAGAGGTCCAGTTAGGTTTGTCATTTTTATACCACTTGGTAAATAAAATTTAGGAATGAAACTGTGTGTGATATTAAAATTTGCTTGAACCCAGAACTGCTGTAAAATAAGTTCACATCAGAAAGGCCCTTTATCACCAGGAAAAAAAACTACAGCAAAATCCATTCGGTGTAGGGTAGAAAACAAGTCCCATCTTTTATACTGAGACCTGATAAAGATTTTTCTTTTCAAATGTAAGTTTTAGAATAACTTAACCCCGCTGGCGGTTGTCTATAATCACAGCCAAGTATTAGACATGTAGGTCAAAATATGAAAGAAATTCCCTATGTTTGAGTTGTGTTTATTATCGTTATTGCCTGGCAACCTTGAAAAAAAGGCACATTGAAGAGAGAGCAGATGGTTAACACACATCAAAACAACTTTGACTACACGTCAACCACGACCTTCTTAGGGGTCTTTGAGCAAACATGACCCCTTTTAGATGGCGCCTCAGTACCTCGGTCAGCGCTCAGGCGCTAAACATCACACCTAGGCTCCAAAAAACTAAAAAATCACAACAAATCTCATTGACCTCTACCCTTGGCTGTGTGCTACTGCAAATGCTTCACTTGCTGTCTTGTTACTGTACTTTTAAGAGATATGTTATTACTGTTGCTTTAGATAGGTTATTATGTTCAGTATTTTCAGTTGTGTTGTTACTGAGGCCACATTGACAAGGGAATACAATAGAAATAAACTTGCTTGGGTGTGCAGCCGTGAAGTAAAGAAATTGATGAGGACAATTACATTCTTATTGTCACCCATCCTAAATCCTTAATCGCGACAAGTAGAGATGCTTAATATAAAATGTCTTGTTGTTCCTTGCTCTAATGCGAAATGGTATTTTCTCTCATTTAAGACAAAATATTTTTCTCAGGGGCAAATTTTTCACACACAAAGCTGTAGAGGTCTTTGCCGTCACACATCTGTAACATTCCAAATGCCAAATTCCAAAGTTCGCATACTTTGACTTTCTATTCACATACATTTAACACAGTAAATTGTACTCTGCTGCTTACGTGTGTTACAGTAAAAACCATGAAAGGTGAAAAACACTTTGTGTTTGACACATTTACGTTTTTTGCGTTTTTTCGAGTTTATTTTCCGCATTAGTCCTCAAATTTCGCTGTGCCCCGCAAAATTCGAAAAAACACGAAAAAAACATGACCACCGTGGAATACTGCAAAAAAATCATTTTTTGTTGGGCTTTCGCTGGGGAATAATGTATTACTGTACTATACTTACATGTATAATGTTGCTATAGTTGAGTAGTGTAGCTTTGTTGTCAGTGTGGTTATTACCTTTATCTCTATACTTCATCTACTACTGCATACGGTAGCATGCATGTTGATAATGAAGATTTTCTTTGTATGTTGTCATAATAGTTTAATCTGCATTTGTTGCCACTCTTGCTGCTTTGTTGTTAGAGGTCACCAGGTGCTCCCAAACTGCCAAATGTCCGTGACTGATTGATAGAAAGCTTTGACACAATGTTGCAAAGAGTGGGAAATGAGATGAGCAAGAAGGGAATGTAGGCACCGCCTTTGAACTTGCTGGACTCGGGAGACACTTCCCCCCCCCCCCCCCCCCCCCCCCCCCCCCCCCCCCCCCCCACGGCCTACCAAAGAATCATGATGGTCTGTGGGAAAACTTGACAGGACTTGAATCGTGGGTGATGTCTGAAATCCCACTCTTCCTGGTAAATGGGGCTGCTTCTAGTGCCGGTAAAAAGAAGTTGGAACTTTAGTATCTGGTTTACCTTTTGCTAACTTTTGTCCCTAGGATGGAACAGAGAATTTTTCACTTGTTTGACCTTTCTTGGGACATGGATCATGTTCTTGAAGTCTTGTTTTTCCACAAATCTGTTGCCCGACCGACACCTGGCTTCCCTCAATCTAATGGTTGCAACTGTGGTTAACCAGATGTTATTTTTCCGTTCAATCTGCCTCTAGGTGATCCCGTGTCATCCGCTTTTCAACAGGCTTTGGTTTTTAGGTGGAGTATGAACCCCCCTCTAGGTATGACAGTACAAAGGTATTGTTCATTCCTGTTCTCTTTCATCAGTGAATGAATTAAACTTCTGATGTTGTGCAATCAACAACAAAACGCAGAGCCGCAACACCGTCATTTTTGACTAATTGCCCTTCAGGCTTTCACTTTTCGTCGATCCATTTGAAATTATTGCAGATGGAAAATCTCTGGCTACCTCGTGTGCAAATGTATCATTAGGATTAATCAGATATGCACAAGACGTGCGGATCTATTTAAACATTACTTACACCAGTTGTCAAATGTCGATCACGAAAGCAGTTATGATAGTTTTTTGGACTTCCTTCAAATGAATTTTCATTTGGTTTCCGATGATTGGTTTTGATTAGGGGCTGCACATGGAGCATATTTGACTGTGCAGTTGTCTAAAAAATGATTTGCAGTATATACATAAACATCGTGTCGAGAAGTAAATCCTACGAGCTGAAGGATTAACACTTTTCTGCTCTCCACTCACATCCTTGTGTAGAAGCACATTGACAAACATTGATGTTCTGTTATGTCGCTCTGCAGCGAACCACTTCACAGACCCATTGAATTTTGTTTTATTATCAACGATTGTTATTATTTCATCTTTGACAGCTCTGATGAAAATGGCAGGCCTTACTCTTTTAAGTGGGAGAACTTCAACAATTGGTGGCATACCAAATACTTATTTGCATCATTCTTCATGACAGTCAAAGACAAATGTTGACGTCAACCTTTTCAATTCCTGGCATGTGCCTCAGTTGCGACAAGCACATATGTTGGGAATTAGCTTCATTCTGCTCCTTGCATTGCATACTCCATGTTTGGGTGGCCTTCAACATAAGACCATGTTTATGTGGGAAAAGGCGGTCCTGCTGGACAAAAAGACAGTGATTGGACGTCACTCGTGATCCAAGATTGGCGGCTGCCAGCAATTGCAGACAAATATTTGGACAAATATGGAAAATTCATCATCATTTAAACATTTCTTCGTCTCGGGTATATTTGACACGCACATCAATTTATGTTTTATACAATATGTCTCAAACATGACGAGTCACCCTCCAGGGCTTATCCAATGGTGTTTCTCTTTCCAGGTTCAAACTACAAGAGTAGATAAATTCAGGTGACCTTCTAAGTTAGACACAAAGAGCAAAAATTTGAAACCGTGAGAGTCAAAGAGCCACACTACGCAGTGAGGTTCCAAAACACACAGACACAAATACCAAAACACACAATTAAAACCATATTATTCACTATAACACTTTCTTCCCCTGATTTACCAAAATATTTTTTTTAAAATATAATTTATTATTTGTTTTTAATGGGGCCTGACGAATTCGAGTGTTTTTTAAGAGAGAATAAAAATAAGAGAAGCACGAAACAAGGCAAAGAGCCATAGTATATACAAAATATGATAAGAAGCAAATAGCCTCATCCATTTTCACCAGGAGGCGCTTGTTCGCCACCCCTGTTTTAAGCCAAAATTGGTAGACAGCCTACTGGCGCTAAAATTGCCCCCAGCTTCAACCCAGCAATGCTATGCTTGAGGCTGTCCAATGACTGGAATGATCCAGATCGTGCAGGAACCCCATGAAATTTGAAATGATGATTGAACTCACCAAATGAGAAGGGAAAAAAAACAGAGATACCCTGTAGATGACCTTAGGATGGAGTTTGAATCTTTTTTTTTCTTTGAATGGAACCAACGCAGGCGAGTTGTTGCAAACAGTAGCTGGCTTCCAGCTGTTTCCAATGACACTGGGCAGGCACAACTGCATGCACATGGAAGCCATCAGTGGCGTAAAAGTATATTTAACTCTAACGCCGCGTTCAAAGAAAAAAGCTCTTCCTTTTCCTGATTTATCCTCAAACGTGAATGTTGCGTTAGGCCATTTAGTTGCTGTCCAGCTGTTTGTTTTGGGGCGTTCCCATCATTTAACAAATGTGGCTTTTCCTGTACGGATTGTTTACTTTCTGATGGGTTAATTTAGTTTTAGTTTTTGTTTTTTTTATGTCATGGCAGAAATATACAGCTGCCTTCATGAAAAAGGTTTGAATTTAGAGAGAAGGTTATTAAGTCATCATTTAATGGATTTATACAGCATGTGATATGTAAAGGTATGTTAGCATGACTTTTTCAGTATCTGCATGACATTGCTTTTTTAAATCAATATACTGCGGAGGGTTATTAAATGCTTTTTAGCTCAAATTTCCACTACATATTGAGGATGTGTACCTTGTGTTTTCTTTGCATTCGCCAAGTGTACGGAACTTCTATTTTCACGTTTTCATTTTTCCTTTTTATGAGTCGAGTCACTCTTACTTTTATGTTTGTATGTTGTGTGAGAAAAGGTGTTGTTTGAAAAGTGGCCTTTTTTCTGTGGCTTTGAGATCTTATCAATAACGAGAACACTGTTCCATGACCTTTATTTCATATTTTTCACCCTTTAGACACTTCAGGGGCCTCTTTGATCCACAATTTTTGTTTTTCAGCAACACACATTCTACATAGTAAAGCTAAATATTTTGGTTGAAGACTTGAAAGACACCATTATGTTTTTAAATTCAAACGAAAGAAAATATCATCAGTCAACAGCAACTTCTTACTCATTAGATCAAAGTGGTGTGTGGAATTCAGCTCTAATCCTGATCATATCATACATATCATATTTCACGGTTTATTTTTCTTACAATTTTACATTCACACAAGCATATATACATATATATATATATATATGTATGTATATATATATATGTGTGTGTGTGTATATATATATATATATGTATATATAAAACATGAAAAAGGTTCACTAAACAGGTAAAAGTGAAAAAAATAAAATCATGGCACCTTCGTGGTGTAGATGTTCACTCGCCTGACTTTGCTACGGGTGGGCGTGGATTCAATTCCCGCTGGTGGCGGTATGAATGGTTGTTTGTCTCTCCGTGTGCCCTGCGACTGACTGGCAACCAGTCCAGGGTGTAGTCTGCCTTTTGCCCGAAGACAGCTGGGTTAGGCTCCAGCAACCCTCGAATCCTCGAAGGATGAAAAAAAAATATCACCAACACTTTACTTCTCCTTTGTGGTTTTGGTTCTTAGTCTTTCAAGCATTTTTGTTCGGTCTCAATTTGTTTTGTGAAAGTGTGTTCCAAATATGATCATGTGCTAACTTAGTTAACACCCTTGCTAAGACAAACCAACTATGTTATGTTTCCCACAGGCGTTCTTGTTATTGTTTGAGTTGGACAGGCCAATCCTCAGGGATGCCAAAGAATAGAAGAAGAATAGCCTTCTTTGTGTATACAGTACACCACAGCACATCAGTTTGATCAACAATGTTAAGAGGAAAAACACACATGCACATATAGAAAATTCTTACTTTGAGCAGGCAATTCCACGAGAACAAGACAAAAATGCAATATATAGACTTGTACGCAAGTATGTAAAATCAAAGTAAATCCTACTGCTTCATAGTAGGTGGTAGTAGTAAGTAGATTACTTACCTTGGTAATATTAATCCTATTTTCTTGAGCAAAAACCTGCCTATGTAGTTACTGAAATATTGACCATCTCAAGGTTCCACAGTAGACCTTTTAATGATTCCAATAATAGGGAGCTTTCTTTCAATCAACAATGAAAAGGGCTTTTGATGGCAAAAGATCATTTATCTATAGATATACAAGAGGCTTGGAGCAATGCTGAATAATTGCATGACCCAGGATGAATGTCGGGCTTCTTTATTTCTGCTGCTCGTGATCTTGGTCATTCCCTGCATTGAACAAAAATATATTCTCTGTTGGATTGTTTGGGGCATGAATGTATTTAACTTTATATGGTTGTTTTTGTCCTCATACTTCCATCTCAGTTCCCAAGGCTATTCAAGGAAGGTATGAAATATTTCAATGCCCGTTACTAAAGTGTGTGGAAAAAGGGCAGCGATCGTCCAGTGCTCGGCAAAAGGTATCAGAATGCTGTGTTGATGTCTCGTCAATTGGTGACGCCTAACAAAGAGCAAATGTCCCCAATGTCTTCACTCTCCAAAAGACGAAACCTGCTTTTGTTAGGCCGTTCTCTCTTTAAATGCTATCGCCTTTCCCCCCCTTTTTTGAAGTGGAAGTGAAATGAAGGCGGCTCTTCATCATTGAAGTCGAGACAACGTGACAACACCCACTCGTGCCAACAAGATCCTTTTAGACAACCCGACAGAGCTTTTATCTTCTTCTTTCATTTTTTTTAATGATTTGAGTGAGAGCTCCAAGTTTATAATCACTTGAACTTAATAGAATTTGAATAACCAATGAAATGATTTGAGGCCGGTGAACAAGTGGTTGGTGCGTCGGCCTCACAGTTATGAGACGGAGGATTCAATCCCAGGTCCGCACTTTCCTGTATGGAGTTTGCATGTTTTACCTGGGCTTGCTTAGGTTTTCTCCGGGTACTCCGTTTTCCTCCAAATCCCGGAAACACGCGGGGTAGGTTGGTCGAACATTCTAAATTGTACCTAGGTTGGAGTGAATGGTTGTCCATGCCCTGGCGATTGGCCAATTCAGGGTGTCCTCTGCCTTTTGCCCGAAGTCAGCTGGGATAGGCTCCAGCACCACCCAGGGTGAGGGTAAGTGGTACAAAAAATGAATGACCTAAATTATTGGGCTGAAAAACTGATCTTATTTACAAACAGGCGTGCGGAAACTGAATGAATGCTAAAGACTTCCACTTCTACAGTATTTTTCATGCGAACGCTCTTCATTTGTTTCCTTTTCTATGTGCTTCGAGATTGACTGGCGACCAGTCCATTGCTTGTATGTCATCTGACATTGACTCTTCTGTTGTGGGGGCGAGCTGCTGGGCTGCTTGGAGTGAATGACTCATCCACCCTGAGAGGAGCTGAAAGGGTAAGGTAGAAGGATGGGTCACTTAGTCACACAGAACACAGCTGACATGGGATCAGATGACGGGGGCTGGAGTTGTCGCGCGTGTGCTTGTCACAGTGATTCACATAAGTGCCACCAGAAACACCCCCGCCCTCTCTTTTGGCCTCCCACGCCAAAGACTGGCTGCTTTTCATCGTTGACTGTGTGCTCCTGTTGGAAGACTTAAAATTCACAATTTGCCCCCAAGCTCAAAGAGTAGAAAGGAAAGGAGCACGAACGTCGTAACATAGGCAATCTAAAGTTCTCTGAATCGAAGCAAGAAAATTCTACAAAAGCCATTTCCCATTTGATTTCAATATGTTACTACTCTAAGTCAAATACTATATCAAATTTAATTACTAAACCCCACTGCATTTCCTCATTGAACACTGATGGCATTTACATTGTTTGGATCATGGGACATATTGCCTTCATTGTGTGTTGTAGTTTTTTTAACTGTGTTTCATTTCTTGGGAAGTTCCCGCAATATGAATGCATGGCCCCACAAAAGAAAGCCACTTATTCAAATTAAATAATATCTGTCTCTCTTCTCCATTATGTGGTATAGTCACTGCGACATTCTCTGAGGGTTTTTGCTCTGTATCTAGTGCATGTACTTTTGTGGTTTTAAAACAGAACGGAAGATGAATGAATGGTTTCCTTTACTTTAATCTATTTCTGGTGGTTTTGACATTTGGTACTCAAATCACAATACAGTATATGCATTACAGCATTTTTTAGATGTACTCGTCCTCTCAAAAAAACTTGAATATAAAAATCTACTTAATTTATTCTTGCGAATGTTGTATTTGAACTCATTTCCAGATTAGGGTGCATTAGTTTTTCCCATATTTTATGTATGGAACTACCTAAACATTTCCCAAGTGAACATTGTCATCCGATCTGGTGAATCATTAATAATTCCAAATTGTCTGTCAGCCTCCTTTCATTGCTTTTCCTCTGGTTGCGCTGCGTGTGTTTTCATATTTAAGCATTGAACCAATCACATTTCAGCCATTATTTGTTGCCGGGGTCAAAAATCTACCAGAAGACCCTCACAATATACAGCATAAAATAGCCGTGGATAAAACTGTTGCTTTAACCAATCAGATTTCGAGTTGGTGACACTGAGGCCTTCTCATAGGCGTAGGGATATGTCATCGCTTTCACAAACTATGATTGGCTAGTGATTACAGCAGACTAGCCAGAGCTAACAAACTATGTAGCAAAGTGCACAAGCAAATGTATTGTTGTGTTGATTAAATAGTGGTTGTGTCAACCCACAATGGCCGAAGGAGGAGAAGAAATGGATATGCTTGCAGATCTCCTGTTAAAGCCATTTTTAAGACGGACTTTTTTAATATGCATGACCGGGTCAGAGTTCAAGCGGCTGTCGGCAACCTTCAAAATGGCGGATGAGTCAGGAGCCAGTTCGGGGGTGGACTGCAGAGCAGAGCAAAAGTGACGATTTACCAAAGAAAGACCTGATAAAGCTCTTACCGGACAATGCAGCGCATTCAGTACGTTGTTATATGGGGATTTCGAAGCTCCAGTTCTCATTTTAAGAGTGCATTTTGACGGGAGCATGCGTCGATCGCGTGCTGTAGCCCCACGTGGATGGAACCGAAAAATGTTTGCTAACAAGTTGGATACATTGCGTTACCTATAGCTCTTTATGTTTAAAAATAAATCATTCCATTGTGTGTTTCAGTACCTCAACGAGCACCGACTGCTGGGAAACATCAAGAATGTGGCCAAAACGACCAAAAAGGAGCATATTGTCGACGCCTGCTTTAACTGGTCTGGTGTTGATTTTTAATAGCAAGAACCTTTGTGGATAACTCACATCCACACTATTGCCATCAATGGAGGTGTAAGGAATAAACAGTACACTTATAGAATATACATATACCTTTACCCTGGGCTTATTTTCCCTACACTTTCTTAAAAGAAGACATCAGGGCTTGGAGCTTTTCATTTTTAGTTTTAAATGTGGTTTGGACAAAACTTAAATGAGTCATTCATTCAACAATTGCACAGGGGTCATTTTTGACTCATGTTTAAACTTATGGTAAAATAACCATTTTTTCCCTCAGTGTAAAAAGAGAAAAATTGACGCAATGATGACTTTTTGGCATATTTATTCTTAAAAAATGAATGGATTTGAAATTATTGACTGGAAATAACATGGGTCATTTATGCATCAAAATTGTTAAATGAGCAATTGCATAATCACAATGGTGTTTTATAGAGGTTTAAAGCCACAGTGGAAGAGGTGACCGCCTATGAAAGCTGTCAAAATCGACGAGAAGACCAAAGAAGTAGGACCCCAGTGTTTCAGGTTATTTTATTATTTTCATGTAATGTGTACCAAACCTACTCATTTTGTATCTTGCTTCTCTTAAGGGTCCACCCAAGTTTACCGAATCAACGCTAAAGAAAGATGACAAGACAAACTTCCCCAAAAGCGTGACACGGGGAGCATTGGAGGACGGCAATCTTTGACACCAACATCCCTCAGGGTCCCAGTCCAGTATGTTTTCCGTATCTCCCACATCCTGATTATTTGATTTAGGTCTGGAGGAGGAGATGGAAAATAGACTGAATAGGGGCCCCTGAGGTCTGCTGTTGGAGATACTTGTTATAAAGACTCAAATCATTTGAGTCTTTCTGCAGCAAACAAAAAGAACACCATGCCACTGAGCAAAGTCATCAGAGGGGTATATCTAATATTTCAATTTTTTTACCCTCCTGTGGCTTTAATGTTTGCCTTTTACAGTGGGATGAAGGTCTCCTAACTGAGTAAAGGACAGATGGCACTTGGGGAAGAAGGGCCTTCCTGGTAAGTATCTTTTTGATGTTGATAAAAAAACTTAACTTGGTAGCTATGTTTTCTGGTCATAATCTATTGTACATTGACCTTTTTTTTCTTCCAGAATTCCACCCAAGGGGAAGAAGATTATTCATCTGTTAACACCAATTCATTTAAAACTGCTGGATGATACCTGAGTGGGGTTATGGGAAGAAGAGCCTTCCTGATGACTGGTATGTTGATAGAAAAAATCATTTCATACAACACACCAGGAACTAAGTCGTGCCTCTGGATGTCATTTTTGAGTGAGCCTTTATCCAGCAAACTGTCCGTTAATGTCTCGATTTTGTTTGATTAAATTAAAAGTCTTTCGACACGACTCAATAAGGGAGAGAAAACAGACAACGTACCTTTTAAGTCAAATGGGAAAAATCGGCGTGCCGCTAATGCTAAGCTAACTGGTCACATATGGCACACAGCCGGTACGGAAAAGGAACCCAAAGTTAAATTGTCGACGGTGTGTTCAACCTGGCATTAAACTAACACATTTGTTGGCGTTTTGGGCTCAATTGATTCCTAAAAAAATCTCCCGGTAGCGTGATAAAAATGCACTTAGGCCATTAAATTGCTCAACGACTTACCTCAGTGGCGTGCTCGACGCCCGTCAGCATTGAATGGCTGTTCGAAAAGGACGCGAGACTGCGCATGTGCTTAATTTACGCAGCTGCGTGCACAGTAGGCGTAAACACGCCCATATTGAATGTGGAAAAGATGGTAGCTTGCTTTGTCCTCCCAACTCAATGTCTATGTTTTGAAGATGACAGGATTTTTGTGGTCTTGATGCTATAAAACAGTATGTGTCAGTACACTATATTTACCAAATATTGAGTAACATTTTTACTTAGTATTTTACATCAACTTACCTTTATTCCAGGCCATATGACTCCGTTAAAAGTTAACATTTGAAACGCAAAGAATGCTTCATTCTATTGTATGCAATAACTCAGTGGTGGATTGTCAGGGCCTGCAAGGTCTTCTCTGCTGGCCTAAAAATATTTGAATCACAGACTGATGTTAATTATATTTTGTCCTTGAATATTTATTAAATAATTCCAAATTGTCTGTCAGCTTCCTTTCATTGCTTTCTCCCTGGTTGTGCTGCTTCCAGGTATGTGTTTTCATATTTAAGCATTTAACCAATTACATTTCAGCCATTATTTGTTGCCAGGGTCAGAAATCTACCTGGAGTCCTTCACAATCAGTTCTGCAGACGTCAATAAAACTGTTTCTTTAACCAAGGCCCTCTTGCAGGCGTAGGGATACGTCATCATTTTCACAAAATAGGATTGGCTAGCGACAGAGTGGAGTTTTGTGCAATTCCAGCCAAATCTGAAGCAAATTTTCTAAAAAAGATGGATGACAATCTTTACTTTTGATGCATTTGTTTTGGGTAGCATCTCCTCTCCCTCCTGCCCAGCAGTCTCCACTGAGAGGCGGCCCGGCGGACCTTTCACAGGAGTATTACAGCACAGTCCGACGTGGCGATAAGCCTCCTGTTACGGCCTCTCGGGACGGGGCCGTACGGGGGCCGTGTATTCTCCCGTGGCTGCGGGGAAGAGCAGCATAATGGCCAAGACGCATCATCATTGCGGCAAGCTGAGAAGGCCTGACCTGTGACTGCGCTACTGTGCTCATTCCCACACGCCTTTAGCATGCAGCATAATGACACTTTTTGTTTGACAGACTGAAAAAGAGAGCCAAACAGAGAAAGACAGCAAGCCGCAGATATAGACACAGAGGGCAAGAGAGAGAGACAGTGAGGGTGGACAGATAGGGAGAAAGACGTGCCGTTTGAGTTTCAGCCGCAGGTTAAGATTTCAAACAAGGAATTTTAAGTTTGGTTTGTATAAAATTCCATAGCTTTGTTAACTCATGACAGCCTTTTTCAAATGTCATTAGCTAGCATGTTGAGAACCCCTTCTTCTCCACTTCTCTCTCTACTTGCATTCCTAGCGGCGATTCTCTTCTTTGGACATCTTGAAAGATTTGGCAAACCCTGCATAACTCGTCCTCAGAAATCATGTCAAAAAAGACTAACGTGTATACTTATGCATCCAAATACAACGTACCATTGGACATCAAAAGTCCCTTTTCTCCAATTTAACACTCCTCCTCCTTCTTGATTTTCTGCACGTCTCCCACTCATACTTTAAATCCCCAGATGTGCACATACCAACATTTAATCTGTTGACACACTTGGTTTATCCTTCTACCCTTCACATATCTTTGGGGGGGGGGTCAATCCCCATACTTTCAAATACTACTCTATAGATTGGGAATCCCGACAAACATTTTCCGTCAGTTTAAATCTTGGCACACTAGCATACATCTGGACCAATCCCTGCACACTTAGTCCAAATCATTCCCTACTACAGTTTGAAAATCCCTGACAGGCTTCCTTTCCCAACATTTTAAGCCATGTAACCTGACAGCAGCACCAATACACACCCTAGTAAACATTTCAAAAAGCATACTTTGTGATTCCCTAAAGGCCCAAACCAAATGTTTGGAGTTAAGCACATCCCTCTACTTCTTGACATTTGGCACCCCCCTTACACCTTAAAAACCTGGCGGGAGTTTAACCCAGTTTGACAGTCTTTTCCAAAAGAGTTGAGCCGTGCAATCCTTTCTACATGAAGCCCCAGAAAAGTAAAAAGTTGCCACACCCTGGTCCTCCTGAAACATTTTCTGTAGCTAATCCTTCACAATTTTTGACTCATTAGACTTCAGGAAAAGGCAAAGTATTTGGGCCTAGAGCAAATGCCTGAATAGTTACTTCCATTTGGAAAAAGTCATTTACATATTAGTCAGGATACATGTACTTTATTCATATTGTATGTATGCTTGTTTACATTTATACAAAAATACAGACTACAGTAGACTTCTCCCCCAGAATAGCAGCTGGGTATTCATCACCACCATCATCATCAAAATCATCATCATCATCATCATCGTAATAATAATATCAATATCTGTCTTTTTTGTGGGTGATCCAGACTTACTTTCAAAACTGGAGCTGACTTGATTGTCCCACTGTGAGATTAAAAAAAATGGAGGTGGGGCGGGTTGGGGTATTTGTAATTCACGACAAGTAGGAACAACAGAATTCAAGGAGGTGTGCAAATGTTCTTGAAACAAACACACCACCGCCACATTGCCATTCGTTCACAGCTTTCTTCATAAGTCAGTGTGAGGCTGTCACAGCGAGGCGAGTGGAGAAAAAAAAAGGACGGAACTGTAGCAGTAGCATCTTGGCTTGGGAAATTGTAGAAGAAATGGAAGTCCTAAAAAAGGTTAACAAATGAGCTCCGTTGAAATATGTGCCAAAATGTACACAGAATAGTACATTAAAAAATGTCAATGAGAAATCCATCCATTGACTATCCTGTTGAAACTGTCCAGTTATCCCCTGTTGAACGGTGAATCAAAATAAGTTGTAATAGTGTATAAAACTCCAGAAAAAAAATCTTTAAAAAAAAATACTGAATAAAAAAAATTGCGCTAGAGTTAACTTTTTGTCATTTAGGCTCATTCGTTAATGTATTTATTTTAGGGTCAGACATGCACATGGAAAGTTGAAACAACATTGTAAGGTTGTAACAACGGTTCATCACAATCACTTGAAAGAGAAAACATGGGTGTCCATCCAATCAGTCAAAAGCTGCGCCAAGCCAACTTTCATTCAAATTCATTAAACGAGAACTTGATCCATTTGATTCCAATGTTGGCTCAAGCGTTTGATTCTGATTAAAGGGAATGGTCCAATTACAGTAGATAATAACACAGATTAGATATGCCTCTATATTTAAATTAAAATGTTCATTTAAAATTTATTTACACTTGAGTTGAAATGAGGCCAGTAAATAGAAAATATTGCATAATAAATATTCTTATATAGGTGTAGTAACACTACCTGATGCCATCACGGACCATTTTAAGTTATACATATAGAATTTTTCATTCTGCATACAATTTAATGACACATTTTAAAATGATATATATTTTTCTATTTCAGTACTCCAATATTTAGATTTCTCCTATTTTCAAATTAAGTTTTGCAATGTTAGAAATGCAATTTTTTTTTTTTACGCTCAATATAAATGCTTTGATATATCACAATCCAATTATATTCAATAAATATTTTGGGGGAAACATAACATTTTTAATACATTTTCCATCATTTTACATGAATTCTAATTTTTGCATTTGTAAAGCATGCATGCATTGCTGCAGATGACTCATGCTTATAGCTTGAGTGCATTTAGCTTTTGGCACGTCAAAAAAGCGCGTAGAAGTAAAAAAAAAGAGTGAAGTCTTCTAGACTGGACGTTTGTTTCATAGGGTTAACTTTAGCTGGTGCTACTCTTTTAGAGTTGCTTTTCCAATTTGCTACAATAATATGTGTGTCGGGTTCGTACGCATACATTTCATTCATGGCACTTTTTTGGCATTTTCACGCCGCCTTCCATAACTAGTGGAGCAGCAAGCATGTTTGAATACAAAGCAACTTTCAAACCCCAAAATGTACTCCGCTCTCGCTTTAAAATGCAGCAAAGTCTACTTGTTGGTAGATAATTGCTGAAAACATTAAGAGACTGAGAACTACATTGTATACCACTGCAGGAAAATAGCAGACATCCCAAGTCTCGCAGTCGTTCTGGGAGTCTCATTGAGTTTGGTAGCAGCTCCCTGATGCCTGCGAGTCGGATAAACATATTGCGACTGTACGACGGAGTGTTTCTTTTTTAATTTTTGAAAAAAAATTATATTTTGACAATGCGAGTGAGAACGTGGAGGCAAAATTATAACTCGTGCACCATGTGTGGAATAGCCTATTTCAATGATGTTGCGAGAGAAAGGGAAATGTTAACTTCTCCAGTAAGAAACGAGAATACAAAACTTTACACCAGAATATACTAATATAATAGCATATCCTTGTCTAGTTAAAGGTTACGAAGGATCACACCATAGCAACGGTGACTTCAGGATTGCCCACTTCGGACTTAATGATTGTAAAAGACATTTTGAGGTAGGCTAAGTTTAACGCGCCATTTCCTGCATTATATTTCTGTAGGTTAAATTCTGTCATAAAATTGACAAAGGTTAAATTGATTTAAAAATACCTTAAATGATCAATAATTAAGTAATGTATTAAATTATCATTATTGTTAATGTGTTAATAATATACAGTTGGTGAAAATAAGTAGCTTAAGTGTGTATGTATGGGCATGGTGGGTTTGATTAGGGGAGTTGAAAATCCTCTCCCTGAAATAAGTTTTTGGAACTTGGGATGTCTGAAATAGCAAAAGGGTGTGGTCGTTATTATTAATATTATTTTTCCAATTGCTGACATGAGGTAGAATTAATTGCCTGTGTCAAATTTCCAAGAAGTATTTATTTGTAAAAACTTGAAATTTTCTCACGAGGATTTAACCATATTTTGTATGATTGTTTGTGAAACAAACAATAACCCCAGAACACAACAAAAATGCTTTATTTCCTATTGGGAGGTTTAATTATTATTTTTGTAATTGTTACTATTGTATTTTTTAATAATTATGGTCGTTTTAGCTATGCATTTGTCACTTGTTTGACAATCAGGAATGTTTAGAAAGAAAAACGGTCATGAATAGTATATAATATGCTCTTTCTTCCTGTGTTTTTCAGCTTTACCCGCTCTGTATCACCAACCAACAGTCCGCTAACTCCTACAGGGAATGTGTGAGAGAAAAACATCTCCCTGGAATATGGCAATAAATAAATAGAATTTACAAGCTTCACAAAGAGACTAAAATAGAGATGATGGTGTTGGAGAACGTGGAGGAAGAGGATGGGATATCCGTTGAGTGAAGGGAGTGGAGGGACCAAAAAAAGGGAGAAAAAACATCAGCATAGTAACAACTTGGCATTCTCTTCTTCCTTTGAAGTTTGAACGGTTGCCATAAAGTCTGGGAGAAGAATGGACTTTTTCCCCTGGCGATTCTTATTCCTTAATGAATGAAACCAGTTCCGTATGAAATAGGGAAATTGTATCCGTACAGTAGAAGGGTCAACCAGACCAGATAAAATGGTGGCAGTAGCCGTCGAAACTGAGAAACCGTTTTAGAAGCAGGTCTTCGTTGTCTTTTTGGTGCTTGGAAGTTTTGGGTGGTTTTCTTTTTGTTTTTGTTTTTTTAATCACTTCACAAGTTTCTTGTCAATGGAATGTCACTTCCAGCATCTGAAGAGTCACAAACACAAAATAAAGGGTTGGAAGTGACGTAACCAGACAAAAATTGAATGAGATTTCAATTAATGACCTTAAATTTAACCTTAACTAGAATTTTATACAAACAAATGTAGGTTAAAATCAACCAAAAGTGAGGAAATGATCCAAATAGAGGAGTATTAACATCTTACCAGCAGAAGTAGTTGAAGCGTTCCTTACACAGTTTCAATCATTTTCAACCTATTTCTGT